>NW_027139142.1:0-361555 GCF_035084215.1 Heptranchias perlo
TAATGATCAGAGAGAGTCAATGGATCAGAGTCAATGATCAGAGAGAGTCAATGATCAGAGAGAGTCAATGGTCAGAGTCAATGATCAGAGAGAGTCAATGATCAGAGTCAATGATCAGAGTCAATGATCAGAGAGGTCAATGATCAGAGTGAATGATCAGAGAGAATGGATCAGAGAGAGTCAATGATCAGAGGAGAGTCAATGATCAGAGTCAATGATCAGAGAGAGTCAATGATCAGAGAGAGTCAATGATCAGAGTCAATGATCAGAGAGAGTCAATGATCAGAGTCAATGGTCAGAGAGAGTCAATGATCAGAGTCAATGATCAGAGTCAATGATCAGAGTCAATGATCAGAGAGAGTCAATGATCAGAGAGAGTCAATGATCAGAGTCAATGGTCAGAGAGTCAATGTCAGAGTCAATGATCAGAGAGTCAATGATCAGAGTCAATGATCAGAGAGAGTCAATGATCAGAGTCAATGATCAGAGAGAGTCAATGATCAGAGTCAATGATCAGAGTCAATGATCAGAGAGAGTCAATGATCAGAGTCAATGATCAGAGTGAATGATCAGAGAGTCAATGATCAGAGAGAGTCAATGATCAGAGTCAATGATCAGAGGTCAATGATCAGAGTCAATGATCAGAGAGAGTCAATGATCAGAGTCAATGGATCAGAGAGATTCAATGATCAGAGTCAATGATCAGGAGAGTCAATGATCAGAGAGAGTCAATGATCAGAGTCAATGATCAGAGAGAGTCAATGATCAGAGTCAATGATCAGAGAGATTCAATGATCAGAGTCAATGATCAGAGAGAGTCAATGATCAGAGTCAATGATCAGAAGAGTCAATGATCAGAGAGAGTCAATGATCAGAGTCAATGATCAGAGAGAGTCAATGATCAGAGAGAGTCAATGATCAGAGAGAGTCAATGATCAGAGTCAATGATCAGAGAGAGTCAATGATCAGAGTCAATGATCAGAGTCAATGATCAGAGTCAATGATCAGAGAGAGTCAATGATCAGAGTCAATGATCAGAGAGAGTCAATGATCAGAGTCAATGATCAGAGAGAGTCAATGATCAGAGTCAATGATCAGAGAGTCAATGATCAGAGTCAATGATCAGAGAGAGTCAATGATCAGAGTCAATGATCAGAGAGAGTCAATGATCAGAGTCAATGATCAGAGAGAGTCAATGATCAGAGTGAGTCAATGATCAGAGAGAGTCAATGATCAGGAGTCAATGATCAGAGAGAGTCAATGATCAGAGTCAATGATCAGAGAGAGTCAATGATCAGAGTCAATGATCAGAGAGAGTCAATGATCAGAGAGAGTCAATGATCAGAGTCAATGATCAGAGTCATGATCAGAGAGAGTCAATGATCAGAGTCAATGATCAGAGAGAGTCAATGATCAGAGTCAATGGTCAGAGAGAGTCAATGTCAGAGTCAATGATCAGAAGTATGATCAGAGTCAATGATCAGAGTCAATGATCAGAGAGAGTCAATGATCAGAGTCAATGATCAGAGAGAGTCCAATGATCAGAGTCAATGATCAGAGTCAATGATCAGAGTCAATGATCAGAGAGTCATGATCAGAGAGAGTCAATGATCAGAGTCAATGTCAGAGTCAATGATCAGAGAGAGTCAATGATCAGAGAGTCAATGATCAGAGTCAATGATCAGAGTCAATGATCAGAGGAGTCAATGATCAGAGTCAATGATCAGAGAGAGTCAATGATCAGAGTCAATGATCGAGAGAGTCAATGATCAGAGAGAGTCAATGATCAGAGTCAATGATCAGAGAGTCAATGATCAGAGTCAATGATCAGAGAGAGTCAATGATCAGAGTCAATGATCAGAGAGTCAATGATCAGAGAGTCAATGATCAGAGAGAGTCAATGATCAGAGAGAGTCAATGATCAGAGAGTCAATGATCAGAGAGTCAATGATCAGAGTCAATGAGCAGAGAGAGTCAATGATCAGAGTCAATGATCAGAGAGAGTCAATGATCAGAGTCAATGATCAGAGAGAGTCAATGATCAGAGAGAGTCAATGATCAGAGTCAATGATCAGAGAGAGTCAATGATCAGAGTCAATGATCAGAGAGAGTCAATGGTCAGAGTCAATGATCAGAGAGAGTCAATGATCAGAGTCAATGATCAGAGAGAGTCAATGATCAGAGTCAATGATCAGAGAGAGTCAATGATCAGAGTCAATGATCAGAGAGAGTCAATGATCAGAGAGAGTCAATGATCAGAGTCAATGATCAGAGTCAATGATCAGAGAGAGTCAATGATCAGAGTCAATGATCAGAGAGAGTCAATGATCAGAGTCAATGATCAGAGAGTCAATGATCAGAGTCAATGATCAGAGAGAGTCAATGATCAGAGTCAATGATCAGAGTCAATGATCAGAGTCAATGATCAGAGAGAGTCAATGATCAGAGTCAATGATCAGAGAGAGTCAATGATCAGAGGTCAATGATCAGAGAGAGTCAATGATCAGAGAGAGTCAATGATCAGAGTCAATGATCAGAGTCAATGATCAGAGAGAGTCAATGATCAGAGTCAATGATCAGAGAGAGTCAATGATCAGAGTCAATGATCAGAGTCAATGATTCAGAGTCAATGATCAGAGTCAATGATCAGAGTCATATGATCAGAGAGAGTCAATGATCAGAGTCAATGATCAGAGAGAGTCAATGATCAGAAGTCAATGATCAGAGTCAATGTCAGAGTCAATGATCAGAGTCAATGATCAGTCAATGATCAGAGTCAATGATCAGAGTCAATGATCAGAGAGTCAATGATCAGAGAGAGTCAATGATCAGAGTCAATGATCAGAGAGAGTCAATGATCAGAGTCAATGATCAGAGAGAGTCAATGATCAGAGTCAATGATCAGAGAGAGTCAATGATCAGAGTCAATGATCAGAGTCAATGATCAGAGAGAGTCAATGATCAGAGTCAATGTCAGAGAGAGTCAATGATCAGAGTCAATGATCAGAGAGAGTCAATGATCAGAGAGTCAATGATCAGAGTCAATGATCAGAGAGAGTCAATGATCAGAGTCAATGATCAGAGTCAATGATCAGAGAGAGTCAATGATCAGAGTCAATGATCAGAGAGAGTCAATGATCAGAGTCAATGATCAGAGTCAATGATCAGAGAGAGTCAATGATCAGAGTCAATGATCAGAGAGAGTCAATGATCAGAGTCAATGATCAGAGAGAGTCAATGATCAGAGTCAATGATCAGAGAGAGTCAATGATCAGAGTCAATGATCAGAGTCAATGATCAGAGAGAGTCAATGATCAGAGAGAATGATCAGAGAGAGTCAATGATCAGAGAGAGTCAATGATCAGAGTCAATGATCAGAGAGAGTCAATGATCAGAGAGAGTCAATGATCAGAGAGAGTCAATGATCAGAGTCAATGATCAGAGAGAGTCAATGATCAGAGTCAATGATCAGAGAGAGTCAATGATCAGAGTCAATGGTCAGAGAGAGTCAATGTCCAGAGTCAATGATCAGAGTCAATGATCAGAGGTCAATGATCAGAGTCAATGATCAGAGAGAGTCAATGATCAGAGTCAATGATCAGAGAGATCAATGATCAGAGTCAATGATCAGAGTCAATGATCAGAGGAGTCAATGATCAGAGAGAGTCAATGATCAGAGAGAGTCAATGATCAGAGGTCAATGATCAGAGTCAATGTCAGAGAGAGTCAATGATCAGAGAGTCAATGATCAGAGTCAATGATCAGAGTCAATGATCAGAGAGAGTCAATGATCAGAGTCAATGATCAGAGAGAGTCAATGATCAGAGTCAATGATCAGAGAGAGTCAATGATCAGAGAGAGTCAATGATCAGAGTCAATGATCAGAGAGAGTCAATGATCAGAGTCAATGATCAGAGAGAGTCAATGATCAGAGTCAATGATCAGAGTCAATGATCAGAGAGAGTCAATGATCAGAGAGTCAATGATCAGAGAGAGTCAATGATCAGAGAGTCAATGATCAGAGAGTCAATGATCAGAGTCAATGATCAGAGAGAGTCAATGATCAGAGTCAATGATCAGAGATCAATGATCAGAGTCAATGATCAGAGAGTCAATGATCAGAGAGTCAATGATCAGAGTCAATGATCAGAGAGAGTCAATGATCAGAGTCAATGATCAGAGAGAGTCAATGATCAGAGTCAATGATCAGAGAGAGTCAATGATCAGAGTCAATGATCAGAGAGAGTCAATGATCAGAGTCAATGATCAGAGAGTCAATGATCAGAGTCAATGATCAGAGAGAGTCAATGATCAGAGAGAGTCAATGATCAGAGAGAGTCAATGATCAGAGAGAGTCAATGATCAGAGAGAGTCAATGATCAGAGTCAATGATCAGAGAGAGTCAATGATCAGAGAGAGTCAATGATCAGAGAGAGTCAATGATCAGAGTCAATGATCAGAGAGTCAATGATCAGAGTCAATGATCAGAGTCAATGATCAGAGTCAATGATCAGAGAGAGTCAATGATCAGAGTCAATGATCAGAGAGTCAATGATCAGAGTCAATGATCAGAGAGTCAATGATCAGAGAGAGTCAATGATCAGAGTCAATGATCAGAGTCAATGATCAGAGAGAGTCAATGATCAGAGTCAATGATCAGAGAGAGTCAATGATCAGAGAGTCAATGATCAGAGTCAATGATCAGAGTCAATGATCAGATCAGAGAGAGTCAATGATCAGAGTCAATGATCAAGAGTCAATGATCAGAGTCAATGATCAGAGAGAGTCAATGATCAGAGTCAATGATCAGAGTCAATGATCAGAGTCAATGATCAGAGTCAATGATCAGAGAGAGTCAATGATCAGAGTCAATGGTCAGAGAGAGTCAATGATCAGAGTCAATGATCAGAGAGAGTCAATGATCAGAGAGTCAATGATCAGAGTCAATGATCAGAGAGAGTCAATGATCAGAGTCAATGATCAGAGTCAATGATCAGAGAGAGTCAATGATCAGAGTCAATGTCAGAGTCAATGTCAGAGTCAATGATCAGAGAGAGTCAATGATCAGAGAGAGTCATGATCAGAGTCAATGATCAGAGAGAGTCAATGATCAGAGTCAATGATCAGAGTCAATGATCAGAGAGAGTCAATGATCAGAGTCAATGATCAGAGAGATCAGAGTCAATGATCAGAGAGAGTCAATGATCAGAGTCAATGATCAGAGAGTCAATGATCAGAGAGAGTCAATGATCAGAGTCAATGATCAGAGAGAGTCAATGATCAGAGTCAATGTCAGAGAGAGTCAATGATCAGAGTCAATGATCAGAGTCAATGATCAGAGAGAGTCAATGATCAGAGAGTCAATGATCAGAGTCAATGATCAGAGAGAGTCAATGATCAGAGTCAATGATCAGAGAGTCAATGATCAGATCAGAGAATCAGAGAGAGTCAATGATCAGAGTCAATGATCAGAGGTCAATGATCAGAGAGAATGATCAGAGAGAGTCAATGATCAGAGTCAATGATCAGAGAGAGTCAATGATCAGAGTCAATGATCAGAGAGAGTCAATGATCAGAGCAATGATCAGAGTGAATGATCAGAGAGAGTCAATGATCAGAGTCAATGATCAGAGTCAATGATCAGAGAGAATGATCAGAGAGTCAATGATCAGAGTCAATGATCAGAGAGAGTCAATGATCAGAGTCAATGTCAGAGTCAATGATCAGAGTCAATGATCAGAGAGAGTCAATGATCAGAGTCAATGATCAGAGAGAGTCAATGATCAGAGTCAATGATCAGAGAGAGTCAATGATCAGAGAGAGTCAATGATCAGAGTCAATGATCAGAGAGAGTCAATGATCAGAGTCAATGATCAGAGAGTCAATGATCAGAGTCAATGATCAGAGAGAGTCAATGATCAGAGTCAATGATCAGAGAGAGTCAATGATCAGAGTCAATGATCAGAGAGAGTCAATGATCAGAGAGAGTCAATGATCAGAGAGAGTCAATGATCAGAGAGAGTCAATGATCAGAGAGAGTCAATGATCAGAGTCAATGATCAGAGTCAATGATCAGAGTCAATGATCAGAGTCAATGATCAGAGAGAGTCAATGATCAGAGTCAATGATCAGAGAGAGTCAATGATCAGAGTCAATGATCAGAGAGTCAATGATCAGAGTCAATGATCAGAGTCAATGATCAGAGTCAATGATCAGAGTCAATGATCAGAGAGAGTCAATGATCAGAGTCAATGTCAGAGAGAGTCAATGATCAGAGTCAATGATCAGAGAGATAGAGTCAATGATCAGAGAGAGTCAATGATCAGAGTCAATGATCAGAGAGAGTCAATGATCAGAGTCAATGATCAGAGGTCAATGATCAGAGAGAGTCAATGATCAGAGTCAATGGTCAGAGAGAGTCAATGTCAGAGTCAATGATCAGAGAGAGTCAATGATCAGAGAGAGTCAATGATCAGAGTCAATGATCAGAGAGAGTCAATGATCAGAGTCAATGATCAGAGTCAATGATCAGAGAGAGTCAATGATCAGAGTCAATGGTCAGAGAGAGTCAATGTCAGAGTCAATGATCAGAGAGAGTCAATGATCAGAGAGTGTCAATGATCAGAGTCAATGATCAGAGAGAGTCAATGATCAGAGTCAATGATCAGAGTCAATGATCAGAGAGAGTCAATGATCAGAGTCAATGATCAGAGAGAATGATCAGAGAGAGTCAATGATCAGAGAGAGTCAATGATCAGAGTCAATGATCAGAGAGAGTCAATGATCAGAGAGAGTCAATGATCAGAGAGAGTCAATGATCAGAGAGAGTCAATGATCAGAGTCAATGGTCAGAGAGAGTCAATGATCAGAGTCAATGATCAGAGTCAATGATCAGTCAGAGAGAGTCAATGATCAGAGAGAGTCAATGATCAGAGTCAATGTCAGAGAGAGTCAATGGTCAGAGTCAATGATCAGAGAGAGTCAATGATCAGAGTCAATGATCAGAGAGAGTCAATGATCAGAGTCAATGATCAGAGAGAGTCAATGATCAGAGTCAATGATCAGAGTGAATGATCAGAGAGAGTCAATGATCAGAGTCAATGATCAGAGGAATGATCAGAGAGAAATGATCAGAGAGAGTCAATGATCAGAGTCAATGATCAGAGAGAGTCAATGATCAGAGTCAATGATCAGAGTCAATGATCAGAGTCAATGATCAGAGAGAGTCAATGATCAGAGTCAATGATCAGAGAGAGTCAATGATCAGAGTCAATGGTCAGAGAGAGTCAATGGTCAGAGAGGTCAATGATCAGAGTCAATGATCAGAGTCAATGATCAGAGAGAGTCAATGATCAGAGTCAATGATCAGAGAGAGTCAATGATCAGAGTCAATGATCAGAGTCAATGATCAGAGTCAATGATCAGAGTCAATGATCAGAGAGAGTCAATGATCAGAGTCAATGATCAGAGTCAATGATCAGAGTCAATGGTCAGAGAGAGTCAATGATCAGAGTCAATGATCAGAGTCAATGATCAGAGTCAATGATCAGAGTCAATGATCAGAGAGAGTCAATGATCAGAGTCAATGGTCAGAGAGAGTCAATGTCAGAGTCAATGATCAGAGAGAGTCAATGATCAGAGAGAGTCAATGATCAGAGTCAATGATCAGAGAGAGTCAATGATCAGAGTCAATGATCAGAGTCAATGATCAGAGAGAGTCAATGATCAGAGTCAATGATCAGAGAGTCAATGTCAGAGTCAATGATCAGAGAGAGTCAATGATCAGAGAGAGTCAATGATCAGAGTCAATGATCAGAGAGAGTCAATGATCAGAGTCAATGATCAGAGTCAATGATCAGAGAGAGTCAATGATCAGAGTGACATGATCAGAGAGAATGATCAGAGCAGAGTCAATGATCAGAGAGAGTCAATGATCAGAGTCAATGATCAGAGAGAGTCAATGATCAGAGAGAGTCAATGATCAGAGAGAGTCAATGATCAGAGTCAATGATCAGAGAGAGTCAATGATCAGAGTCAATGATCAGAGTCAATGATCAGAGTCAATGATCAGAGAGAGTCAATGATCAGAGAGAGTCAATGATCAGAGTCAATGATCAGAGAGAGTCAATGGTCAGAGTCAATGATCAGAGAGAGTCAATGATCAGAGTCAATGATCAGGAGAGTCAATGATCAGAGTCAATGATCAGAGAGAGTCAATGATCAGAGTCAATGATCAGAGTCAATGTCAGAGAGAGTCAATGATCAGAGTCAATGATCAGAGTGAATGATCAGAGAGAGTCAATGATCAGAGAGTCAGATAGAGTCAATGATCAGAGTCAATGATCAGAGAGAGTCAATGATCAGAGTCAATGATCAGGAGTCAATGATCAGAGTCAATGATCAGAGAGAGTCAATGATCAGAGTCAATGATCAGAGAGATTCAATGATCAGAGTCAATGATCAGAGAGAGTCAATGATCAGAGAGAGTCAATGATCAGAGTGAATGATCAGAGAGAGTCAATGATCAGAGTCAATGATCAGAGAGATTCAATGATCAGAGTCAATGATCAGAGAGAGTCAATGATCAGAGTCAATGATCAGAGAGAGTCAATGATCAGAGTCAATGATCAGAGAGAGTCAACGGTCAGAGAGAGTCAATGATCAGAGAGAGTCAATGATCAGAGAGAGTCAATGATCAGAGAGAGGCAATGATCAGAGTCAATGATCAGAGTCAATGATCAGAGTCAATGATCAGAGTCAATGATCAGAGTCAATGATCAGAGAGAGTCAATGATCAGAGTCAATGATCAGAGAGAGTCAATGATCAGAGTCAATGATCAGAGTCAATGATCAGAGTCAATGATCAGAGTCAATGATCAGAGAGAGTCAATGATCAGAGTCAATGATCAGAGAGAGTCAATGATCAGAGTCAATGATCAGAGTCAATGATCAGAGTCAATGGTCAGAGAGAGTCAATGATCAGAGTCAATGATCAGAGTCAATGATCAGAGTCAATGATCAGAGAGAGTCAATGATCAGAGAGAGTCAATGATCAGAGTCAATGGTCAGAGAGAGTCAATGGTCAGAGTCAATGATCAGAGAGAGTCAATGATCAGAGAGAGTCAATGATCAGAGTCAATGATCAGAGAGAGTCAATGATCAGAGTCAATGATCAGAGTCAATGATCAGAGAGAGTCAATGATCAGAGTCAATGGTCAGAGAGAGTCAATGGTCAGAGTCAATGATCAGAGAGAGTCAATGGTCAGAGTCAATGATCAGAGAGAGTCAATGATCAGAGAGAGTCAATGATCAGAGTCAATGATCAGAGAGAGTCAATGATCAGAGTCAATGATCAGAGTCAATGATCAGAGAGAGTCAATGATCAGAGTGAATGATCAGAGAGAATGATCAGAGAGAGTCAATGATCAGAGAGAGTCAATGATCAGAGTCAATGATCAGAGAGAGTCAATGATCAGAGAGAGTCAATGATCAGAGAGAGTCAATGATCAGAGAGAGTCAATGATCAGAGTCAATGGTCAGAGAGAGTCAATGATCAGAGTCAATGATCAGAGTCAATGATCAGAGTCAATGATCAGAGAGAGTCAATGATCAGAGAGAGTCAATGATCAGAGTCAATGGTCAGAGAGAGTCAATGGTCAGAGTCAATGATCAGAGAGAGTCAATGATCAGAGTCAATGATCAGAGAGAGTCAATGATCAGAGTCAATGATCAGAGAGAGTCAATGATCAGAGTCAATGATCAGAGTGAATGATCAGAGAGAGTCAATGATCAGAGTCAATGATCAGAGTGAATGATCAGAGAGAATGATCAGAGAGAGTCAATGATCAGAGTCAATGATCAGAGAGAGTCAATGATCAGAGTCAATGATCAGAGTCAATGATCAGAGTCAATGATCAGAGAGAGTCAATGATCAGAGTCAATGATCAGAGAGATTCAATGATCAGAGTCAATGATCAGAGAGAGTCAATGATCAGAGAGAGTCAATGATCAGAGTGAATGATCAGAGAGAGTCAATGATCAGAGTCAATGATCAGAGAGATTCAATGATCAGAGTCAATGATCAGAGAGAGTCAATGATCAGAGTCAATGATCAGAGAGAGTCAATGATCAGAGTCAATGATCAGAGAGAGTCAACGGTCAGAGAGAGTCAATGATCAGAGAGAGTCAATGATCAGAGAGAGGCAATGATCAGAGTCAATGATCAGAGTCAATGATCAGAGTCAATGATCAGAGTCAATGATCAGAGTCAATGATCAGAGTCAATGATCAGAGAGAGTCAATGATCAGAGTCAATGATCAGAGAGAGTCAATGATCAGAGTCAATGATCAGAGAGAGTCAATGATCAGAGTCAATGGTCAGAGAGAGTCAATGGTCAGAGAGAGTCAATGATCAGAGTCAATGATCAGAGTCAATGATCAGAGAGAGTCAATGATCAGAGTCAATGATCAGAGAGAGTCAATGATCAGAGTCAATGATCAGAGTCAATGATCAGAGTCAATGATCAGAGTCATTGATCAGAGAGAGTCAATGATCAGAGTCAATGATCAGAGAGAGTCAATGATCATAGTCAATGATCAGAGTCAATGATCAGAGTCAATGGTCAGAGAGAGTCAATGATCAGAGTCAATGATCAGAGTCAATGATCAGAGTCAATGATCAGAGAGAGTCAATGATCAGAGAGAGTCAATGATCAGAGTCAATGGTCAGAGAGAGTCAATGGTCAGAGTCAATGATCAGAGAGAGTCAATGATCAGAGAGAGTCAATGATCAGAGAGAGTCAATGATCAGAGTCAATGATCAGAGAGAGTCAATGATCAGAGTCAATGATCAGAGTCAATGATCAGAGAGAGTCAATGATCAGAGTCAATGGTCAGAGAGAGTCAATGGTCAGAGTCAATGATCAGAGAGAGTCAATGATCAGAGAGAGTCAATGATCAGAGTCAATGATCAGAGAGAGTCAATGATCAGAGTCAATGATCAGAGTCAATGATCAGAGAGAGTCAATGATCAGAGTGAATGATCAGAGAGAATGATCAGAGAGAGTCAATGATCAGAGAGAGTCAATGATCAGAGTCAATGATCAGAGAGAGTCAATGATCAGAGAGAGTCAATGATCAGAGTCAATGATCAGAGAGAGTCAATGATCAGAGTCAATGGTCAGAGAGAGTCAATGATCAGAGTCAATGATCAGAGTCAATGATCAGAGTCAATGATCAGAGAGAGTCAATGATCAGAGAGAGTCAATGATCAGAGTCAATGGTCAGAGAGAGTCAATGGTCAGAGTCAATGATCAGAGAGAGTCAATGATCAGAGTCAATGATCAGAGAGAGTCAATGATCAGAGTCAATGATCAGAGAGAGTCAATGATCAGAGTCAATGATCAGAGTCAATGATCAGAGAGAGTCAATGATCAGAGTCAATGATCAGAGTGAATGATCAGAGAGAATGATCAGAGAGAGTCAATGATCAGAGTCAATGATCAGAGTCAATGATCAGAGTCAATGATCAGAGAGAGTCAATGATCAGAGTCAATGATCAGAGAGATTCAATGATCAGAGTCAATGATCAGAGAGAGTCAATGATCAGAGAGAGTCAATGATCAGAGTGAATGATCAGAGAGAGTCAATGATCAGAGTCAATGATCAGAGAGATTCAATGATCAGAGTCAATGATCAGAGAGAGTCAATGATCAGAGTCAATGATCAGAGAGAGTCAATGATCAGAGAGAGTCAACGGTCAGAGAGAGTCAATGATCAGAGAGAGTCAATGATCAGAGAGAGTCAATGATCAGAGAGAGTCAATGATCAGAGTCAATGATCAGAGTCAATGATCAGAGTCAATGATCAGAGTCAATGATCAGAGTCAATGATCAGAGAGAGTCAATGATCAGAGTCAATGATCAGAGAGAGTCAATGATCAGAGTCAATGATCAGAGAGAGTCAATGATCAGAGTCAATGATCAGAGAGATTCAATGATCAGAGTCAATGATCAGAGAGAGTCAATGATCAGAGTCAATGATCAGAGAGAGTCAATGATCAGAGAGAGTCAATGATCAGAGTCAATGATCAGAGAGAGTCAATGATCAGAGTCAATGATCAGAGAGATTCAATGATCAGAGTCAATGATCAGAGTCAATGATCAGAGAGAGTCAATGATCAGAGAGAGTCAATGATCAGAGAGAGTCAATGATCAGAGAGAGTCAATGATCAGAGAGAGTCAATGATCAGAGTCAATGAGCAGAGAGAGTCAATGATCAGAGTCAATGATCAGAGAGATTCAATGATCAGAGTCAATGATCAGAGAGAGTCAATGATCAGAGAGAGTCAATGATCAGAGTCAATGATCAGAGAGAGTCAATGATCAGAGTCAATGATCAGAGAGAGTCAATGATCAGAGTCAATGATCAGAGAGATTCAATGATCAGAGTCAATGATCAGAGAGAGTCAATGATCAGAGTCAATGATCAGAGAGAGTCAATGATCAGAGTCAATGGTCAGAGAGAGTCAATGATCAGAGAGAGTCAATGATCAGAGAGAGTCAATGATCAGGGAGAGTCAATGATCAGAGAGAGTCAATGATCAGAGTCAATGGTCAGAGAGAGTCAATGATCAGAGAGAGTCAATGATCAGAGAGAGTCAATGATCAGAGTCAATGATCAGAGAGAGTCAATGATCAGAGTCAATGATCAGAGTCAATGATCAGAGTCAATGATCAGAGAGAGTCAATGATCAGAGTCAATGATCAGAGAGAGTCAATGATCAGAGTCAATGGTCAGAGAGAGTCAATGGTCAGAGAGAGTCAATGATCAGAGTCAATGATCAGAGTCAATGATCAGAGAGAGTCAATGATCAGAGTCAATGATCAGAGAGAGTCAATGATCAGAGTCAATGATCAGAGTCAATGATCAGAGTCAATGATCAGAGTCAATGATCAGAGTCATTGATCAGAGAGAGTCAATGATCAGAGTCAATGATCAGAGAGAGTCAATGATCAGAGTCAATGATCAGAGTCAATGGTCAGAGAGAGTCAATGATCAGAGTCAATGATCAGAGTCAATGATCAGAGTCAATGATCAGAGTCAATGATCAGAGAGAGTCAATGATCAGAGAGAGTCAATGATCAGAGTCAATGATCAGAGAGAGTCAATGATCAGAGTCAATGATCAGAGAGAGTCAATGATCAGAGTCAATGATCAGAGTCAATGATCAGAGAGAGTCAATGATCAGAGTCAATGGTCAGAGAGAGTCAATGGTCAGAGTCAATGATCAGAGAGAGTCAATGATCAGAGAGAGTCAATGATCAGAGTCAATGATCAGAGAGAGTCAATGATCAGAGTCAATGATCAGAGTCAATGATCAGAGTGAGTCAATGATCAGAGTCAATGATCAGAGAGAGTCAATGATCAGAGTCAATGATCAGAGTCAATGATCAGAGAGAGTCAATGATCAGAGTCAATGGTCAGAGAGAGTCAATGGTCAGAGTCAATGATCAGAGAGAGTCAATGATCAGAGAGAGTCAATGATCAGAGTCAATGATCAGAGAGATTCAATGATCAGAGTCAATGATCAGAGTCAATGATCAGAGAGAGCCAATGATCAGAGAGAATGATCAGAGAGAGTCAATGATCAGAGAGAGTCAATGATCAGAGTCAATGGTCAGAGAGAGTCAATGGTCAGAGAGAGTCAATGATCAGAGTCAATGATCAGAGTCAATGATCAGAGTCAATGATCAGAGAGAGTCAATGATCAGAGTCAATGATCAGAGAGAGTCAATGATCAGAGTCAATGATCAGAGAGAGTCAATGATCAGAGTCAATGGTCAGAGAGAGTCAATGGTCAGAGAGAGTCAATGATCAGAGTCAATGATCAGAGTCAATGATCAGAGAGAGTCAATGATCAGAGTCAATGATCAGAGAGAGTCAATGATCAGAGTCAATGATCAGAGTCAATGATCAGAGTCAATGATCAGAGTCAATGATCAGAGTCATTGATCAGAGAGAGTCAATGATCAGAGTCAATGATCAGAGAGAGTCAATGATCAGAGTCAATGATCAGAGTCAATGGTCAGAGAGAGTCAATGATCAGAGTCAATGATCAGAGTCAATGATCAGAGTCAATGATCAGAGTCAATGATCAGAGAGAGTCAATGATCAGAGAGAGTCAATGATCAGAGTCAATGATCAGAGAGAGTCAATGATCAGAGTCAATGATCAGAGAGAGTCAATGATCAGAGTCAATGATCAGAGTCAATGATCAGAGAGAGTCAATGATCAGAGTCAATGGTCAGAGAGAGTCAATGGTCAGAGTCAATGATCAGAGAGAGTCAATGATCAGAGAGAGTCAATGATCAGAGTCAATGATCAGAGAGAGTCAATGATCAGAGTCAATGATCAGAGTCAATGATCAGAGTGAGTCAATGATCAGAGTCAATGATCAGAGAGAGTCAATGATCAGAGTCAATGATCAGAGTCAATGATCAGAGAGAGTCAATGATCAGAGTCAATGGTCAGAGAGAGTCAATGGTCAGAGTCAATGATCAGAGAGAGTCAATGATCAGAGAGAGTCAATGATCAGAGTCAATGATCAGAGAGATTCAATGATCAGAGTCAATGATCAGAGTCAATGATCAGAGAGAGCCAATGATCAGAGAGAATGATCAGAGAGAGTCAATGATCAGAGAGAGTCAATGATCAGAGTCAATGGTCAGAGAGAGTCAATGGTCAGAGAGAGTCAATGATCAGAGTCAATGATCAGAGTCAATGATCAGAGTCAATGATCAGAGAGAGTCAATGATCAGAGTCAATGATCAGAGAGATTCAATGATCAGAGTCAATGATCAGAGTCAATGATCAGAGAGAGTCAATGATCAGAGAGAGTCAATGATCAGAGAGAGTCAATGATCAGAGTCAATGATCAGAGTCAATGGTCAGAGAGAGTCAATGGTCAGAGAGAGTCAATGATCAGAGTCAATGATCAGAGTCAATGATCAGAGAGAGTCAATGATCAGATTCAATGATCAGAGAGAGTCAATGATCAGAGTCAATGATCAGAGAGAGTCAATGATCAGAGAGAGTCAATGATCAGAGTCAATGATCAGAGAGAGTCAATGATCAGAGTCAATGATCAGAGAGATTCAATGATCAGAGTCAATGATCAGAGTCAATGATCAGAGAGAGTCAATGATCAGAGAGAGTCAATGATCAGAGAGAGTCAATGATCAGAGAGAGTCAATGATCAGAGAGAGTCAATGATCAGAGTCAATGAGCAGAGAGAGTCAATGATCAGAGTCAATGATCAGAGAGATTCAATGATCAGAGTCAATGATCAGAGAGAGTCAATGATCAGAGAGAGTCAATGATCAGAGTCAATGATCAGAGAGAGTCAATGATCAGAGTCAATGATCAGAGAGAGTCAAGGATCAGAGTCAATGATCAGAGAGATTCAATGATCAGAGTCAATGATCAGTGAGAGTCAATGATCAGAGTCAATGATCAGAGAGAGTCAATGATCAGAGTCAATGGTCAGAGAGAGTCAATGATCAGAGAGAGTCAATGATCAGAGAGAGTCAATGATCAGGGAGAGTCAATGATCAGAGAGAGTCAATGATCAGAGTCAATGGTCAGAGAGAGTCAATGATCAGAGAGAGTCAATGATCAGAGAGAGTCAATGATCAGAGTCAATGATCAGAGAGAGTCAATGATCAGAGTCAATGATCAGAGTCAATGATCAGAGTCAATGATCAGAGAGAGTCAATGATCAGAGTCAATGATCAGAGAGAGTCAATGATCAGAGTCAATGGTCAGAGAGAGTCAATGGTCAGAGAGAGTCAATGATCAGAGTCAATGATCAGAGTCAATGATCAGAGAGAGTCAATGATCAGAGTCAATGATCAGAGAGAGTCAATGATCAGAGTCAATGATCAGAGTCAATGATCAGAGTCAATGATCAGAGTCAATGATCAGAGAGAGTCAATGATCAGAGTCAATGATCAGAGTCAATGATCAGAGTCAATGGTCAGAGAGAGTCAATGATCAGAGTCAATGATCAGAGTCAATGATCAGAGTCAATGATCAGAGAGAGTCAATGATCAGAGAGAGTCAATGATCAGAGTCAATGGTCAGAGAGAGTCAATGGTCAGAGTCAATGATCAGAGAGAGTCAATGATCAGAGTCAATGATCAGAGAGAGTCAATGATCAGAGTCAATGATCAGAGTCAATGATCAGAGAGAGTCAATGATCAGAGTCAATGGTCAGAGAGAGTCAATGGTCAGAGTCAATGATCAGAGAGAGTCAATGATCAGAGAGAGTCAATGATCAGAGTCAATGATCAGAGAGAGTCAATGATCAGAGTCAATGATCAGAGTCAATGATCAGAGAGAGTCAATGATCAGAGTCAATGATCAGAGAGAGTCAATGATCAGAGTCAATGATCAGAGTCAATGATCAGAGAGAGTCAATGATCAGAGTCAATGGTCAGAGAGAGTCAATGGTCAGAGTCAATGATCAGAGAGAGTCAATGATCAGAGTCAATGATCAGAGAGATTCAATGATCAGAGTCAATGATCAGAGAGAGTCAATGATCAGAGAGAATGATCAGAGAGAATGATCAGAGAGAGTCAATGATCAGAGAGAGTCAATGATCAGAGTCAATGATCAGAGAGAGTCAATGATCAGAGAGAGTCAATGATCAGAGAGAGTCAATGATCAGAGAGAGTCAATGATCAGAGTCAATGATCAGAGAGAGTCAATGATCAGAGTCAATGGTCAGAGAGAGTCAATGATCAGAGTCAATGATCAGAGTCAATGATCAGAGAGAGTCAATGATCAGAATCAATGGTCAGAGAGAGTCAATGGTCAGAGTCAATGATCAGAGAGAGTCAATGATCAGAGAGAGTCAATGATCAGAGAGAGTCAATGATCAGAGTCAATGATCAGAGTCAATGATCAGAGAGAGTCAATGATCAGAGTCAATGATCAGAGTCAATGATCAGAGAGAATGATCAGAGAGAGTCAATGATCAGAGTCAATGATCAGAGTCAATGATCAGAGTCAATGATCAGAGAGAGTCAATGATCAGAGTCAATGATCAGAGAGAGTCAATGATCAGAGTCAATGATCAGAGTCAATGATCAGAGTCAATGATCAGAGTCAATGATCAGAGAGAGTCAATGATCAGAGTCAATGGTCAGAGAGAGTCAATGGTCAGAGTCAATGATCAGAGAGAGTCAATGATCAGAGTCAATGATCAGAGAGATTCAATGATCAGAGTCAATGATCAGAGAGAGTCAATGATCAGAGAGAATGATCAGAGAGAATGATCAGAGAGAGTCAATGATCAGAGAGAGTCAATGATCAGAGTCAATGATCAGAGAGAGTCAATGATCAGAGAGAGTCAATGATCAGAGAGAGTCAATGATCAGAGTCAATGATCAGAGAGAGTCAATGATCAGAGTCAATGGTCAGAGAGAGTCAATGATCAGAGTCAATGATCAGAGTCAATGATCAGAGAGAGTCAATGATCAGAATCAATGGTCAGAGAGAGTCAATGGTCAGAGTCAATGATCAGAGAGAGTCAATGATCAGAGAGAGTCAATGATCAGAGAGAGTCAATCATCAGAGTCAATGATCAGAGTCAATGATCAGAGAGAGTCAATGATCAGAGTCAATGATCAGAGTCAATGATCAGAGAGAATGATCAGAGAGAGTCAATGATCAGAGTCAATGATCAGAGTCAATGATCAGAGTCAATGATCAGAGAGAGTCAATGATCAGAGTCAATGATCAGAGAGATTCAATGATCAGAGTCAATGATCAGAGAGAGTCAATGATCAGAGAGAGTCAATGATCAGAGTGAATGATCAGAGAGAGTCAATGATCAGAGTCAATGATCAGAGAGATTCAATGATCAGAGTCAATGATCAGAGAGAGTCAATGATCAGAGTCAATGATCAGAGAGAGTCAATGATCAGAGTCAATGATCAGAGAGAGTCAATGATCAGAGAGAGTCAATGATCAGAGAGAGTCAATGATCAGAGAGAGTCAATGATCAGAGTCAATGATCAGAGTCAATGATCAGAGTCAATGATCAGAGTCAATGATCAGAGTCAATGATCAGAGAGAGTCAATGATCAGAGTCAATGATCAGAGAGAGTCAATGATCAGAGTCAATGATCAGAGAGAGTCAATGATCAGAGTCAATGATCAGAGAGATTCAATGATCAGAGTCAATGATCAGAGAGAGTCAATGATCAGAGTCAATGATCAGAGAGAGTCAATGATCAGAGAGAGTCAATGATCAGAGAGAGTCAATGATCAGAGAGAGTCAATGATCAGAGAGAGTCAATGATCAGAGTCAATGAGCAGAGAGAGTCAATGATCAGAGTCAATGATCAGAGAGATTCAATGATCAGAGTCAATGATCAGAGAGAGTCAATGATCAGAGAGAGTCAATGATCAGAGAGAGTCAATGATCAGAGTCAATGATCAGAGAGAGTCAATGATCAGAGTCAATGATCAGAGAGAGTCAATGATCAGAGTCAATGATCAGAGAGATTCAATGATCAGAGTCAATGATCAGAGAGAGTCAATGATCAGAGTCAATGATCAGAGAGAGTCAATGATCAGAGTCAATGGTCAGAGAGAGTCAATGATCAGAGAGAGTCAATGATCAGAGAGAGTCAATGATCAGGGAGAGTCAATGATCAGAGTCAATGATCAGAGTCAATGGTCAGAGAGAGTCAATGATCAGAGTCAATGATCAGAGTCAATGATCAGAGTCAATGATCAGAGAGAGTCAATGATCAGAGTCAATGGTCAGAGAGAGTCAATGGTCAGAGAGAGTCAATGATCAGAGTCAATGAACAGAGTCAATGATCAGAGAGAGTCAATGATCAGAGTCAATGATCAGAGTCAATGATCAGAGAGAGTCAATGATCAGAATCAATGGTCAGAGAGAGTCAATGGTCAGAGTCAATGATCAGAGAGAGTCAATGATGAGAGAGAGTCAATGATCAGAGAGAGTCAATGATCAGAGTCAATGATCAGAGTCAATGATCAGAGAGAGTCAATGATCAGAGAGAGTCAATGATCAGAGATAGTCAATGATCAGAGAGAGTCAATGATCAGAGTCAATGATCAGAGAGATTCAATGATCAGTTTCAATGATCAGAGAGATTCAATGATCAGAGTCAATGATCAGAGTCAATGATCAGAGAGAGTCAATGATCAGAGAGAGTCAATGATCAGAGAGAGTCAATGATCAGAGTCAATGATCAGAGAGATTCAATGATCAGAGTCAATGATCAGAGAGAGTCAATGATCAGAGAGAGTCAATGATCAGAGTCAATGATCAGAGAGAGTCAATGATCAGAGAGAGTCAATGATCAGAGTCAATGATCAGAGAGAGTCAATGATCAGAGAGAGTCAATGATCAGAGTCAATGATCAGAGAGAGTCAATGATCAGAGAGAGTTAATGATCAGAGTCAATGATCAGAGAGAGTCAATGATCAGAGAGAGTCAATGATCAGAGTCAATGATCAGAGAGATTCAATGATCAGAGTCAATGATCAGAGAGATTCAATGATCAGAGTCAATGATCAGAGTCAATTATCAGAGAGAGTCAATGATCAGAGAGAGTCAATGATCAGAGTCAATGATCAGAGAGAGTCAATGATCAGAGTCAATGGTCAGAGAGAGTCAATGGTCAGAGAGAGTCAATGGTCAGAGTCAATGATCAGAGAGAGTCAATGATCAGAGAGAGTCAATGATCAGAGTCAATGATCAGAGAGAGTCAATGATCAGAGTCAATGATCAGAGTCAATGATCAGAGAGAGTCAATGATCAGAGTCAATGATCAGAGAGAGTCAATGATCAGAGTCAATGATCAGAGTCAATGATCAGAGTCAATGATCAGAGTCAATGATCAGAGAGAGTCAATGATCAGAGTCAATGGTCAGAGAGAGTCAATGGTCAGAGTTAATGATCAGAGAGAGTCAATGATCAGAGTCAATGATCAGAGAGATTCAATGATCAGAGTCAATGATCAGAGAGAGTCAATGATCAGAGAGAATGATCAGAGAGAATGATCAGAGAGAGTCAATGATCAGAGAGAGTCAATGATCAGAGTCAATGATCAGAGAGAGTCAATGATCAGAGAGAGTCAATGATCAGAGAGAGTCAATGATCAGAGTCAATGATCAGAGAGAGTCAATGATCAGAGTCAATGGTGAGAGAGAGTCAATGATCAGAGTCAATGATCAGAGTCAATGATCAGAGAGAGTCAATGATCAGAATCAATGGTCAGAGAGAGTCAATGGTCAGAGTCAATGATCAGAGAGAGTCAATGATCAGAGAGAGTCAATGATCAGAGAGAGTCAATGATCAGAGTCAATGATCAGAGTCAATGATCAGAGAGAGTCAATGATCAGAGTCAATGATCAGAGTCAATGATCAGAGAGAATGATCAGAGAGAGTCAATGATCAGAGTCAATGATCAGAGTCAATGATCAGAGTCAATGATCAGAGAGAGTCAATGATCAGAGTCAATGATCAGAGAGATTCAATGATCAGAGTCAATGATCAGAGAGAGTCAATGATCAGAGAGAGTCAATGATCAGAGTGAATGATCAGAGAGAGTCAATGATCAGAGTCAATGATCAGAGAGATTCAATGATCAGAGTCAATGATCAGACAGAGGCAATGATCAGAGTCAATGATCAGAGAGAGTCAATGATCAGAGTCAATGATCAGAGAGAGTCAATGATCAGAGAGAGTCAATGATCAGAGAGAGTCAATGATCAGAGTCAATGATCAGAGTCAATGATCAGAGTCAATGATCAGAATCAATGATCAGAGTCAATGATCAGAGAGAGTCAATGATCAGAGTCAATGATCAGAGAGAGTCAATGATCAGAGTCAATGATCAGAGAGAGTCAATGATCAGAGTCAATGATCAGAGAGAGTCAATGATCAGAGTCAATGATCAGAGAGAGTCAATGATCAGAGTCAATGGTCAGAGAGAGTCAATGATCAGAGAGAGTCAATGATCAGAGAGAGTCAATGATCAGGGAGAGTCAATGATCAGAGAGAGTCAATGATCAGAGTCAATGGTCAGAGAGAGTCAATGATCAGAGAGAGTCAATGATCAGAGAGAGTCAATGATCAGAGTCAATGATCAGAGAGAGTCAATGATCAGAGTCAATGATCAGAGTCAATGATCAGAGTCAATGATCAGAGAGAGTCAATGATCAGAGTCAATGATCAGAGAGAGTCAATGATCAGAGTCAATGGTCAGAGAGAGTCAATGGTCAGAGAGATTCAATGATCAGAGTCAATGATCAGAGAGAGTCAATGATCAGAGTCAATGATCAGAGAGAGTCAATGATCAGAGTCAATGGTCAGAGAGAGTCAATGATCAGAGAGAGTCAATGATCAGAGAGAGTCAATGATCAGGGAGAGTCAATGATCAGAGAGAGTCAATGATCAGAGTCAATGGTCAGAGAGAGTCAATGATCAGAGAGAGTCAATGATCAGAGAGAGTCAATGATCAGAGAGAGTCAATGATCAGAGTCAATGATCAGAGTCAATGATCAGAGTCAATGATCAGAGAGAGTCAATGATCAGAGTCAATGATCAGAGAGAGTCAATGATCAGAGTCAATGGTCAGAGAGAGTCAATGGTCAGAGAGAGTCAATGATCAGAGTCAATGATCAGAGTCAATGATCAGAGAGAGTCAATGATCAGAGTCAATGATCAGAGAGAGTCAATGATCAGAGTCAATGATCAGAGTCAATGATCAGAGTCAATGATCAGAGTCATTGATCAGAGAGAGTCAATGATCAGAGTCAATGATCAGAGTCAATGATCAGAGAGAGTCAATGATCAGAGTCAATGATCAGAGTCAATGATCAGAGTCAATGGTCAGAGAGAGTCAATGATCAGAGTCAATGATCAGAGTCAATGATCAGAGTCAATGATCAGAGTCAATGATCAGAGAGAGTCAATGATCAGAGTCAATGATCAGAGTCAATGATCAGAGTCAATGGTCAGAGAGAGTCAATGATCAGAGTCAATGATCAGAGTCAATGATCAGAGTCAATGATCAGAGTCAATGATCAGAGAGAGTCAATGATCAGAGAGAGTCAATGATTAGAGTCAATGGTCAGAGAGAGTCAATGGTCAGAGTCAATGATCAGAGAGAGTCAATGATCAGAGAGAGTCAATGATCAGAGTCAATGATCAGAGAGAGTCAATGATCAGAGTCAATGATCAGAGTCAATGATCAGAGAGAGTCAATGATCAGAGTCAATGGTCAGAGAGAGTCAATGGTCAGAGTCAATGATCAGAGAGAGTCAATGATCAGAGAGAGTCAATGATCAGAGTCAATGATCAGAGAGAGTCAATGATCAGAGTCAATGATCAGAGTCAATGATCAGAGAGAGTCAATGATCAGAGTGAATGATCAGAGAGAATGATCAGAGAGAGTCAATGATCAGAGAGAGTCAATGATCAGAGTCAATGATCAGAGAGAGTCAATGATCAGAGAGAGTCAATGATCAGAGTCAATGGTCAGAGAGAGTCAATGGTCAGAGACAATGATCAGAGAGAGTCAATGATCAGAGTCAATGATCAGAGAGAGTCAATGATCAGAGTCAATGATCAGAGAGAGTCAATGATCAGAGTCAATGATCAGAGTGAATGATCAGAGAGAATGATCAGAGAGAGTCAATGATCAGAGTCAATGATCAGAGTCAATGATCAGAGAGAGTCAATGATCAGAGTCAATGATCAGAGAGATTCAATGATCAGAGTCAATTATCAGAGAGAGTCAATGATCAGAGAGAGTCAATGATCAGAGTGAATGATCAGAGAGAGTCAATGATCAGAGTCAATGATCAGAGAGATTCAATGATCAGAGTCAATGATCAGAGAGAGTCAATGA
The DNA here is from genome assembly GCF_035084215.1 of Heptranchias perlo. Classification (NCBI taxonomy): domain Eukaryota; kingdom Metazoa; phylum Chordata; class Chondrichthyes; order Hexanchiformes; family Hexanchidae; genus Heptranchias; species Heptranchias perlo. The sequence continues at coordinate 22,963 of NW_027139142.1, forward strand.
TCAGAGTCAATGATCAGAGAGAGTCAATGATCAGAGTCAATGATCAGAGAGAGTCAACGGTCAGAGAGAGTCAATGATCAGAGAGAGTCAATGATCAGAGAGAGTCAATGATCAGAGAGAGTCAATGATCAGAGTCAATGATCAGAGTCAATGATCAGAGTCAATGATCAGAGAGAGTCAATGATCAGAGTCAATGATCAGAGTCAATGATCAGAGTCAATGATCAGAGAGAGTCAATGATCAGAGTCAATGATCAAAGAGAGTCAATGATCAGAGTCAATGATCAGAGAGAGTCAATGATCAGAGTCAATGATCAGAGAGATTCAATGATCAGAGTCAATGATCAGAGAGAGTCAATGATCAGAGTCAATGATCAGAGAGAGTCAATGATCAGAGTCAATGGTCAGAGAGAGTCAATGGTCAGAGAGAGTCAATGATCAGAGTCAATGATCAGAGTCAATGATCAGAGAGAGTCAATGATCAGAGTCAATGATCAGAGAGAGTCAATGATCAGAGTCAATGGTCAGAGAGAGTCAATGGTCAGAGAGAGTCAATGATCAGAGTCAATGATCAGAGTCAATGATCAGAGTCAATGATCAGAGAGAGTCAATGATCAGCGTCAATGATCAGAGACAATGATCAGAGTCAATGATCAGAGAGAGTCAATGATCAGAGTCAATTATCAGAGTCAATGATCAGAGAGAGTCAATGATCAGAGTCAATGATCAGAGAGAGTCAATGATCAGAGTCAATGATCAGAGAGAGTCAATGATCAGGGAGAGTCAATGATCAGAGAGAGTCAATGATCAGAGTCAATGGTCAGAGAGAGTCAATGATCAGAGAGAGTCAATGATCAGAGAGAGTCAATGATCAGAGTCAATGATCAGAGAGAGTCAATGATCAGAGTCAATGATCAGAGTCAATGATCAGAGTCAATGATCAGAGAGAGTCAATGATCAGAGTCAATGATCAGAGAGAGTCAATGATCAGAGTCAATGGTCAGAGAGAGTCAATGGTCAGAGAGATTCAATGATCAGAGTCAATGATCAGAGAGAGTCAATGATCAGAGTCAATGATCAGAGAGAGTCAATGATCAGAGTCAATGGTCAGAGAGAGTCAATGATCAGAGAGAGTCAATGATCAGAGAGAGTCAATGATCAGGGAGAGTCAATGATCAGAGAGAGTCAATGATCAGAGTCAATGGTCAGAGAGAGTCAATGATCAGAGAGAGTCAATGATCAGAGAGAGTCAATGATCAGAGTCAATGATCAGAGAGAGTCAATGATCAGAGTCAATGATCAGAGTCAATGATCAGAGTCAATGATCAGAGAGAGTCAATGATCAGAGTCAATGATCAGAGAGAGTCAATGATCAGAGTCAATGGTCAGAGAGAGTCAATGGTCAGAGAGAGTCAATGATCAGAGTCAATGATCAGAGTCAATGATCAGAGAGAGTCAATAATCAGAGTCAATGATCAGAGAGAGTCAATGATCAGAGTCAATGATCAGAGTCAATGATCAGAGTCAATGATCAGAGTCATTGATCAGAGAGAGTCAATGATCAGAGTCAATGATCAGAGTCAATGATCAGAGAGAGTCAATGATCAGAGTCAATGATCAGAGTCAATGATCAGAGTCAATGGTCAGAGAGAGTCAATGATCAGAGTCAATGATCAGAGTCAATGATCAGAGTCAATGGTCAGAGAGAGTCAATGATCAGAGTCAATGATCAGAGTCAATGATCAGAGTCAATGATCAGAGTCAATGATCAGAGAGAGTCAATGATCAGAGAGAGTCAATGATCAGAGTCAATGGTCAGAGAGAGTCAATGGTCAGAGTCAATGATCAGAGAGAGTCAATGATCAGAGAGAGTCAATGATCAGAGTCAATGATCAGAGAGAGTCAATGATCAGAGTCAATGATCAGAGTCAATGATCAGAGAGAGTCAATGATCAGAGTCAATGGTCAGAGAGAGTCAATGGTCAGAGTCAATGATCAGAGAGAGTCAATGATCAGAGAGAGTCAATGATCAGAGTCAATGATCAGAGAGAGTCAATGATCAGAGTCAATGATCAGAGTCAATGATCAGAGAGAGTCAATGATCAGAGTGAATGATCAGAGAGAATGATCAGAGAGAGAGTCAATGATCAGAGAGAGTCAATGATCAGAGTCAATGATCAGAGAGAGTCAATGATCAGAGAGAGTCAATGATCAGAGTCAATGGTCAGAGAGAGTCAATGGTCAGAGACAATGATCAGAGAGAGTCAATGATCAGAGTCAATGATCAGAGAGAGTCAATGATCAGAGTCAATGATCAGAGAGAGTCAATGATCAGAGTCAATGATCAGAGTGAATGATCAGAGAGAGTCAATGATCAGAGTCAATGATCAGAGTGAATGATCAGAGAGAATGATCAGAGAGAGTCAATGATCAGAGTCAATGATCAGAGTCAATGATCAGAGAGAGTCAATGATCAGAGTCAATGATCAGAGAGATTCAATGATCAGAGTCAATTATCAGAGAGAGTCAATGATCAGAGAGAGTCAATGATCAGAGTGAATGATCAGAGAGAGTCAATGATCAGAGTCAATGATCAGAGAGATTCAATGATCAGAGTCAATGATCAGAGAGAGTCAATGATCAGAGTCAATGATCAGAGAGAGTCAATGATCAGAGTCAATGATCAGAGAGAGTCAACGGTCAGAGAGAGTCAATGATCAGAGAGAGTCAATGATCAGAGAGAGTCAATGATCAGAGAGAGTCAATGATCAGAGTCAATGATCAGAGTCAATGATCAGAGTCAATGATCAGAGAGAGTCAATGATCAGAGTCAATGATCAGAGTCAATGATCAGAGTCAATGATCAGAGAGAGTCAATGATCAGAGTCAATGATCAAAGAGAGTCAATGATCAGAGTCAATGATCAGAGAGAGTCAATGATCAGAGTCAATGATCAGAGAGATTCAATGATCAGAGTCAATGATCAGAGAGAGTCAATGATCAGAGTCAATGATCAGAGAGAGTCAATGATCAGAGTCAATGGTCAGAGAGAGTCAATGGTCAGAGAGAGTCAATGATCAGAGTCAATGATCAGAGTCAATGATCAGAGAGAGTCAATGATCAGAGTCAATGATCAGAGAGAGTCAATGATCAGAGTCAATGGTCAGAGAGAGTCAATGGTCAGAGAGAGTCAATGATCAGAGTCAATGATCAGAGTCAATGATCAGAGTCAATGATCAGAGAGAGTCAATGATCAGCGTCAATGATCAGAGACAATGATCAGAGTCAATGATCAGAGAGAGTCAATGATCAGAGTCAATTATCAGAGTCAATGATCAGAGAGAGTCAATGATCAGAGTCAATGATCAGAGAGAGTCAATGATCAGAGTCAATGATCAGAGAGATTCAATGATCAGAGTCAATGAGCAGAGAGAGTCAATGATCAGAGTCAATGGTCAGAGAGAGTCAATGATCAGAGAGAGTCAATGATCAGAGAGAGTCAATGATCAGAGTCAATGGTCAGAGTCAATGGTCAGAGTCAATGATCAGAGAGAGTCAATGATCAGAGTCAATGATCAGAGAGAGTCAATGATCAGAGTCAATGATCAGAGTCAATGATCAGAGAGAGTCAATGATCAGAGTCAATGGTCAGAGAGAGTCAATGGTCAGAGTCAATGATCAGAGAGAGTCAATGATCAGAGAGAGTCAATGATCAGAGTCAATGATCAGAGAGAGTCAATGATCAGAGTCAATGATCAGAGAGAGTCAATGATCAGAGTGAATGATCAGAGAGAATGATCAGAGAGAGTCAATGATCAGAGAGAGTCAATGATCAGAGAGAGTCAATGATCAGAGTCAATGATCAGAGAGAGTCAATGATCAGAGAGAGTCAATGATCAGAGTCAATGGTCAGAGAGAGTCAATGATCAGAGTCAATGATCAGAGTCAATGATCAGAGTCAATGATCAGAGAGAGTCAATGATCAGAGAGAGTCAATGATCAGAGTCAATGGTCAGAGAGAGTCAATGGTCAGAGTCAATGATCAGAGAGAGTCAATGATCAGAGTCAATGATCAGAGTCAATGATCAGAGAGAGTCAATGATCAGAGTCAATGATCAGAGTCAATGATCAGAGTGAATGATCAGAGAGAATGATCAGAGAGAGTCAATGATCAGAGTCAATGATCAGAGTCAATGATCAGAGTCAATGATCAGAGAGAGTCAATGATCAGAGTCAATGATCAGAGAGATTCAATGATCAGAGTCAATGATCAGAGAGAGTCAATGATCAGAGAGAGTCAATGATCAGAGTGAATGATCAGAGAGAGTCAATGATCAGAGTCAATGATCAGAGAGAGTCAATGGTCAGAGAGAGTCAATGATCAGAGAGAGTCAATGATCAGAGAGAGTCAATGATCAGAGTCAATGTTCAGAGAGAGTCAATGATCAGAGAGAGTCAATGATCAGAGAGAGTCAATGATCAGAATCAATGATCAGAGAGAGTCAATGATCAGAGTCAATGATCAGAGTCAATGGTCAGAGAGAGTCAATGATCAGAGAGAGTCAATGATCAGAGAGAGTCAATGATCAGAGAGAGTCAATAATCAGAGTCAATGATCAGAGAGAGTCAATGATCAGAGTCAATGATCAGAGTCAATGATCAGAGTCAATGATCAGAGAGAGTCAATGATCAGAGTCAATGATCAGAGAGAGTCAATGATCAGAGTCAATGGTCAGAGAGAATCAATGGTCAGAGAGAGTCAATGATCAGAGTCAATGATCAGAGTCAATGATCAGAGTCAATGATCAGAGAGAGTCAATGATCAGAGTCAATGATCAGAGACAATGATCAGAGTCAATGATCAGAGAGAGTCAATGATCAGAGTCAATGATCAGAGTCAATGGTCAGAGAGAGTCAATGATCAGAGTCAATGATCAGAGAGAGTCAATGATCAGAGTCAATGATCAGAGTCAATGATCAGAGTCAATGATCAGAGAGAGTCAATGATCAGAGTCAATGATCAGAGAGAGTCAATGATCAGAGTCAATGATCAGAGAGAGTCAATGATCAGAGTCAATGATCAGAGAGAGTCAATGATCAGAGTCAATGATCAGAGAGAGTCAATGATCAGAGTCAATGATCAGAGAGAGTCAATGATCAGAGTCAATGGTCAGAGAGAGTCAATGATCAGAGAGAGTCAATGATCAGAGAGAGTCAATGATCAGGGAGAGTCAATGATCAGAGAGAGTCAATGATCAGAGTCAATGGTCAGAGAGAGTCAATGATCAGAGAGAGTCAATGATCAGAGAGAGTCAATGATCAGAGAGAGTCAATGATCAGAGTCAATGATCAGAGAGAGTCAATGATCAGAGTCAATGATCAGAGTCAATGATCAGAGAGAGTCAATGATCAGAGTCAATGATCAGAGAGAGTCAATGATCAGAGTCAATGGTCAGAGAGAGTCAATGGTCAGAGAGAGTCAATGATGAGAGTCAATGATCAGAGTCAATGATCAGAGAGAGTCAATGATCAGAGTCAATGATCAGAGACAATGATCAGAGTCAATGATCAGAGAGAGTCAATGATCAGAGTCAATGATCAGAGTCAATGGTCAGATTGAGTCAATGATCAGAGTCAATGATCAGAGTCAATGGTCAGAGAGAGTCAATGATCAGAGTCAATGATCAGAGAGAGTCAATGAACAGAGACAATGATCAGAGTCAATGATCAGAGTCAATGATCAGAGTCAATGATCAGAGAGAGTCAATGATCAGAGTCAATGATCAGAGTCAATGATCAGAGTCAATGATCAGAGTCAATGATCAGAGAGAGTCAATGATCAGAGTCAATGATCAGAGAGAGTCAATGATCAGAGTCAATGATCAGAGTCAATGATCAGAGAGAGTCAATGATCAGTCAATGATCAGAGTGAATGATCAGAGTCAATGATCAGAGTGAATGATCAGAGTCAATGTTCAGAGTCAATGATCAGAGAGAGTCAATGATCAGAGTCAATGATCAGAGAGATTCAATGATCAGAGTCAATGATCAGAGAGAGTCAATGATCAGAGAGAGTCAATGATCAGAGTCAATGATCAGAGCGATTCAATGATCAGAGTCAATGATCAGAGAGAGTCAATGATCAGAGTCAATGATCAGAGAGAGTCAATGATCAGAGAGAGTCAATGATCAGAGAGAGTCAATGATCAGAGTCAATGATCAGAGAGATTCAATGATCAGAGTCAATGATCAGAGAGATTCAATGATCAGAGTCAATGATCAGAGTCAATGATCAGAGAGAGTCAATGATCAGAGAGAGTCAATGATCAGAGTCAATGATCAGAGAGAGTCAATGATCAGAGAGAGTCAATGATCAGAGTCAATGATCAGAGAGAGTCAATGATCAGAGAGAGTCAATGATCAGAGTCAATGATCAGAGAGATTCAATGATCAGTTTCAATGATCAGAGAGATTCAATGATCAGAGTCAATGATCAGAGTCAATGATCAGAGAGAGTCAATGATCAGAGAGAGTCAATGATCAGAGAGAGTCAATGATCAGAGTCAATGATCAGAGAGATTAAATGATCAGAGTCAATGATCAGAGAGATTCAATGATCAGAGTCAATGATCAGAGAGAGTCAATGATCAGAGAGAGTCAATGATCAGAGTCAATGATCAGAGAGAGTCAATGATCAGAGTCAATGATCAGAGAGATTCAATGATCAGAGTCAATGATCAGAGAGAGTCAATGATCAGAGTCAATGATCAGAGAGAGTCAATGGTCAGAGTCAATGATCAGAGAGAGTCAATGATCAGAGAGAGTCAATGATCAGAGTCAATGATCAGAGAGAGTCAATGATCAGAGTCAATGATCAGAGTCAATGATCAGAGAGAGTCAATGATCAGAGTCAATGGTCAGAGAGAGTCAATGATCAGAGTCAATGATCAGAGAGAGTCAATGAACAGAGACAATGATCAGAGTCAATGATCAGAGTCAATGATCAGAGTCAATGATCAGAGAGAGTCAATGATCAGAGTCAATGATCAGAGTCAATGATCAGAGTCAATGATCAGAGTCAATGATCAGAGAGAGTCAATGATCAGAGTCAATGATCAGAGAGAGTCAATGATCAGAGTCAATGATCAGAGTCAATGATCAGAGAGAGTCAATGATCAGTCAATGATCAGAGTGAATGATCAGAGTCAATGATCAGAGTGAATGATCAGAGTCAATGTTCAGAGTCAATGATCAGAGAGAGTCAATGATCAGAGTCAATGATCAGAGAGATTCAATGATCAGAGTCAATGATCAGAGAGAGTCAATGATCAGAGAGAGTCAATGATCAGAGTCAATGATCAGAGCGATTCAATGATCAGAGTCAATGATCAGAGAGAGTCAATGATCAGAGTCAATGATCAGAGAGAGTCAATGATCAGAGAGAGTCAATGATCAGAGAGAGTCAATGATCAGAGTCAATGATCAGAGAGATTCAATGATCAGAGTCAATGATCAGAGAGATTCAATGATCAGAGTCAATGATCAGAGTCAATGATCAGAGAGAGTCAATGATCAGAGAGAGTCAATGATCAGAGTCAATGATCAGAGAGAGTCAATGATCAGAGAGAGTCAATGATCAGAGTCAATGATCAGAGAGAGTCAATGATCAGAGAGAGTCAATGATCAGAGTCAATGATCAGAGAGATTCAATGATCAGTTTCAATGATCAGAGAGATTCAATGATCAGAGTCAATGATCAGAGTCAATGATCAGAGAGAGTCAATGATCAGAGAGAGTCAATGATCAGAGAGATTCAATGATCAGAGTCAATGATCAGAGAGAGTCAATGATCAGAGTCAATGATCAGAGAGAGTCAATGGTCAGAGTCAATGATCAGAGAGAGTCAATGATCAGAGAGAGTCAATGATCAGAGTCAATGATCAGAGAGAGTCAATGATCAGAGTCAATGATCAGAGTCAATGATCAGAGAGAGTCAATGATCAGAGTCAATGGTCAGAGAGAGTCAATGGTCAGAGTCAATGATCAGAGAGAGTCAATGATCAGAGAGAGTCAATGATCAGAGTCAATGATCAGAGAGAGTCAATGATCAGAGTCAATGATCAGAGTCAATGATCAGAGAGAGTCAATGATCAGAGTGAATGATCAGAGAGAATGATCAGAGAGAGTCAATGATCAGAGAGAGTCAATGATCAGAGTCAATGATCAGAGAGAGTCAATGATCAGAGAGAGTCAATGATCAGAGTCAATGGTCAGAGAGAGTCAATGGTCAGAGTCAATGATCAGAGAGAGTCAATGATCAGAGTCAATGATCAGAGAGAGTCAATGATCAGAGTCAATGATCAGAGAGAGTCAATGATCAGAGTCAATGATCAGAGTGAATGATCAGAGTCAATGATCAGAGTCAATGATCAGAGTGAATGATCAGAGAGAATGATCAGAGAGAATGATCAGAGTCAATGATCAGAGTCAATGATCAGAGAGAGTCAATGATCAGAGTCAATGATCAGAGAGATTCAATGATCAGAGTCAATGATCAGAGAGAGTCAATGATCAGAGAGAGTCAATGATCAGAGTGAATGATCAGAGAGAGTCAATGATCAGAGTCAATGATCAGAGAGATTCAATGATCAGAGTCAATGATCAGAGAGAGTCAATGATCAGAGTCAATGATCAGAGAGAGTCAATGATCAGAGTCAATGATCAGAGAGAGTCAACGGTCAGAGAGAGTCAATGATCAGAGAGAGTCAATGATCAGAGAGAGTCAATGATCAGAGAGAGTCAATGATCAGAGTCAATGATCAGAGTCAATGATCAGAGTCAATGATCAGAGAGAGTCAATGATCAGAGTCAATGATCAGAGTCAATGATCAGAGTCAATGATCAGAGAGAGTCAATGATCAGAGTCAATGATCAAAGAGAGTCAATGATCAGAGTCAATGATCAGAGAGAGTCAATGATCAGAGTCAATGATCAGAGAGATTCAATGATCAGAGTCAATGATCAGAGAGAGTCAATGATCAGAGTCAATGATCAGAGAGAGTCAATGATCAGAGTCAATGGTCAGAGAGAGTCAATGGTCAGAGAGAGTCAATGATCAGAGTCAATGATCAGAGTCAATGATCAGAGAGAGTCAATGATCAGAGTCAATGATCAGAGAGAGTCAATGATCAGAGTCAATGGTCAGAGAGAGTCAATGGTCAGAGAGAGTCAATGATCAGAGTCAATGATCAGAGTCAATGATCAGAGAGAGTCAATGATCAGCGTCAATGATCAGAGACAATGATCAGAGTCAATGATCAGAGAGAGTCAATGATCAGAGTCAATTATCAGAGTCAATGATCAGAGAGAGTCAATGATCAGAGTCAATGATCAGAGAGAGTCAATGATCAGAGTCAATGATCAGAGAGATTCAATGATCAGAGTCAATGATCAGAGAGAGTCAATGATCAGAGTCAATGGTCAGAGAGAGTCAATGATCAGAGAGAGTCAATGATCAGAGAGAGTCAATGATCAGAGTCAATGGTCAGAGTCAATGGTCAGAGTCAATGATCAGAGAGAGTCAATGATCAGAGTCAATGATCAGAGAGAGTCAATGATCAGAGTCAATGATCAGAGTCAATGATCAGAGAGAGTCAATGATCAGAGTCAATGGTCAGAGAGAGTCAATGGTCAGAGTCAATGATCAGAGAGAGTCAATGATCAGAGAGAGTCAATGATCAGAGTCAATGATCAGAGAGAGTCAATGATCAGAGTCAATGATCAGAGAGAGTCAATGATCAGAGTGAATGATCAGAGAGAATGATCAGAGAGAGTCAATGATCAGAGAGAGTCAATGATCAGAGAGAGTCAATGATCAGAGTCAATGATCAGAGAGAGTCAATGATCAGAGAGAGTCAATGATCAGAGTCAATGGTCAGAGAGAGTCAATGATCAGAGTCAATGATCAGAGTCAATGATCAGAGTCAATGATCAGAGAGAGTCAATGATCAGAGAGAGTCAATGATCAGAGTCAATGGTCAGAGAGAGTCAATGGTCAGAGTCAATGATCAGAGAGAGTCAATGATCAGAGTCAATGATCAGAGAGAGTCAATGATCAGAGTCAATGATCAGAGAGAGTCAATGATCAGAGTCAATGATCAGAGTCAATGATCAGAGAGAGTCAATGATCAGAGTCAATGATCAGAGAGAGTCAATGATCAGAGTCAATGATCAGAGAGAGTCAACGGTCAGAGAGAGTCAATGATCAGAGAGAGTCAATGATCAGAGAGAGTCAATGATCAGAGAGAGTCAATGATCAGAGTCAATGATCAGAGTCAATGATCAGAGTCAATGATCAGAGAGAGTCAATGATCAGAGTCAATGATCAGAGTCAATGATCAGAGTCAATGATCAGAGAGAGTCAATGATCAGAGTCAATGATCAAAGAGAGTCAATGATCAGAGTCAATGATCAGAGAGAGTCAATGATCAGAGTCAATGATCAGAGAGATTCAATGATCAGAGTCAATGATCAGAGAGAGTCAATGATCAGAGTCAATGATCAGAGAGAGTCAATGATCAGAGTCAATGGTCAGAGAGAGTCAATGGTCAGAGAGAGTCAATGATCAGAGTCAATGATCAGAGTCAATGATCAGAGAGAGTCAATGATCAGAGTCAATGATCAGAGAGAGTCAATGATCAGAGTCAATGGTCAGAGAGAGTCAATGGTCAGAGAGAGTCAATGATCAGAGTCAATGATCAGAGTCAATGATCAGAGAGAGTCAATGATCAGCGTCAATGATCAGAGACAATGATCAGAGTCAATGATCAGAGAGAGTCAATGATCAGAGTCAATTATCAGAGTCAATGATCAGAGAGAGTCAATGATCAGAGTCAATGATCAGAGAGAGTCAATGATCAGAGTCAATGATCAGAGAGATTCAATGATCAGAGTCAATGATCAGAGAGAGTCAATGATCAGAGTCAATGGTCAGAGAGAGTCAATGATCAGAGAGAGTCAATGATCAGAGAGAGTCAATGATCAGAGTCAATGGTCAGAGTCAATGGTCAGAGTCAATGATCAGAGAGAGTCAATGATCAGAGTCAATGATCAGAGAGAGTCAATGATCAGAGTCAATGATCAGAGTCAATGATCAGAGAGAGTCAATGATCAGAGTCAATGGTCAGAGAGAGTCAATGGTCAGAGTCAATGATCAGAGAGAGTCAATGATCAGAGAGAGTCAATGATCAGAGTCAATGATCAGAGAGAGTCAATGATCAGAGTCAATGATCAGAGAGAGTCAATGATCAGAGTGAATGATCAGAGAGAATGATCAGAGAGAGTCAATGATCAGAGAGAGTCAATGATCAGAGAGAGTCAATGATCAGAGTCAATGATCAGAGAGAGTCAATGATCAGAGAGAGTCAATGATCAGAGTCAATGGTCAGAGAGAGTCAATGATCAGAGTCAATGATCAGAGTCAATGATCAGAGTCAATGATCAGAGAGAGTCAATGATCAGAGAGAGTCAATGATCAGAGTCAATGGTCAGAGAGAGTCAATGGTCAGAGTCAATGATCAGAGAGAGTCAATGATCAGAGTCAATGATCAGAGAGAGTCAATGATCAGAGTCAATGATCAGAGAGAGTCAATGATCAGAGTCAATGATCAGAGTCAATGATCAGAGAGAGTCAATGATCAGAGTCAATGATCAGAGTCAATGATCAGAGTCAATGATCAGAGTGAATGATCAGAGAGAATGATCAGAGAGAGTCAATGATCAGAGTCAATGATCAGAGTCAATGATCAGAGTCAATGATCAGAGAGAGTCAATGATCAGAGTCAATGATCAGAGAGATTCAATGATCAGAGAGAGTCAATGATCAGAGTGAATGATCAGAGAGAGTCAATGATCAGAGTCAATGATCAGAGAGAGTCAATGGTCAGAGAGAGTCAATGATCAGAGAGAGTCAATGATCAGAGAGAGTCAATGATCAGAGAGAGTCAATGATCAGAGTCAATGGTCAGAGAGAGTCAATGATCAGAGAGAGTCAATGATCAGAGAGAGTCAATGATCAGAGTCAATGATCAGAGAGAGTCAATGATCAGAGTCAATGATCAGAGTCAATGGTCAGAGAGAGTCAATGATCAGAGAGAGTCAATGATCAGAGAGAGTCAATGATCAGAGAGAGTCAATAATCAGAGTCAATGATCAGAGAGAGTCAATGATCAGAGTCAATGATCAGAGTCAATGATCAGAGTCAATGATCAGAGAGAGTCAATGATCAGAGTCAATGATCAGAGAGAGTCAATGATCAGAGTCAATGGTCAGAGAGAATCAATGGTCAGAGAGAGTCAATGATCAGAGTCAATGATCAGAGTCAATGATCAGAGTCAATGATCAGAGAGAGTCAATGATCAGAGTCAATGATCAGAGACAATGATCAGAGTCAATGATCAGAGAGAGTCAATGATCAGAGTCAATGATCAGAGTCAATGGTCAGAGAGAGTCAATGATCAGAGTCAATGATCAGAGAGAGTCAATGATCAGAGTCAATGATCAGAGTCAATGATCAGAGTCAATGATCAGAGAGAGTCAATGATCAGAGTCAATGATCAGAGAGAGTCAATGATCAGAGTCAATGATCAGAGAGAGTCAATGATCAGAGTCAATGATCAGAGAGAGTCAATGATCAGAGTCAATGATCAGAGAGAGTCAATGATCAGAGTCAATGCTCAGAGAGAGTCAATGATCAGAGAGAGTCAATGATCAGGGAGAGTCAATGATCAGAGAGAGTCAATGATCAGAGTCAATGGTCAGAGAGAGTCAATGATCAGAGAGAGTCAATGATCAGAGAGAGTCAATGATCAGAGAGAGTCAATGATCAGAGTCAATGATCAGAGAGAGTCAATGATCAGAGTCAATGATCAGAGTCAATGATCAGAGAGAGTCAATGATCAGAGTCAATGATCAGAGAGAGTCAATGATCAGAGTCAATGGTCAGAGAGAGTCAATGGTCAGAGAGAGTCAATGATCAGAGTCAATGATCAGAGTCAATGATCAGAGAGAGTCAATGATCAGAGTCAATGATCAGAGACAATGATCAGAGAGAGTCAATGATCAGAGTCAATGATCAGAGTCAATGGTCAGAGAGAGTCAATGATCAGAGTCAATGATCAGAGTCAATGGTCAGAGAGAGTCAATGATCAGAGTCAATGATCAGAGAGAGTCAATGAACAGAGACAATGATCAGAGTCAATGATCAGAGTCAATGATCAGAGTCAATGATCAGAGAGAGTCAATGATCAGAGTCAATGATCAGAGTCAATGATCAGAGTCAATGATCAGAGTCAATGATCAGAGAGAGTCAATGATCAGAGTCAATGATCAGAGAGAGTCAATGATCAGAGTCAATGATCAGAGTCAATGATCAGAGAGAGTCAATGATCAGTCAATGATCAGAATGAATGATCAGAGTCAATGATCAGAGTGAATGATCAGAGTCAATGTTCAGAGTCAATGATCAGAGAGAGTCAATGATCAGAGTCAATGATCAGAGAGATTCAATGATCAGAGTCAATGATCAGAGAGAGTCAATGATCAGAGAGAGTCAATGATCAGAGTCAATGATCAGAGCGATTCAATGATCAGAGTCAATGATCAGAGAGAGTCAATGATCAGAGTCAATGATCAGAGAGAGTCAATGATCAGAGAGAGTCAATGATCAGAGAGAGTCAATGATCAGAGTCAATGATCAGAGAGATTCAATGATCAGAGTCAATGATCAGAGAGATTCAATGATCAGAGTCAATGATCAGAGTCAATGATCAGAGAGAGTCAATGATCAGAGAGAGTCAATGATCAGAGTCAATGATCAGAGAGAGTCAATGATCAGAGAGAGTCAATGATCAGAGTCAATGATCAGAGAGAGTCAATGATCAGAGAGAGTCAATGATCAGAGTCAATGATCAGAGAGATTCAATGATCAGTTTCAATGATCAGAGAGATTCAATGATCAGAGTCAATGATCAGAGTCAATGATCAGAGAGAGTCAATGATCAGAGAGAGTCAATGATCAGAGAGAGTCAATGATCAGAGTCAATGATCAGAGAGATTAAATGATCAGAGTCAATGATCAGAGAGATTCAATGATCAGAGTCAATGATCAGAGAGAGTCTATGATCAGAGAGAGTCAATGATCAGAGTCAATGATCAGAGAGAGTCAATGATCAGAGTCAATGATCAGAGAGATTCAATGATCAGAGTCAATGATCAGAGAGAGTCAATGATCAGAGAGAGTCAATGATCAGAGAGAGTCAATGATCAGAGTCAATGATCAGAGCGATTCAATGATCAGAGTCAATGATCAGAGAGAGTCAATGATCAGAGTCAATGATCAGAGAGAGTCAATGATCAGAGAGAGTCAATGATCAGAGTCAATGATCAAAGAGATTCAATGATCAGAGTCAATGATCAGAGTCAATGATCAGAGAGAGTCAATGATCAGAGAGAGTCAATGATCAGAGTCAATGATCAGAGTCAATGATCAGAGAGAGTCAACGGTCAGAGAGAGTCAATGATCAGAGAGAGTCAATGATCAGAGAGAGTCAATGATCAGAGAGAGTCAATGATCAGAGTCAATGATCAGAGAGAGTCAATGATCAGAGAGAGTCAATGATCAGAGTCAATGATCAGAGAGATTCAATGATCAGTTTCAATGATCAGAGAGATTCAATGATCAGAGTCAATGATCAGAGTCAATGATCAGAGAGAGTCAATGATCAGAGAGAGTCAATGATCAGAGAGAGTCAATGATCAGAGTCAATGATCAGAGAGATTCAATGATCAGAGTCAATGATCAGAGAGAGTCAATGATCAGAGTCAATGATCAGAGAGATTCAATGATCAGAGTCAATGATCAGAGTCAATTATCAGAGAGAGTCAATGATCAGAGTCAATGATCAGAGTCAATGATCAGAGAGAGTCAATGATCAGAGAGAGTCAATGATCAGAGTCAATGATCAGAGTCAATGGTCAGAGAGAGTCAATGATCAGAGTCAATGATCAGAGAGAGTCAATGATCAGAGTCAATGATCAGAGAGAGTCAATGATCAGAGTCAATGATCAGAGTGAATGATCAGAGTCAATGATCAGAGTGAATGATCAGAGTCAATGATCAGAGTCAATGATCAGAGTCAATGATCAGAGTCAATGATCAGAGAGAGTCAATGATCAGAGTCAATGATCAGAGAGATTCAATGATCAGAGAGAGTCAATGATCAGAGAGAGTCAATGATCAGAGAGAGTCACTGATCAGAGTCAATGATCAGAGAGATTCAATGATCAGAGTCAATGATCAGAGAGAGTCAATGATCAGAGTCAATGATCAGAGAGAGTCAATGATCAGAGAGAGTCAATGATCAGAGAGAGTCAATGATCAGTTTCAATGATCAGAGAGATTCAATGATCAGAGTCAATGATCAGAGTCAATGATCAGAGATAGTCAGTGATCAGAGAGAGTCAATGATCAGAGAGAGTCAATGATCAGAGTCAATGATCAGAGAGATTAAATGATCAGAGTCAATGATCAGAGAGATTCAATGATCAGAGTCAATGATCAGAGAGAGTCAATGATCAGAGAGAGTCAATGATCAGAGAGAGTCAATGATCAGAGTCAATGATCAGAGAGATTCAATGATCAGAGTCAATGATCAGAGTCAATGATCAGAGAGAGTCAATGATCAGAGAGAGTCAATGATCAGAGTCAATGATCAGAGAGAGTCAATGATCAGAGAGAGTCAATGATCAGAGATAGTCAATGATCAGAGAGAGTCAATGATCAGAGTCAATGATCAGAGAGATTCAATGATCAGTTTCAATGATCAGAGAGATTCAATGATCAGAGTCAATGATCAGAGTCAATGATCAGAGAGAGTCAATGATCAGAGAGAGTCAATGATCAGAGTCAATGATCAGAGAGATTCAATGATCAGAGTCAATGATCAGAGAGAGTCAATGATCAGAGTCAATGATCAGAGTCAATGATCAGAGAGAGTCAATGATCAGAGAGAGTCAATGATCAGAGTCAATGATCAGAGAGATTCAATGATCAGAGTCAATGATCAGAGTCAATTATCAGAGAGAGTCAATGATCAGAGTCAATGATCAGAGTCAATGATCAGAGAGAGTCAATGATCAGAGAGAGTCAATGATCAGAGTCAATGATCAGAGTCAATGGTCAGAGAGAGTCAATGATCAGAGTCAATGATCAGAGAGAGTCAATGATCAGAGTCAATGATCAGAGTCAATGATCAGAGAGAGTCAATGATCAGAGTCAATGATCAGAGTGAATGATCAGAGTCAATGATCAGAGTGAATGATCAGAGTCAATGATCAGAGTCAATGATCAGAGAGAGTCAATGATCAGAGTCAATGATCAGAGAGATTCAATGATCAGAGTCAATGATCAGAGAGAGTCAATGATCAGAGAGAGTCAATGATCAGAGAGAGTCACTGATCAGAGTCAATGATCAGAGAGATTCAATGATCAGAGTCAATGATCAGAGAGAGTCAATGATCAGAGTCAATGATCAGAGAGAGTCAATGATCAGAGAGAGTCAATGATCAGAGAGAGTCAATGATCAGAGTCAATGATCAGAGAGATTCAATGATCAGAGTCAATGATCAGAGAGATTCAATGATCAGAGTCAATGATCAGAGTCAATGATCAGAGAGAGTCAATGATCAGAGAGAGTCAATGATCAGAGTCAATGATCAGAGAGAGTCAATGATCAGAGAGAGTCAATGATCAGAGTCAATGATCAGAGAGAGTCAATGATCAGAGAGAGTCAATGATCAGAGTCAATGATCAGAGAGAGTCAATGATCAGAGAGAGTTAATGATCAGAGTCAATGATCAGAGAGAGTCAATGATCAGAGTCAATGATCAGAGAGATTCAATGATCAGAGTCAATGATCAGAGAGATTCATTGATCAGAGTCAATGATCAGAGTCAATGATCAGAGAGAGTCAATGATCAGAGAGAGTCAATGATCAGAGTCAATGATCAGAGAGATTCAATGATCAGAGTCAATGATCAGAGTCAATGATCAGAGAGAGTCAATGATCAGAGTCAATGATCAGAGTCAATGATCAGAGAGAGACAATGATCAGAGAGAGTCAATGATCAGAGTCAATGATCAGAGAGAGTCAATGATCAGAGAGAGTCAATGATCAGAGTCAATGATCAGAGAGATTCAATGATCAGTTTCAATGATCAGAGAGATTCAATGATCAGAGTCAATGATCAGAGTCAATGATCAGAGAGAGTCAATGATCAGAGAGAGTCAATGATCAGAGAGAGTCAATGATCAGAGTCAATGATCAGAGAGATTAAATGATCAGAGTCAATGATCAGAGAGATTCAATGATCAGAGTCAATGATCAGAGAGAGTCAATGATCAGAGAGAGTCAATGATCAGAGAGAGTCAATGATCAGAGTCAATGATCAGAGAGAGTCAATGATCAGAGTCAATGATCAGAGAGATTCAATGATCAGAGTCAATGATCAGAGAGAGTCAATGATCAGAGAGAGTCAATGATCAGAGAGAGTCAATGATCAGAGTCAATGATCAGAGCGATTCAATGATCAGAGTCAATGATCAGAGAGAGTCAATGATCAGAGAGAGTCAATGATCAGAGTCAATGATCAGAGAGAGTCAATGATCAGAGAGAGTCAATGATCAGAGTCAATGATCAGAGAGATTCAATGATCAGTTTCAATGATCAGAGAGATTCAATGATCAGAGTCAATGATCAGAGTCAATGATCAGAGAGAGTCAATGATCAGAGAGAGTCAATGATCAGAGAGAGTCAATGATCATAGTCAATGATCAGAGAGATTCAATGATCAGAGTCAATGATCAGAGAGATTCAATGATCAGAGTCAATGATCAGAGTCAATGATCAGAGAGAGTCAATGATCAGAGAGAGTCAATGATCAGAGTCAATGATCAGAGAGAGTCAATGATCAGAGAGAGTCAATGATCAGAGTCAATGATCAGAGAGAGTCAATGATCAGAGAGAGTCAATGATCAGAGTCAATGATCAGAGAGATTCAATGATCAGTTTCAATGATCAGAGAGATTCAATGATCAGAGTCAATGATCAGAGTCAATGATCAGAGAGAGTCAGTGATCAGAGAGAGTCAATGATCAGAGAGAGTCAATGATCAGAGTCAATGATCAGAGAGATTAAATGATCAGAGTCAATGATCAGAGAGATTCAATGATCAGAGTCAATGATCAGAGAGAGTCAATGATCAGAGAGAGTCAATGATCAGAGTCAATGATCAGAGAGAGTCAATGATCAGAGTCAATGATCAGAGAGATTCAATGATCAGAGTCAATGATCAGAGAGAGTCAATGATCAGAGAGAGTCAATGATCAGAGAGAGTCAATGATCAGAGTCAATGATCAGAGCGATTCAATGATCAGAGTCAATGATCAGAGAGAGTCAATGATCAGAGTCAATGATCAGAGAGAGTCAATGATCAGAGAGAGTCAATGATCAGAGAGAGTCAATGATCAGAGAGATTCAATGATCAGAGTCAATGATCAGAGAGATTCAATGATCAGAGTCAATGATCAGAGTCAATGATCAGAGAGAGTCAATGATCAGAGAGAGTCAATGATCAGAGTCAATGATCAGAGAGAGTCAATGATCAGAGTCAATGATCAGAGTCAATGATCAGAGAGAGTCAATGATCAGAGTCAATGATCAGAGAGATTCAATGATCAGTTTCAATGATCAGAGAGATTCAATGATCAGAGTCAATGATCAGAGTCAATGATCAGAGAGAGTCAATGATCAGAGAGAGTCAATGATCAGAGAGAGTCAATGATCAGAGTCAATGATCAGAGAGATTCAATGATCAGAGTCAATGATCAGAGAGAGTCAATGATCAGAGTCAATGATCAGAGTCAATGATCAGAGAGAGTCAATGATCAGAGAGAGTCACTGATCAGAGTCAATGATCAGAGAGATTCAATGATCAGAGTCAATGATCAGAGAGAGTCAATGATCAGAGTCAATGATCAGAGAGAGTCAATGATCAGAGAGAGTCAATGATCAGAGAGAGTCAATGATCAGAGTCAATGATCAGAGAGATTCAATGATCAGAGTCAATGATCAGAGAGATTCAATGATCAGAGTCAATGATCAGAGTCAATGATCAGAGAGAGTCAATGATCAGAGAGAGTCAATGATCAGAGTCAATGATCAGAGAGAGTCAATGATCAGAGAGAGTCAATGATCAGAGTCAATGATCAGAGAGATTCAATGATCAGAGTCAATGATCAGAGAGATTCAATGATCAGAGTCAATGATCAGAGTCAATGATCAGAGAGAGTCAATGATCAGAGAGAGTCAATGATCAGAGTCAATAATCAGAGAGATTCAATGATCAGAGTCAATGATCAGAGTCAATGATCAGAGAGAGTCAATGATCAGAGTCAATGATCAGAGTCAATGATCAGAGAGAGTCAATGATCAGAGAGAGTCAATGATCAGAGTCAATGATCAGAGAGAGTCAATGATCAGAGAGAGTCAATGATCAGAGTCAATGATCAGAGAGATTCAATGATCAGTTTCAATGATCAGAGAGATTCAATGATCAGAGTCAATGATCAGAGTCAATGATCAGAGAGAGTCAATGATCAGAGAGAGTCAATGATCAGAGAGAGTCAATGATCAGAGTCAATGATCAGAGAGATTAAATGATCAGAGTCAATGATCAGAGAGATTCAATGATCAGAGTCAATGATCAGAGAGAGTCAATGATCAGAGAGAGTCAATGATCAGAGAGAGTCAATGATCAGAGTCAATGATCAGAGAGAGTCAATGATCAGAGTCAATGATCAGAGAGATTCAATGATCAGAGTCAATGATCAGAGAGAGTCAATGATCAGAGAGAGTCAATGATCAGAGAGAGTCAATGATCAGAGTCAATGATCAGAGCGATTCAATGATCAGAGTCAATGATCAGAGAGAGTCAATGATCAGAGTCAATGATCAGAGAGAGGCAATGATCAGAGAGAGTCAATGATCAGAGTCAATGATCAGAGAGATTCAATGATCAGTTTCAATGATCAGAGAGATTCAATGATCAGAGTCAATGATCAGAGTCAATGATCAGAGAGAGTCAATGATCAGAGAGAGTCAATGATCAGAGAGAGTCAATGATCATAGTCAATGATCAGAGAGATTCAATGATCAGAGTCAATGATCAGAGAGATTCATTGATCAGAGTCAATGATCAGAGTC
The DNA here is from genome assembly GCF_035084215.1 of Heptranchias perlo. NCBI lineage: Eukaryota > Metazoa > Chordata > Chondrichthyes > Hexanchiformes > Hexanchidae > Heptranchias > Heptranchias perlo. Next base: position 43,283 of record NW_027139142.1, read on the forward strand.
AATGATCAGAGAGAGTCAATGATCAGAGAGAGTCAATGATCAGAGTCAATGATCAGAGAGAGTCAATGATCAGAGAGAGTCAATGATCAGAGTCAATGATCAGAGAGAGTCAATGATCAGAGAGAGTCAATGATCAGAGTCAATGATCAGAGAGATTCAATGATCAGTTTCAATGATCAGAGAGATTCAATGATCAGAGTCAATGATCAGAGTCAATGATCAGAGAGAGTCAGTGATCAGAGAGAGTCAATGATCAGAGAGAGTCAATGATCAGAGTCAATGATCAGAGAGATTAAATGATCAGAGTCAATGATCAGAGAGATTCAATGATCAGAGTCAATGATCAGAGAGAGTCAATGATCAGAGAGTGTCAATGATCAGAGAGAGTCAATGATCAGAGTCAATGATCAGAGAGAGTCAATGATCAGAGTCAATGATCAGAGAGATTCAATGATCAGAGTCAATGATCAGAGAGAGTCAATGATCAGAGAGAGTCAATGATCAGAGAGAGTCAATGATCAGAGTCAATGATCAGAGCGATTCAATGATCAGAGTCAATGATCAGAGAGAGTCAATGATCAGAGTCAATGATCAGAGAGAGTCAATGATCAGAGAGAGTCAATGATCAGAGAGAGTCAATGATCAGAGTCAATGATCAGAGAGATTCAATGATCAGAGTCAATGATCAGAGAGATTCAATGATCAGAGTCAATGATCAGAGTCAATGATCAGAGAGAGTCAATGATCAGAGAGAGTCAATGATCAGAGTCAATGATCAGAGAGAGTCAATGATCAGAGAGAGTCAATGATCAGAGTCAATGATCAGAGAGAGTCAATGATCAGAGAGAGTCAATGATCAGAGTCAATGATCAGAGAGATTCAATGATCAGTTTCAATGATCAGAGAGATTCAATGATCAGAGTCAATGATCAGAGTCAATGATCAGAGAGAGTCAATGATCAGAGAGAGTCAATGATCAGAGAGAGTCAATGATCAGAGTCAATGATCAGAGAGATTCAATGATCAGAGTCAATGATCAGAGAGAGTCAATGATCAGAGTCAATGATCAGAGTCAATGATCAGAGAGAGTCAATGATCAGAGAGAGTCAATGATCAGAGTCAATGATCAGAGAGATTCAATGATCAGAGTCAATGATCAGAGTCAATTATCAGAGAGAGTCAATGATCAGAGTCAATGATCAGAGTCAATGATCAGAGAGAGTCAATGATCAGAGAGAGTCAATGATCAGAGTCAATGATCAGAGTCAATGGTCAGAGAGAGTCAATGATCAGAGTCAATGATCAGAGAGAGTCAATGATCAGAGTCAATGATCAGAGTCAATGATCAGAGAGAGTCAATGATCAGAGTCAATGATCAGAGTGAATGATCAGAGTCAATGATCAGAGTGAATGATCAGAGTCAATGATCAGAGTCAATGATCAGAGAGAGTCAATGATCAGAGTCAATGATCAGAGAGATTCAATGATCAGAGTCAATGATCAGAGAGAGTCAATGATCAGAGAGAGTCAATGATCAGAGAGAGTCACTGATCAGAGTCAATGATCAGAGAGATTCAATGATCAGAGTCAATGATCAGAGAGAGTCAATGATCAGAGTCAATGATCAGAGAGAGTCAATGATCAGAGAGAGTCAATGATCAGAGAGAGTCAATGATCAGAGTCAATGATCAGAGAGATTCAATGATCAGAGTCAATGATCAGAGAGATTCAATGATCAGAGTCAATGATCAGAGTCAATGATCAGAGAGAGTCAATGATCAGAGAGAGTCAATGATCAGAGTCAATGATCAGAGAGAGTCAATGATCAGAGAGAGTCAATGATCAGAGTCAATGATCAGAGAGAGTCAATGATCAGAGAGAGTCAATGATCAGAGTCAATGATCAGAGAGATTCAATGATCAGAGTCAATGATCAGAGAGATTCAATGATCAGAGTCAATGATCAGAGTCAATGATCAGAGAGAGTCAATGATCAGAGAGAGTCAATGATCAGAGTCAATGATCAGAGAGATTCAATGATCAGAGTCAATGATCAGAGTCAATGATCAGAGAGAGTCAATGATCAGAGTCAATGATCAGAGTCAATGATCAGAGAGAGTCAATGATCAGAGAGAGTCAATGATCAGAGTCAATGATCAGAGAGAGTCAATGATCAGAGAGAGTCAATGATCAGAGTCAATGATCAGAGAGATTCAATGATCAGTTTCAATGATCAGAGAGATTCAATGATCAGAGTCAATGATCAGAGTCAATGATCAGAGAGAGTCAATGATCAGAGAGAGTCAATGATCAGAGGGAGTCAATGATCAGAGTCAATGATCAGAGAGATGAAATGATCAGAGTCAATGATCAGAGAGATTCAATGATCAGAGTCAATGATCAGAGAGAGTCAATGATCAGAGAGAGTCAATGATCAGAGAGAGTCAATGATCAGAGTCAATGATCAGAGAGAGTCAATGATCAGAGTCAATGATCAGAGAGATTCAATGATCAGAGTCAATGATCAGAGAGAGTCAATGATCAGAGAGAGTCAATGATCAGAGAGAGTCAATGATCAGAGTCAATGATCAGAGCGATTCAATGATCAGAGTCAATGATCAGAGAGAGTCAATGATCAGAGTCAATGATCAGAGAGAGGCAATGATCAGAGAGAGTCAATGATCAGAGAGAGTCAATGATCAGAGTCAATGATCAGAGCGATTCAATGATCAGAGTCAATGATCAGAGAGATTCAATGATCAGAGTCAATGATCAGAGAGAGTCAATGATCAGAGAGAGTCAATGATCAGAGTCAATGATCAGAGAGAGTCAATGATCAGAGAAAGTCAATGATCAGAGTCAATGATCAGAGAGATTCAATGATCAGTTTCAATGATCAGAGAGATTCAATGATCAGAGTCAATGATCAGAGTCAATGATCAGAGAGAGTCAATGATCAGAGAGAGTCAATGATCAGAGAGAGTCAATGATCATAGTCAATGATCAGAGAGATTCAATGATCAGAGTCAATGATCAGAGAGATTCAATGATCAGAGTCAATGATCAGAGTCAATGATCAGAGAGAGTCAATGATCAGAGAGAGTCAATGATCAGAGTCAATGATCAGAGAGAGTCAATGATCAGAGAGAGTCAATGATCAGAGTCAATGATCAGAGAGAGTCAATGATCAGAGTGAGTCAATGATCAGAGTCAATGATCAGAGAGTTTCAATGATCAGTTTCAATGATCAGAGAGATTCAATGATCAGAGTCAATGATCAGAGTCAATGATCAGAGAGAGTCAGTGATCAGAGAGAGTCAATGATCAGAGAGAGTCAATGATCAGAGTCAATGATCAGAGAGATTAAATGATCAGAGTCAATGATCAGAGAGATTCAATGATCAGAGTCAATGATCAGAGAGAGTCAATGATCAGAGAGAGTCAATGATCAGAGAGAGTCAATGATCAGAGTCAATGATCAGAGAGAGTCAATGATCAGAGTCAATGATCAGAGAGATTCAATGATCAGAGTCAATGATCAGAGAGAGTCAATGATCAGAGAGAGTCAATGATCAGAGTCAATGATCAGAGCGATTCAATGATCAGAGTCAATGATCAGAGAGAGTCAATGATCAGAGTCAATGATCAGAGAGAGTCAATGATCAGAGAGAGTCAATGATCAGAGAGAGTCAATGATCAGAGTCAATGATCAGAGAGATTCAATGATCAGAGTCAATGATCAGAGAGATTCAATGATCAGAGTCAATGATCAGAGTCAATGATCAGAGAGAGTCAATGATCAGAGAGAGTCAATGATCAGAGTCAATGATCAGAGAGAGTCAATGATCAGAGAGAGTCAATGATCAGAGTCAATGATCAGAGAGAGTCAATGATCAGAGAGAGTCAATGATCAGAGTCAATGATCAGAGAGATTCAATGATCAGTTTCAATGATCAGAGAGATTCAATGATCAGAGTCAATGATCAGAGTCAATGATCAGAGAGAGTCAATGATCAGAGAGAGTCAATGATCAGAGAGAGTCAATGATCAGAGTCAATGATCAGAGAGATTCAATGATCAGAGTCAATGATCAGAGAGAGTCAATGATCAGAGTCAATGATCAGAGTCAATGATCAGAGAGAGTCAATGATCAGAGAGAGTCAATGATCAGAGTCAATGATCAGAGAGATTCAATGATCAGAGTCAATGATCAGAGTCAATTATCAGAGAGAGTCAATGATCAGAGTCAATGATCAGAGTCAATGATCAGAGAGAGTCAATGATCAGAGAGAGTCAATGATCAGAGTCAATGATCAGAGTCAATGGTCAGAGAGAGTCAATGATCAGAGTCAATGATCAGAGAGAGTAAATGATCAGAGTCAATGATCAGAGGCAATGATCAGAGAGAGTCAATGATCAGAGTCAATGATCAGAGTGAATGATCAGAGTCAATGATCAGAGTGAATGATCAGAGTCAATGATCAGAGTCAATGATCAGAGAGAGTCAATGATCAGAGTCAATGATCAGAGAGATTCAATGATCAGAGTCAATGATCAGAGAGAGTCAATGATCAGAGAGAGTCAATGATCAGAGAGAGTCAATGATCAGAGTCAATGATCAGAGAGAGTCAATGATCAGAGTCAATGATCAGAGTCAATGATCAGAGAGAGTCAATGATCAGAGTCAATGATCAGAGTGAATGATCAGAGTCAATGATCAGAGTGAATGATCAGAGTCAATGATCAGAGTCAATGATCAGAGAGAGTCAATGATCAGAATCAATGATCAGAGAGATTCAATGATCAGAGTCAATGATCAGAGAGAGTCAATGATCAGAGAGAGTCAATGATCAGAGAGAGTCACTGATCAGAGTCAATGATCAGAGAGATTCAATGATCAGAGTCAATGATCAGAGAGAGTCAATGATCAGAGTCAATGATCAGAGAGAGTCAATGATCAGAGAGAGTCAATGATCAGAGAGAGTCAATGATCAGAGTCAATGATCAGAGAGATTCAATGATCAGAGTCAATGATCAGAGAGATTCAATGATCAGAGTCAATGATCAGAGTCAATGATCAGAGAGAGTCAATGATCAGAGAGAGTCAATGATCAGAGTCAATGATCAGAGAGAGTCAATGATCAGAGAGAGTCAATGATCAGAGTCAATGATCAGAGAGAGTCAATGATCAGAGAGAGTCAATGATCAGAGTCAATGATCAGAGAGATTCAATGATCAGAGTCAATGATCAGAGAGATTCAATGATCAGAGTCAATGATCAGAGTCAATGATCAGAGAGAGTCAATGATCAGAGAGAGTCAATGATCAGAGTCAATGATCAGAGAGATTCAATGATCAGAGTCAATGATCAGAGTCAATGATCAGAGAGAGTCAATGATCAGAGTCAATGATCAGAGTCAATGATCAGAGAGAGTCAATGATCAGAGAGAGTCAATGATCAGAGTCAATGATCAGAGAGAGTCAATGATCAGAGAGAGTCAATGATCAGAGTCAATGATCAGAGAGATTCAATGATCAGTTTCAATGATCAGAGAGATTCAATGATTAGAGTCAATGATCAGAGTCAATGATCAGAGAGAGTCAATGATCAGAGAGAGTCAATGATCAGAGAGAGTCAATGATCAGAGTCAATGATCAGAGAGATTAAATGATCAGAGTCAATGATCAGAGAGATTCAATGATCAGAGTCAATGATCAGAGAGAGTCAATGATCAGAGAGAGTCAATGATCAGAGAGATTCAATGATCAGAGTCAATGATCAGAGAGAGTCAATGATCAGAGTCAATGATCAGAGTCAATGATCAGAGAGAGTCAATGATCAGAGTGAGTCAATGATCAGAGTCAATGATCAGAGAGTTTCAATGATCAGTTTCAATGATCAGAGAGATTCAATGATCAGAGTCAATGATCAGAGTCAATGATCAGAGAGAGTCAGTGATCAGAGAGAGTCAATGATCAGAGAGAGTCAATGATCAGAGTCAATGATCAGAGAGATTAAATGATCAGAGTCAATGATCAGAGAGATTCAATGATCAGAGTCAATGATCAGAGAGAGTCAATGATCAGAGAGAGTCAATGATCAGAGAGAGTCAATGATCAGAGTCAATGATCAGAGAGAGTCAATGATCAGAGTCAATGATCAGAGAGATTCAATGATCAGAGTCAATGATCAGAGAGAGTCAATGATCAGAGAGAGTCAATGATCAGAGTCAATGATCAGAGCGATTCAATGATCAGAGTCAATGATCAGAGAGAGTCAATGATCAGAGTCAATGATCAGAGAGAGTCAATGATCAGAGAGAGTCAATGATCAGAGAGAGTCAATGATCAGAGTCAATGATCAGAGAGATTCAATGATCAGAGTCAATGATCAGAGAGATTCAATGATCAGAGTCAATGATCAGAGTCAATGATCAGAGAGAGTCAATGATCAGAGAGAGTCAATGATCAGAGTCAATGATCAGAGAGAGTCAATGATCAGAGAGAGTCAATGATCAGAGTCAATGATCAGAGAGAGTCAATGATCAGAGAGAGTCAATGATCAGAGTCAATGATCAGAGAGATTCAATGATCAGTTTCAATGATCAGAGAGATTCAATGATCAGAGTCAATGATCAGAGTCAATGATCAGAGAGAGTCAATGATCAGAGAGAGTCAATGATCAGAGAGAGTCAATGATCAGAGTCAATGATCAGAGAGATTCAATGATCAGAGTCAATGATCAGAGAGAGTCAATGATCAGAGTCAATGATCAGAGTCAATGATCAGAGAGAGTCAATGATCAGAGAGAGTCAATGATCAGAGTCAATGATCAGAGAGATTCAATGATCAGAGTCAATGATCAGAGTCAATTATCAGAGAGAGTCAATGATCAGAGTCAATGATCAGAGTCAATGATCAGAGAGAGTCAATGATCAGAGAGAGTCAATGATCAGAGTCAATGATCAGAGTCAATGGTCAGAGAGAGTCAATGATCAGAGTCAATGATCAGAGAGAGTAAATGATCAGAGTCAATGATCAGAGGCAATGATCAGAGAGAGTCAATGATCAGAGTCAATGATCAGAGTGAATGATCAGAGTCAATGATCAGAGTGAATGATCAGAGTCAATGATCAGAGTCAATGATCAGAGAGAGTCAATGATCAGAGTCAATGATCAGAGAGATTCAATGATCAGAGTCAATGATCAGAGAGAGTCAATGATCAGAGAGAGTCAATGATCAGAGAGAGTCAATGATCAGAGTCAATGATCAGAGAGAGTCAATGATCAGAGTCAATGATCAGAGTCAATGATCAGAGAGAGTCAATGATCAGAGTCAATGATCAGAGTGAATGATCAGAGTCAATGATCAGAGTGAATGATCAGAGTCAATGATCAGAGTCAATGATCAGAGAGAGTCAATGATCAGAATCAATGATCAGAGAGATTCAATGATCAGAGTCAATGATCAGAGAGAGTCAATGATCAGAGAGAGTCAATGATCAGAGAGAGTCACTGATCAGAGTCAATGATCAGAGAGATTCAATGATCAGAGTCAATGATCAGAGAGAGTCAATGATCAGAGTCAATGATCAGAGAGAGTCAATGATCAGAGAGAGTCAATGATCAGAGAGAGTCAATGATCAGAGTCAATGATCAGAGAGATTCAATGATCAGAGTCAATGATCAGAGAGATTCAATGATCAGAGTCAATGATCAGAGTCAATGATCAGAGAGAGTCAATGATCAGAGAGAGTCAATGATCAGAGTCAATGATCAGAGAGAGTCAATGATCAGAGAGAGTCAATGATCAGAGTCAATGATCAGAGAGAGTCAATGATCAGAGAGAGTCAATGATCAGAGTCAATGATCAGAGAGATTCAATGATCAGAGTCAATGATCAGAGAGATTCAATGATCAGAGTCAATGATCAGAGTCAATGATCAGAGAGAGTCAATGATCAGAGAGAGTCAATGATCAGAGTCAATGATCAGAGAGATTCAATGATCAGAGTCAATGATCAGAGTCAATGATCAGAGAGAGTCAATGATCAGAGTCAATGATCAGAGTCAATGATCAGAGAGAGTCAATGATCAGAGAGAGTCAATGATCAGAGTCAATGATCAGAGAGAGTCAATGATCAGAGAGAGTCAATGATCAGAGTCAATGATCAGAGAGATTCAATGATCAGTTTCAATGATCAGAGAGATTCAATGATTAGAGTCAATGATCAGAGTCAATGATCAGAGAGAGTCAATGATCAGAGAGAGTCAATGATCAGAGAGAGTCAATGATCAGAGTCAATGATCAGAGAGATTAAATGATCAGAGTCAATGATCAGAGAGATTCAATGATCAGAGTCAATGATCAGAGAGAGTCAATGATCAGAGAGAGTCAATGATCAGAGAGATTCAATGATCAGAGTCAATGATCAGAGAGAGTCAATGATCAGAGTCAATGATCAGAGAGATTCAATGATCAGAGTCAATGATCAGAGAGAGTCAATGATCAGAGAGAGTCAATGATCAGAGAGAGTCAATGATCAGAGTCAATGATCAGAGCGATTCAATGATCAGAGTCAATGATCAGAGAGAGTCAATGATCAGAGTCAATGATCAGAGAGAGTCAATGATCAGAGAGAGTCAATGATCAGAGAGAGTCAATGATCAGAGTCAATGATCAGAGAGATTCAATGATCAGAGTCAATGATCAGAGAGATTCAATGATCAGAGTCAATGATCAGAGTCAATGATCAGAGAGAGTCAATGATCAGAGAGAGTCAATGATCAGAGTCAATGATCAGAGAGAGTCAATGATCAGAGAGAGTCAATGATCAGAGTCAATGATCAGAGAGAGTCAATGATCAGAGAGAGTCAATGATCAGAGTCAATGATCAGAGAGATTCAATGATCAGTTTCAATGATCAGAGAGATTCAATGATCAGAGTCAATGATCAGAGTCAATGATCAGAGAGAGTCAATGATCAGAGAGAGTCAATGATCAGAGAGAGTCAATGATCAGAGTCAATGATCAGAGAGATTCAATGATCAGAGTCAATGATCAGAGAGAGTCAATGATCAGAGTCAATGATCAGAGTCAATGATCAGAGAGAGTCAATGATCAGAGAGAGTCAATGATCAGAGTCAATGATCAGAGAGATTCAATGATCAGAGTCAATGATCAGAGTCAATTATCAGAGAGAGTCAATGATCAGAGTCAATGATCAGAGTCAATGATCAGAGAGAGCCAATGATCAGAGTCAATGATCAGAGAGATTCAATGATCAGAGTCAATGATCAGAGAGATTCAATGATCAGAGTCAATGATCAGAGTCAATGATCAGAGAGAGTCAATGATCAGAGAGAGTCAATGATCAGAGTCAATGATCAGAGAGAGTCAATGATCAGAGAGAGTCAATGATCAGAGTCAATGATCAGAGAGAGTCAATGATCAGAGAGAGTCAATGATCAGAGTCAATGATCAGAGAGATTCAATGATCAGAGTCAATGATCAGAGAGATTCAATGATCAGAGTCAATGATCAGAGTCAATGATCAGAGAGAGTCAATGATCAGAGAGAGTCAATGATCAGAGCCAATGATCAGAGAGATTCAATGATCAGAGTCAATGATCAGAGTCAATGATCAGAGAGAGTCAATGATCAGAGTCAATGATCAGAGTCAATGATCAGAGAGAGTCAATGATCAGAGAGAGTCAATGATCAGAGTCAATGATCAGAGTCAATGGTCAGAGAGAGTTAATGATCAGAGAGAGTCAATGATCAGAGTCAATGGTCAGAGAGAGTCAATGATCAGAGAGAGTCAATGATCAGAGAGAGTCAATGATCAGAGTCAATGATCAGAGTCAATGATCAATGAGAGTCAATGATCAGAGTCAATGATCAGAGTCAATGATCAGAGAGTGTCAATAATCAGATTCAATGATCAGAGAGAGTCAATGATCAGAGTCAATGATCAGAGAGAGTCAATGATCAGACAGAGTCAATAATCAGATTCAATGATCAGAGAGAGTCAATGATCAGAGTCAATGATCAGAGAGAGTCAATGATCAGACAGAGTCAATAATCAGATTCAATGATCAGAGAGAGTCAATGATCAGAGTCAATGATCAGTCAGAGTCAATGATCAGACAGAGTCAATGATCAGAGTCAATGATCAGGTCTCGTCATTCACCAGAGAAAGTGCATTGGGATTCTATACAATGGGAGTGAATGGGAAGGTGTTTTATCCATTTGTATTGTGCACAATATTAATGAACGGGAAGCGGTTGGCTCCATTGTGATTTAGTGTAACGGGAGAGAATGCGAAAGGGTCGGGTCCATTATGATTCTGTACAATTGGGAAGGCTTTGTGTCCATTGGGATTGTGTACAGTGGGAGTGAATGGGAAGGGGTCGGGTCCATTGGGATTGTGTACAGTGGGAGTGAATGGGAAGGGGTCGGGTCCATTGGGATTGTGTACAGTGGGAGTGAATGGGAAGGGGTCGGGTCCATTGGGATTGTGTACAGTGGGAGTGAATGGGAAGGGGTCGGGTCCATTGGGATTGTGTACAGTGGGAGTGAATGGGAAGGGGTCGGGTCCATTGGGATTGTGTCCAGTGGGAGTGAATGGGAAGGGGTCGGGTCCATTGGGATTGTGTACTGTGGGAGTGAATGGGAAGGGGTCGGGTCCAATGGGATTGTGTACAGTGGGAGTGAATGGGAAGGGGTCGGGTCCATTGGGATTGTGTACAGTGGGAGTGAATGGGAAGGGGTCGGGTCCATTGGGATTGTGTACAGTGGGAGTGAATGGGAAGGGGTCGGGTCCATTGGGATTGTGTACAGTGGGAGTGAATGGGAAGGGGTCGGGTCCATTGGGATTGTGTACAGTGGGAGTGAACGGGAAGGGGTCGGGTCCATTGGGATTGTGTCACAGTGGGAGTGAATGGGAAGGGGTCGGATCCATTGGGATTGTGTACAGTGGGAGTGAATGGGAAGGGGTCGGGTCCATTGGGATTGTGTACAGTGGGAGTGAATGGGAAGGGGTCGGGTCCATTGGGATTGTGTACAGTGGGAGTGAATGGGAAGGGGTCGGGTCCATTGGGATTGTGTACAGTGGGAGTGAACGGGAAGGGGTCGGGTCCATTGGGATTGTGTACAATGGGAGTGAATGGGAAGGGGTCGGGTCCATTGGGATTGTGTACAGTGGGAGTGAATGGGAAGGGGTCGGGTCCATTGGGATTGTGTACAGTGGGAGTGAATGGGAAGGGGTCGGGTCCATTGGGATTGTGTACTGTGGGAGTGAATGGGAAGGGGTCGGGTCCATTGGGATTGTGTACAGTGGGAGTGAACGGGAAGGGGTCGGGTCCATTGGGATTGTGTACAGTGGGTGTGAATGGGAAGGGGTCGGGTCCATTGGGATTGTGTACAGTGGGAGTGAATGGGAAGGGGTCGGGTCCATTGGGATTGTGTACTGTGGGAGTGAATGGGAAGGGGTCGGGTCCATTGGGATTGTGTACAGTGGGAGTGAATGGGAAGGGGTCGGGTCCATTGGGATTGTGTACTGTGGGAGTGAATGGGAAGGGGTCGGGTCCATTGGGATTGTGTACAGTGGGAGTGAATGGGAAGGGGTCGGGTCCATTGGGATTGTGTACAATGGGAGTGAACGGGAAGGGGTCGGGTCCATTGGGATTGTGTACAGTGGGAGTGAATGGGAAGGGGTCGGGTCCATTGGGATTGTGTACAGTGGGTGTGAATGGGAAGGGGTCGGGTCCATTGGGATTGTGTACAGTGGGAGTGAATGGGAAGGGGTCGGGTCCATTGGGATTATGTACAGTGGGAGTGAATGGGAAGGGGTCGGGTCCATTGGGATTATGTACAGTGGGAGTGAATGGGAAGGGGTCGGATCCATTGGGATTCTATGTTTCTATGATTCTCGAGTCTCCGTCGTTGACTTCACCCATTCAGGTTCTTTACCCCCTGATAGACTCTCGCCATCACAGACTCTCCCCATCACAGACTCTCCCCATCACAGACTCTCCCCATCACAGACTCTCCCCATCACAGACTCTCCCCATCACAGACTGTCCCCATCACAGACTCTCCCCATCACAGACTCTCCCCATCACAGACTCTCCCCCATCACAGACTCTCCCCATCACAGACTGTCCCCATCACAGACTCTCCCCATCATAGACTCTCCCCATCACAGACTATCCCCCATCACAGACTCTCCCCATCACAGACTCTCCCCATCATAGACTCTCCCCATCACAGACTCTCCCCATCACAGACTCTCCCCATCACAGACTCTCCCCATCATAGACTCTCCCCATCACAGACTCTCCCCATCACAGACTCTCCCCATCACTGACTCTCCCCATCACAGACTCTCCCCATTACAGACTCTCCCCATCGCAGACTCTCCCCATCACAGACTCTCCCCATCTTTGACTCTCCCCATCACAGACTCTCCCCCATCACAGACTCTCCCCATCACAGACTCTCCCCATCACAGACTCTCCACCTCACAGACTCTCCCCATCTTTGACTCTCCCCATCACAGACTCTCCCCCATCACAGACTCTCCCCATCATAGACTCTCCCCATCACAGACTCTCCCCATCACAGACTCTCCCCCATCACAGACTCTACCCATCATAGACTCTCCCCATCACAGACTCTCCCCATCACAGACTCTCCCCCATCATAGAATCATGACAGCACAGAAGGAGGTCATTTGCCCATCGTCTCCGTACCGAATCTTTTAAAGTCCAATCTGGTTAGTCCCATTTCCCAGCTCTTTCCCCGCAGCACTACAATTTATTCCCCTCCACCGGCGCACAGTGGCTGCAGTGTGCACCATCCACAGGATGCACTGCAGCAACTCGCCAAGGCTTCTTCGACAGCACCTCCCAAACCCGCGACCTCTACCACCGAGAAGGACAAGAGCAGCAGGTACATGGGAACAACACCACCTGCACGTTCCCCTCCGAGTCACACACCATCCCGACTTGGAAATATATCGCCGTTCCTTCATCGTCGCTGGGTCAAAATCCTGGAACTCCCTTCCTAACAGCACTGTGGGAGAACCTTCACCACACGGACTGCAGCGGTTCAAGAAGGCGGCTCACCACCACTTTCTCAAGGACAATAAATGTCGGGCTTGCCCACATCGAAAGGATGATTTTTATAAACGTCTCCATGTTGAACAGAACTTGAAGGAAACACTGAATGTACAAGGTCTGTGGGAGGAGATTAAATGGGTGGGTAGAGTCCATGATAGGGGAGAGTGTCGATGGGCTGTGGGGGGAGATTAAATGGGTGGGGAGAGTCTATGATAGGGGGGAGTGTAGATGGGCTGTGGGAGGAGGTTAAATGGGTGGGGAGAGTCCATGATAGGGGAGAGTGTCCATGGGCTGTGGGAGGAGATTAAATGGGTGGGGAGAGTCCATGATAGGGGAGAGTGTAGATGGGCTGTGGGGGGAGATTAAATGGGTGGGGAGAGTCCATGATAGGGGAGAGTGTACATGGGCTGTGGGAGGAGATTAAATGGGTGGGTAGAGTCCATGATAGGGGAGAGTGTAGATGGGCTGTGGGAGGAGATTAAATGGGTGGGGAGAGTCCATGATAGGGGAGAGTGTCCATGGGCTGTGGGAGGAGATTAAATGGGTGGGGAGAGTCCATGATAGGGGAGAGTGTCCATGGGCTGTGGGAGGAGATTAAATGGGTGGGGAGAGTCCATGATAGGGGAGAATGTACATGGGCTGTGGGAGGAGATTAAATGGGTGGGGAGAGTCCATGATAGGGGAGAGTGTACATGGGCTGTGGGAGGAGATTAAATGGGTGGGTAGAGTCCATGATAGGGGAGAGTGTAGATGGGCTGTGGGAGGAGATTAAATGGGTGGGGAGAGTCCATGATAGGGGAGAGTGTCCATGGGCTGTGGGAGGAGATTAAATGGGTGGGGAGAGTCCATGATAGGGGAGAGTGTCCATGGGCTGTGGGAGGAGATTAAATGGGTGGGGAGAGTCCATGATAGGGGAGAGTGTACATGGGCTGTGGGAGGAGATTAAATGGGTGGGGAGAGTCCATGATAGGGGAGAGTGTAGATGGGCTGTGGGAGGAGATTAAATGGGTGGGGAGAGTCCATGATAGGGGAGAGTGTCCATGGGCTGTGGGAGGAGATTAAATGGGTGGGGAGAGTCCATGATAGGGGAGAGTGTAGATGGGCTGTGGGGGGAGATTAAATGGGTGGGGAGAGTCCATGATAGGGGAGAGTGTCCATGGGCTGTGGGAGGAGATTAAATGGGTGGGGAGAGTCCATGATAGGGGAGAGTGTCCATGGGCTGTGGGAGGAGATTAAATGGGTGGGGAGAGTCCATGATAGGGGAGAGTGTAGATGGGCTGTGGGAGGAGATTAAATGGGTGGGTCGAGTCCATGATAGGGGAGAGTGTACATGGGCTGTGGGGGGAGATTAAATGGGTGGGGAGAGTCCATGATAGGGGAGAGTGTAGATGGGCTGTGGGAGGAGATTAAATGGGTGGGGGGAGTCCATGATAGGGGAGAGTGTACATGGGCTGTGGGAGGAGATTAAATGGGTGGGGAGAGTCCATGATAGGGGAGAGTGTAGATGGGCTGTGGGAGGAGATTAAATGGGTGGGGAGAGTCCATGATAGGGGAGAGTGTCCATGGGCTGTGGGAGGAGATTAAATGGGTGGGGAGAGTCCATGATAGGGGAGAGTGTAGATGGGCTGTGGGGGGAGATTAAATGGGTGGGGAGAGTCCATGATAGGGGAGAGTGTCCATGGGCTGTGGGAGGAGATTAAATGGGTGGGGAGAGTCCATGATAGGGGAGAGTGTCCATGGGCTGTGGGAGGAGATTAAATGGGTGGGGAGAGTCCATGATAGGGGAGAGTGTAGATGGGCTGTGGGAGGAGATTAAATGGGTGGGTCGAGTCCATGATAGGGGAGAGTGTACATGGGCTGTGGGGGGAGATTAAATGGGTGGGGAGAGTCCATGATAGGGGAGAGTGTAGATGGGCTGTGGGAGGAGATTAAATGGGTGGGGGGAGTCCATGATAGGGGAGAGTGTACATGGGCTGTGGGAGGAGATTAAATGGGTGGGGAGAGTCCATGATAGGGGAGAATGTACATGGGCTGTGGGAGGAGATTAAATGGGTGGGGAGAGTCCATGATAGGGGAGAGTGTACATGGGTTGTGGGAGGAGATTAAATGGGTGGGGAGAGTCCATGATAGGGGAGAGTGTACATGGGTTGTGGGAGGAGATTAAATGGGTGGGTAGATTGATGCTTTGACAGAGTCTCTACAACAGGCAGTTGTTGCCTCAATGTTTTATTTTGCTGATGATGATGGTATCAGAGAAAGATCAAGCAGTTCACACCAGAGGGTGAGACAGCACTGACTACATTGGACATAATTACCACAAAGCAGCCTGAAAGTGGTCACTCAGAACCCGAGGGACTCTGCATCCTCCCCACCTCAGAAATACCCGCCATGCCCGCCAGAGGAAAGCTGAGTGTTTGGGGATGTCGCTCAGATCTCCCCTGGCATTGCCCCTTGAGAAGGTGGTGGTGAGCCGCCTTCTTGAACCGCTGCAGTCCGTGTGGTGAAGGTTCTCCCACAGTGCTGTTCGGAAGGGAGTTCCAGGATTTGGACCCAGTGACGATGAAGGAACGGCAATATGTTTCCAAGTCGGGATGGTGTGTGACTCGGAGGGGAACGTGCAGGTGGTGTTGTTCCCATGTGCCTGCTGCCCTTGTCCTTCTAGGTGGTAGAGGTCGCGGGTTTGGGAGGTGCTGTGGAAGAAGCCTTGGCGAGTTGCTGCAGTGCATCCTGTGGATGGTCCACACTGCAGCCACGGTGTGCCAGTGGTGAAGGGAGTGAATATTTAGGGTGGTGGATGGGGGATGCAGAAATATTCTGAGGTGTAGAACAGATTGTGATATTCAGCTGGCCTGTCCATTCAAGGACGATTCTCTAAGTAGCTAATTGTCGACACTGAAAAACTGCGGAGGTCAGTCAGAGCGCAATTGTAACTGCCTGTAAATTGCCGGCATCTGACCTGCCCTGGACCACTTGAATCTGCTTCCACCACAATTTCAGGGAGTGCAGAACAACTCACTGTGTTAAAAATTCGACTCATCTCCCCTCTGCTTGTTTTGCCAAGTGTCTTAAATCTGTTTCCTGTGGACACCGACCCTCCCGCCTTCTCCAGTCTCTCCACATAACTGAGTTCCCTCATCCCCGGTACCATTCTAGTAAATCTCCCCTTAACCTTCTCTGCTCCAAGGAGAACAATCCCAGCTTCTCCAGTCTCTCCACAACTGAATTCCCTCATCCCTGTCGTCACTGATGCTGAACCCGAGGAGACTGTTTCGTCTATAAGCCCCCAGAACACCCCCTCCCTCTGAAGGACAATGAGAGGAGAAAGATCAGAGAGAACGGAGGGGAGGACAGGGAAATAAAACCACTCGCCTCCTTCAGTCCTGGGTCACGGGTTTATTCTCCGGCCGTTCTCAGCAGCCGGGCCACCCTGTCCAGCGGGTACCTCAGCCCGTTCTTCAGCTCCTCCCTGAACTTGCGTTGGGTCGCGGCATAAACACAGGTGTTGGAGCAGCAGCTGAGCAGGGCCAGCATGCTCCCCATCTCATTCGAGACGTACAGAGGGCTGCGGGGGCCCGAGAAGCGAAAGGACCTCGTTATTCGAATGGAGAGGAAGACGACAATGTCCGTGGTCCACAGGAGGACGAAGCCGCCCGAGATACTGAAGAGGAGAATGACGGACCTCCTGCGGTTCTCCATCTCTGCATCCTTGTGGGTCTTCTCATCGGCCAGACCCCGAAGACCCGTGCGGACTCGGCTGGCCACCAAGATGTGCCTGACGGTCAGGGCGTTGAGGAGCAGGATGAGGAGGAAGGGGACGCACGGGGTCAGGATACGGTCGAACCAACAGAAGGTTGTCCACGGCAGCGAAGTAAAGAATCTGACCGTCAAATGACAGAACCAGGGAGTGCTGCCGACCGTAAAACGGGGCTCGCACGCAAAGTACCAGGGGACGTTTTTCAAGCAAGACAGGGTGCCCACCGCGCCAATGGCCACGCCCGCTGTTCTCGGGTTGCAATACCTGGCCCCGAGCCGCGGGCAGCAGATGGGCCACGAAACGGTCGGGGGTGAAGGCGACCGTCAGCCAGACGGAGCTCTCGGTGGCGGCGGAGAGCAGCACGTTCCGCAGCGAGCAGATGGGCGTGAGGTCCAGCCAGCCGTTGGGGAGGTGGAGGGCGACGATGCGATGGGCAGCCACGTCCGTCACCACCACCGGCAGGTCCGCCAGGTAACGGCTAACACCCCGGGAGAGGCCGCACTTCCCACGGCACAGGATGGCGATGGTCGTCACGGTGACTGTGAGGGGAATGGAATCGGAGCGGTTATCTGCCGTTCGTTCTCTCTTTCTACCCGCCTTGGTTCCATCACCCTCAATACCCGGGCCGAACAAAACATTATTGGGCTCAGTTTTGAAATTTCCCTTTGACCTCCGGCCTCAGCAGCTCTTTGGTGGAGAGAGTTCCAGATTTCCACTCCCCTCTGTGTGAAGAAGTGCTTCCTGACATCACCCATTAACAGCCCGGCTCTAATTTTAAGGTTATGCCCCCTTGTTCTGGACTCTCCCACCGGAGGAAATGGTTTCTCTCCATCCACCCTATGAAATCCTTCAACCATCTCAAACACCCCAATTAGATCACCCCTTAATCTCCTACGCTCAGCGACTCTTTCATCTCGAAAATGAATGAAAAACAAGATATCATGTTGGACAAGCAGCAGAAGATTGGGGCACGTTGCATATCAAGGAGAAACATGTCTCATTATCAACCAGTTAAACAAAGGCTCACTCAACCAACGATTACTGACTTACCAGGGACACCAACCGCAGCGAGAAGAGGGCAGTAAATTGCTTTGATCTGTGACGTGATGGGTAACCTGAGAAAAGGATGGACAGTCAGCGAACCTGCCATCTCCTCCTCTGAGCAGTTCCTGGAGCTCTGAGGATAACATTGAGCAGAGAATGTCACTTATAGTGAAGGGAGGCCTCGGGAGAGGGTTACTAGAAGTAAAGGGAATTAAGGGAATTAGGGGTTATGGGGAGCGGGCAGGAAATTGGACATGAAGCTGAGTTCGGATCGGTCAATGCCCTGTGGGTGGCGGAGAGGGCCCAGGGGCTGTGTGGCCGGGTCCTGCTCCGACTTCTTGTGTTCTTTAGATTTGTGGTTGGGATCAGATCAGCCATGATCTTATTGAATGGCGGAGCAGGCTCGAGGGGCCGATTGGCCTACTCCTGCTCCAATTTCTGATGTTCTTATGTTCTTATTAAGGTGCAACAACAGCGTTAGGTAGAGTCGACTGAACAAACAGAGTTTGCCTTCACTCCAGTGCTCATTGTCTAAGGGGGCGGGTCTCAACAGGCACTGGCATCCCTCCCGTGGCGGTGCTCACTGATAGCCCAGTGTAGACTGATGAATGATGTAGTATTCTGCAGCTAAGGCGTATTATTCTGGCCTGTCCCTTTAAGCTACAAGTCAGTGGGAGAAAGCTTTGGAGATTGATAATTTATTGTAAATTACTGGTTGAATGGCAAGCGATCGGGTCCATTGGGATTGTGTACAGTGGGAGGGAATGGGAAGGGGTCGGGTCCATTGGGATTGTGTACAGTGGGAGTGAACGGGAAGGGGTCGGGTCCATTGGGATTGTGTACAGTGGGAGTGAATGGGAAGGGGTCGGGTCCATTGGGATTGTGTACAGTGGGAGTGAATGGGAAGGGGTCGGGTCCATTGGGATTGTATACAGTGGGAGTGAATGGGAAGGGGTCGGGTCCATTGGGATTGTGTGCAGTGGGAGTGAATGGGAAGGGGTCGGGTCCATTGGGATTGTGTACAGTGGGAGTGAATGGGAAGGGGTCGGGTCCATTGGGATTGTGTACAGTGGGAGTGAACGGGAAGGGGTCGGGTCCATTGGGATTGTGTACAGTGGGAGTGAATGGGAAGGAGTCGGGTCCATTGGGATTGTGTGCAGTGGGAGTGAATGGGAAGGGGTCGGGTCCATTGGGATTGTGTACAGTGGGAGTGAATGGGAAGGGGTCGGGTCCATTGGGATTGTGTACAGTGGGAGTGAACGGGAAGGGGTCGGGTCCATTGGGATTGTGTACAGTGGGAGTGAATGGGAAGGGGTCGGGTCCATTGGGATTGTGTACGGTGGGAGTGAATGGGAAGGGGTCGGGTCCATTGGGATTGTGTACAGTGGGAGTGAACGGGAAGGGGTCGGGTCCATTGGGATTGTGTACAGTGGGAGTGAATGGGAAGGGGTCGGGTCCATTGGGATTGTGTACAGTGGGAGTGAATGGGAAGGGGTCGGGTCGATTGGGATTGTGTACAGTGGGAGTGAACGGGAAGGGGTCGGGTCCATTGGGATTGTGTACAGTGGGAGTGAATGGGAAGGGGTCGGGTCCATTGGGATTGTGTACAGTGGGAGTGAATGGGAAGGGGTCGGGTCCATTGGGATTGTGTACGGTGGGAGTGAATGGGAAGGGGTCGGGTCCATTGGGATTGTGTGCAGTGGGAGTGAATGGGAAGGGGTCGGGTCCATTGGGATTGTGGACAGTGGGAGTGAACGGGAAGGGGTCGGGTCCATTGGGATTGTGTACGGTGGGAGTGAATGGGAAGGGGTCGGGTCCATTGGGATTGTGGACAGTGGGAGTGAATGGGAAGGGGTCGGGTCCATTGGGATTGTGTACAGTGGGAGTGAATGGGAAGGGGTCGGGTCCATTGGGATTGTGTACGGTGGGAGTGAATGGGAAGGGGTCGGGTCCATTGGGATTGTGTACAGTGGGAGTGAACGGGAAGGGGTCGGGTCCATTGGGATTGTGTACAGTGGGAGTGAACGGGAAGGGGTCGGGTCCATTGGGATTGTGTACAGTGGGAGTGAATGGGAAGGGGTCGGGTCCATTGGGATTGTGTCCAATGGGAGGGAATGGGAAGGGGTCGGGTCCATTGGGATTTTGTACGGTGGGAGTGAACAGGAAGGATCGGTTCGTTTGGGATTGTGTACAGTGGGAGTGAATGGGAAGGGGTCGGGTCCATTGGGATTCTGTTTCCATGATTCTATTGTCTCCCCATCATTGACTCCACCACATCAGTGTGTTTACCCCATCACAGACTCTCCCCATAAGAGACTCTCCCCATCAGACTGTCCCCATCACAGACTCTCCCCATCACAGACTGTCCCCATCACAGACTCTCCCCATCACAGACTCTCCCCATCACAGACTCTCCCCATCACAGACTCTCCCCATCACAGACTCTCCCCATCACAGACTCTCCCCATCACAGACTCTCCCCATAAGAGACTCTCCCCATCAGACTGTCCCCATCACAGACTGTCCCCATCACAGACTGTCCCCATCACAGACTCTCCCCATCACAGACTGTCCCCATCACAGACTGTCCCCATCACAGACTCTCCCCATCACAGACTGTCCCCATCACAGACTGTCCCCATCACAGACTCTCCCCATCACAGACTCTCCCCATCACAGACTCTCCCCATCACTGACTGTCCCCATCACAGACTCTCCCCATCACAGACTCTCCCCATCACAGACTCTCCCCATCACAGACTCTCCCCATCACAGACTCTCCCCATCACAGACTCTCCCCATCACAGACTCTCCCCATCACAGACTGTCCCCATCGCAGACTCTCCCCATCGCAGACTCTCCCATCGCAGACTCTCCCCATCACAGACTCTCCCCATCGCAGACTCTCCCCATCACAGACTCTCCCCATCACAGACTCTCCCCATCACAGACTGTCCCATCACAGACTCTCCCCATCGCAGACTCTCCCCATCGCAGACTCTCCCCATCACAGACTCTCCCCATCGCAGACTCTCCCCATCACAGACTCTCCCCATCACAGACTGTCCCCATCACAGACTGTCCCCATCACAGACTCTCCCCATCACAGACTGTCCCCATCGCAGACTCTCCCCATCACAGACTCTCCCCATCACAGACTCTCCCCATCACAGACTCTCCCCATCACTGACTGTCCCCATCACAGACTCTCCACATCACAGACTCTCCCCATCACAGACTCTCCCCATCACAGACTCTCCCCATCACAGACTATCCCCATCATAGACTCTCCCCATCACAGACTGTCCCCATCACAGACTCTCCCGATAAGAGACTCTCCCCATCAGACTGTCCCCATCACAGACTCTCCCCATCACAGACTCTCCCCATCACAGACTCTCCCCATCACAGACTCTCCCCATCACAGACTCTCCCCATCACAGACTCTCCCCATCACTGACTGTCCCCATCACAGACTCTCCCCATCACAGACTCTCCCCATCACAGACTCTCCCCATCATAGACTCTCCCCATCACAGACTGTCCCCATCACAGACTCTCCCGATAAGAGACTCTCCCCATCAGACTGTCCCCATCACAGACTCTCCCCATCACAGACTCTCCCCATCACAGACTCTCCCCATCATAGACTGTCCCCATCACAGACTCTCCCCATCACAGACTCTCCCCATCACAGACTCTCCCCATCACAGACTCTCCCCATCGCAGACTCTCCCCCATCACAGACTGTCCCCATCACAGACTCTCCCCATCACAGACTCTCCCCATCACAGACTCTCCCCATCACAGACTGTCCCCATCATAGACTCTCCCCATCACAGACTCTCCCCATCACAGACTGTCCCCATCACAGACTGTCCCCATCACAGACTCTCCCCATCACAGACTGTCCCCATCACAGACTCTCCCCATCACAGACTCTCCCCATCGCAGACTCTCCCCATCACAGACTGTCCCCATCACAGACTCTCCCCATCACAGACTCTCCCCATCATAGACTCTCCCCATCACAGACTCTCCCCATCACAGACTCTCCCCATCACAGACTCTCCCCATCATAGACTCTCCCCATCACAGACTCTCCCCATCGCAGACTCTCCCCATCACAGACTCTCCCCATCGCAGACTGTCCCCATCACAGACTGTCCCCATCACAGACTCTCCCCATCACAGTCTCTCCCCATCACAGACTCTCCCCATCACAGACTCTCCCCATCACAGACTCTCCCCATCACAGACTGTCCCCATCACAGACTCTCCCCATCACAGACTGTCCCCATCACAGACTCTCCCCATCACAGACTGTCCCCATCACAGACTCTCCCCATCACAGACTCTCCCCATCACAGACTGTCCCCATCACAGACTGTCCCCATCACAGACTCTGCCCATCATCAACTCTCCCCCATTATAGAATCGTTACAGCGCAGATGGTTATTATTCGGCCCATCGACCCGGTGCTGACTCTTTTTGAGTCCAATCTAGTTCGTCCCATTTCCCAGCTCTTTCCCCGCAGCACTGCAATTTATTCCCCTCCACCGGCGCACAGTGGCTGCAGTGTGGACCATCCACAGGATGCACTGCAGCAACTCGCCAAGGCTTCTTCGACAGCACCTCCCAAACCCACGACCTCTACCACCTAGAAGGACAAGGGCAGCAGGTACATGGGAACAACACCCCCTTCATTGTCGCTGGGTCAAAATCCTGGAACTCCCTCCCTGGCAGAATTGTCGGAGCACCTTCCCCACATGGACTGCAGCGGTTCATAAAGAAGCGGGTGTGAGGGGAAGGGGATGTGAAGGGGAGGGGGTTTGAGGGGGAGGGGATGTGAGGGGGAGGGGATGTGAGGGGGAGGGGGTGTGAGGGGGAGGGGGTTTCAGGGGGGTGGGGGTGTGAGGGGGAGGGTGTTTGACGGGGAGGGGGTTTGAGGGGGAGGGGGTTGAGGGGGAGGGGGTTTGAGGGGGAGGGGTTTTGAGGGGGGTGGGGGTGTCAGGGGGAGGGGGTTTGAGGGGGAGGGGATGTGAGGGGGAGGGGGTTTGAGGGGGAGAGGTTGTGAGGGGGAGAGGGTTTGAGAGGGAGGGGGTTTGAGGGGGTGGGGTTTTGAGGGGGAGGGGGTTTGAGGGGGAGGGGGTGTGAGGGGGAGGGGGTTTGAGGGGGAGGGGGTGCGATGGGAAGGGGGTGTGAGGGGGAGGGGGTTTGAGGTGGAGGGGGTTTGAGGGGAGGGGGTTTGAGGGGGGAGGGGGTGCGAGGGGAAGGGGGTGTGAGGGGGAGGGGGTTTGAGGTGGAGGGGGTTTGAGGGGGGAGGGGGTGCGAGGGGAAGGGGTGTGAGGGGGAGGGGGTTTGAGGTGGAGGGGGTTTGAGGGGGAGGGGGTTTAAGGGGGTGTGAGGGGGAGGGGGTGTGAGGGGGAGGGGGTTTGAGGGGGGAGGGGTGCGAGGGGGTGTGAGGGGGAGGGGGTTTGAGGGGGGAGGGGGTGCGAGGGGAAGGGGGTGTGAGGGGGTTTGAGGGGGAGGGGGGTGCGAGGGTGGAGGGGGAGGAGGTGTGAGGGGGAGGGGGTTTGAGGGGGAGAGGGTGTGAGGGGGAGGGGGTTTGAGGGGGAGGGGATGCGAGGGGAAGGGGGTGTGAGGGGGAGGGGGTTGTGAGGGGGAGGGGGAGGGGGTGTGTGGGGGAGGGGGTGTGAGGGGGAGGGGGTTTGAGGGGGGAGGGTTGTGAGGGGGGAGGGGAGGGGGTGTGAAGGGGAGGGGGTTTGAGGGGGGAGGGGGAGGGGGTGTGAGGGGGAGGGGGTTTGAGGGGGAGGGGTGTGAGGGGGAGGGGGTTTGAGGGGGAGGGGATGCGAGGGGAAGGGGGTGTGAGGGGGAGGGGGTTGTGAGGGGGAGGGGGAGGGGGTGTGTGGGGGAGGGGGTGTGAGGGGAGGGGGTTTGAGGGGGGAGGGGGTGTGAGGGGGAGGGGAGGGGGTGTGAAGGGGAGGGGGTTTGAGGGGGGAGGGGGAGGGGGTGTGAGGGGGAGGGGGTTTGAGGGGGGAGGGGATGCGAGGGGAAGGGGGTGTGAGGGGGAGGGGGTTGTGAGGGGGAGGGGGAGGGGGTGTGAGGGGGAGGGGGTTTGAGGGGGGAGGGGAGGGGGTGTGAGGGGGACGGGGATGCGAGGGGAAGGGGGTGTGAGGGGAGGGGGTTTGAGGGGGGAAGGGGAGGGGGTGTGAGGGGTTTGAGGGGGGAGGGGAGGGGGTGTGAGGGGGAGGGGTTTGAGGGGGAGGGGGAGGGGGTGTGAGGGGTTTGAGGGGGGAGGGGAGGGGGTGTGAGGGGGAGGGGGTTTGAGGGGGAGGGGGAGGGGGTGTGAGGGGGACGGGGATGGACGCTGCCCCCTCGCGCTCTCCTCTCCTCCAATCACAGCCTCCCCTTTTTCCCGCTCGCCGTGGGCGCTCGCGCCTTTGCCGTTGGTCTCGATGCCCCGCTCGCGCGATTCTCGCCCCGCCCCCTCTTCCCTCCCCCAATCACAGCCTCGTATTTTGCAGCTCGCCCCGCCCCCTCACTCGACGCCCCGCCCTCTCCTCCCTCGCGCGGTTCTCGCCCCGCCCCTCTCCCTCGCGCTCTCCTTTCCTCCAATCAGAGCCTCCCCCTTTCTCCCGCTCGCGGTTTTTCGGTTGTCAGTTGGTGAGAGGGGGCGGGGCGGAGATCGGGCGGGAGGGGGAGGGGGAGGGGGGGTCGGATCACTCCGTCAAAGAGCCCGCACAGGATCAATGGGCCGAGTGGACTCCTCCTGTAATGTGTTTCTCACAGAGAGAGAGAGAGAGAGTGATGGACACATGGAACAGGCTCCCAGAGATGGGCCGAATGGACTCCTCCTGTACTGTGTTCTTCACACAGAGAGAGAGTGATGGACACATGGAACAGACTCCCAGAGATGGGCCGAATGGCCTCCTCCTGTAATGTGTTCCTCACACAGAGAGAGAATGATGGACACATGGAACAGTCTCCCAGAGACAGGCCAAATGGATTCCTCCTACACTGTGTTCCTCACACAGAGAGAGTGATGGACACATGGAACAAACCTCCAGAGACGGGCCGAATGGCCTCCTTCAGTGCTGTGTTCTTTTCACACAGAGAGAGTGATTGACACATGGAACAGACTCCCAGAGACGGGCCGAATGGCCTCCTTCAGTGCTGTGTTCTTTTCACACAGAGAGAGTGATGGGCACATGGAACAGATTCCCAGACACGGGCCGAATGGCCTCCTTCAGTGCTGTGTTCTTTTCACAGAGAGAGAGAGTGATGGACACATGGAACAGGCTCCCAGAGTTGGGCCGAATGGACTCCTTCAGTGCTGTGTTCTTCACACAGAGAGAGTGATGGACACACGGAACAGACTCCCAGAGACGGGCCGAATGGCCTCCTTCAGTGGTGTAAACGTCTCGGGTTCTAAGCACCGCTTTCATGAGCTCTGCTGCCTTGTTCGCAGTGAAAGGAGTCCCTGGAACCAGGCCCGTACACAGTGCACGGTGAAGTGATCAGGAGCTTTCTTGGCATCATTATGGGCTTTAAAATTATGTTAATGAAGTTCCTCAGTGTGTTTGGTCAGGGCTGTGCACTGCCCCTCAAATGGCCGCCTAGAAATGGCCACTCTCCAAAATGGCCACTCTCTAAAATGGCTGCCATCTCAAATGGCCACTCCCTGGAAAATGGCCACTCTCTAAAATGGCCGCCATCTCAAATGGCCACTCCCTGGAAAATGGCCACTCTCTCTAAAATTGCCACTCTCTAAAATTGCCACTCTCTAAAATTGCCACTCTCTAAAATGGCCACTCTGTATAATGGCCACCTGCAAAAATGGCCATCCTAGAAAATGGTAACCTACTAAAATGCCCCCTCTCTAAAATGGCCACTCACTAATATGGTCACATCTGAAAATGGCCGCTCTCTAAAATGGTCACCTATGAAAATGACCACCCTAGAAAATGGTCACCTACGAAAATGGCCACTATCTAAAGTGGTAACCTATGAAAATGGCCACTCTCTAAAATGGTCACCTACGAAAATGGCCAGTCTCTAAAATGGCCACCCACGAAAATGGTCACCTATGAAAATGGCTACTCTCTAATATGGCCACCTGAGAAAATGGTCTACGAAAATGGCCACTCTCTAAAATGGCGGCCACTCTCTAAAATGGCCACCTGCAAAAATGGCCACTCTCTAAAATGGTCACCTACAAAACTGTCCAATCTCTAAAATGGCCACCCACGAAAATGACCATCCACGAAAATGGCTGCCTATGAAGAATGGCCACTGTCTGAAATGGTGACCCTGGAACATGGTGACCCTGGAACATGGTGACCCTGGAACATGGTGACCCTAGAACATGGTGACCCTAGAACATGGCGACTCTAAATTGGCCACTTTCTAAAATAGCTGCCGGATTCTCCCTGTGTCCTGGTTTGTTGACGTTGGATTCTTAAAGCAAACTGACCGTGTCAGACCTGGACTGTGAAGGTCTGTATTTATTCCCCGTTTTGTTATTTGGTTGAATTTCGCTCCCTCCATGTGGTTTTTCTGATCATGAGTGTCCCATTCCTGTATTTCTCTCCCCCTCCCCCCCGCACTGTCCCCAATACTTTCCTCTGGTTTTATTGTTTGCTCCAGTACTTGAAGGAATTCCTTTTTTGGGAGATTCGGAGGTTCCGATTGGACCACAAGGGTCCAGACAATGAAGACGAGTCTCGATGGGACAACAGAGGAAGATGTTGCTCTTTGCACTTTTTCAGGCCTTCGCTCGGCCTGGAAAGGAGATACCTCGGCCCTCTAGATCCAGTCCTGGGATGAGAGGGTTGTCCTATGAGGAGAGATGGAGTAGAATGGGCCGAGACTCTCTGGAGTTTAGAGGAATGAGAGGTGATCTCATTGAAACATAGAAGATTCTGAGGGGGCTTCACAGGGTCGATGCTGAGAGATTGTTTCCCCTGACTGGAGAGTCTAGAACGAGGGGACATAGTCTCAGGATAAGGGGTCGGCCATTCAGGACTGAGATGAGGATGAATTTCTTCACTCAGAGGGTGGTGAATCTTTGGAATTCTCTCCCCCAGAGGGCTGTGATCCTCAGTCATTGAGTATATTCGAGGCTGAGATCGATGGATTTTTGGACTCTCGGGGAATCAAGGGATATGGGGATCGGGGGGGGAAAGTGGAGTTGAGGTTGAAGATCGGCCATGATCTGATTGAATGGTGCAGCAGGCTCGAGGGGCCGAATGCTCCTATTTCTTCAGTTCTCTCGGGAGATGTAGGTCCCCCTGGGCCTATCAGGACACATTGTACGGGATTCCCTGGGTGGGGGAGGTGGGAACCTGGGAAAGTCCCCTCACCCCAGAAACACATCCCCAAACTCTACGGTTCCACATAACTGAGGGGGTCAGGAGAAGCTCTTGTCAATCTCAGTGGGATTGAACCCTGGGGGATTCAGGTTCTGTCCCAAATTGAAACCCCCAGCCTCAGAATTACGCTCTCCTGGGGGAGGGGGATTTCCCCCCAACATCTGGACTGAGCCCTGCTTCCAGGGCAGTTGATCACAGATGAACAGCCCATCCTGACGTCGATTGAGACTGGGCTGAGCTCTGTACAAGGACAGACGGAGGGCATGGGACCTCACAGCAGTGACGTGCCTGGGACTTTCACTACTCCAGTGTGCCTTGGGGGCCTCTGGTCACCTCACGGACATCTGCAGGGACCCTCACCCACTCCTCCCCTTCCCCAGGGCTGAGGGAGAGAGACAAGCAGGACCTCTTCCCACTTGACCGTGAGACCCAATCTGCAGGGGTCAAATCAGGGGGGTGGGGGTAGGAATTGTCTCGAAGGATACAGTGCTGGTGGGCTTCACTCCTTCCAGTGGAACACTTCGACCTGGCCTCACACAAAGTCCTGGGCACCATGCAAAGGAGCTCATACCTGGGACATGGGGAGTTGGGGAGGGGGAGAAGGGACGGACGAGGGAGCTCTCTCTCCAGGTGGACACCCAGTGGTCTAAATTAACCCATCCCTTCAAAGGTGGTGGTGAGCCGCCTTCTTGAACCGCTGCAGTCCGTGTGGTGAAGGTTCTCCCACAGTGCTGTTAGGAAGGGAGTTCCAGGATTTGGACCCAGTGACGATGAAGGAACGGCCGATATATTTCCAAGTCGGGATGGTGTGTGACTCGGAGGGGAACGTGCAGGTGGTGTTGTTCCCATGTACCTGCTGCCCTTGTCCTTCTAGGTGGTAGAGGTCGTGGGTTTGGGAGGTGCTGTCGAAGAAGCCTTGGCGAGTTGCTGCAGTGCATCCTGTGGATGGTCCACACTGCAGCCACGGAGCGCCGGTGGTGAAGGGAGTGAATGTTTAGGGTGGTGGATGGGGTGCCAATCGAATGGGCTGCTTTGTCCTGGATGGTGTCGAGCTTCTTGAGTGTTGTTGGAGCTGCACTCATCCAGGCAAGTGGAGAGTATTCCATCACACTCCTGAGTACTGATTCATAGACTGAGAGAGGGCGGGAGGTGGGAATCAGCAGGAGGGGTCCTTGCCCATCTCAGAGTGGAATAAAATAATCCCACAGAAAAAAACTCCAGTGAAAATTCATCAGAAACAAAATCGGGAGATGTTTCGAGTGGAAATAAACCAAACTGGACCCAATTCTCTGGTCAGCACCTGTCCTCACAGTCAGAAGAGCAGATTCTGTTTGATGGGTTCCACAGTCTGTCTCACAATGAATGAGAGAATATTACTGGGTTTAATTATATTATAAACCCAATACACTTCCATTCTTAAACAGAAATGGGTCAGAAGTAAAGTTTCAATCTGTTCAGTAACAATTAAAGGCAAGGAATGTCACGTTAGATAATGTGACATGGAGCTAAATACTAATCTTAATCTTGCAGGAATAATGATCCCAGTTATCTGTCCTTCTCTTCCCCCTCCCCAGTCACGGACACTCTTTAAACCCACCTGGAATTAATTTAAATATCCAGAGAATGCAGACACTGAATCCCTTTCCCCATCACACACACCCCCAGTCTGAACATTCAATATTCAGCTCTCTTGTGGAGACTGATAGTGAGGAAACGATTTCAAATATCACCCAGAGAGAGAGAGAGAGAGAGTCTGTGTGTGCGTGTGGGTGTGTGGGTGGGTGTGAGTGTGGGTGTGTGAGTGTGGGTGTGTCAGTGTGTGTGTCTCGGTGTGTGTGTCTGTGTGTCTCTGTGTGTGTGTGTGTGTCTGGGTGTCTGTGTGTGTGTGTCTGTGTGTGCGTGTGTGTGTGTGTCTGTGTCTGTGTGTGTGTGTGTCTGTGTGTGTGTGTGTGTCTGTGTGTGTGTGTCTGTGTGTGTGTGTGTCTGTGTGTGTGTGTGTCTGTGTGTGTGAGTGTGTGTCTCTATGTGTGTGTCTGTGTGTGTGGGTGTGTGTGAGTGTGTGTGTGTGAGTGTGTGTGTGTGAGTGTGGGTGTGTCAGTGTGTGTGTCTCGGTGTGTGTGTCTGTGTGTCTCTGTGTGTGTGTGTGTGTCTGGGTGTCTGTGTGTGTGTGTCTGTGTGTGCGTGTGTGTGTGTCTGTGTCTCTGTGTGTGTGTGTGTCTGTGTGTGTGTGTGTCTGTGTGTGTGTGTGTGTGTGTCTGTGTGTGTGTGTCTCTGTGTGTCTGTGTGTGTGTGTGTGTGTCTCTGTGTGTGTGTGTGTGTCTGTCTGTGTGTGTGTGTGTCTGTGTTTGTGTGTGTGTGTCTGTGTGTTTGTGTGTCTGTGTGTTTGTGTGTGTGACTCTGTGTGTGTGTCTGTGTGTGTGTGTCTCTGTGTGTGTGTGTCTGTGTGTGGGTGTGTGTGTGTGTGTGTGTGTCGGGGGGGTTCAGACAAAATAACATTTCTTCTTCCTCTGGTGAATTTCCTTGGCCAGATTCACATAATTCTGTTTAAAGTGAGTATTATTGAGGATAATGAAGAAATCGTATTGATCAAACTTTACACGGTCCAAATATACACTGGCCATAAATTTCCTGTCTCCAGTCCCAGGGAGCTCCCAGATTTTGACCGTATCTTTGTTCGGATGATTCCACATTATCGGTTCCAGTGTTGTTTCTGTTCAGTATTATATATCAAGGAGAGCAGGGTGGAAATAGCGACAATATTATAGCGTGTACAACAGAGTTTTAAATACAACTTGTGTCAGATACACTGTCCTTTCCCCCTCTGGGACCGGGTCTCACAGTGTGTTAGATACACTGTCCTTTCCCCCTCTGGGACCGGGTCTCACAGTGTGTTAGATACACTGTCCTTTCCCCCTCTGGGGACCGGGTCTCACAGTGCATTAGATACACAGTCCTTTCCCGCTCTGGGACCGGGTCTCACAGTGTTTTAGATACACTGTCCTTTCCCCCTCTGGGACCGGGTCTCACAGTGTGTTAGATACACTGTCCTTTCCCCCTCTGGGACCGGGTCTCACAGTGTGTTAGATACACTGTCCTTTCCCCCTCTGGGACTGGGTCTCACAGTGTGTTAGATACACTGTCCTTTCCCCCTCTGGGACCGGGTCTCACAGTGTGTTAGATACACTGTCCTTTCCTCCTCTGGGACCTGGTGTCACAGTGCGTGAGATACACTGTCCTTTCCCCCTCTGGGACCGGGTCTCACAGTGTGTTAGATACACTGTCCTTTCCTCCTCTGGGACCTGGTGTCACAGTGCGTTAGATACACTGTCCTTTCCCCCTCTGGGACCGGGTCTCACAGTGTGTTAGATACACTGTCCTTTCCCCCTCTGGGACCGGGTCTCACAGTGTGTTAGATACACTGTCCTTTCCCCCTCTGGGACCGGGTCTCACAGTGTGTTAGATACACTGTCCTTTCCCCCTCTGGGACCGGGTCTCACAGTGTGTTAGATACACTGTCCTTTCTCCCTCTGGGACCGGGTGTCACAGTGTGTTAGATACACTGTCCTTTCCCCCTCTGGGACCGGGTCTCACAGTGCGTTAGATACACTGTCCTTTCCCCCTCTGGGACCGGGTCTCACAGTGTGTTAGATACACTGTCATTTCCCCCTCTGGGACCGGGTCTCACAGTGTATTAGATACACTGTCCTTTCCCCCTCTGGGACCGGGTGTGACAGTGAGTTAGATACACTGTCCTTTCCCCCTCTGGGACCGGGTCTCACAGTGTGTTAGATACACTGTCCTTTCCCCCTCTGGGACCGGATCTCACAGTGCGTTAGATACACTGTCCTTTCCCCCTCTGGGACCGGGTCTCACAGTGCGTTAGATACACTGTCCTTTCCCCACCCTCTGGGACCGGGTGTCACAGTGTGTTAGATACACTGTCCTTTCCTCCTCTGGGACCTGGTGTCACAGTGCGTTAGATACACTGTCCTTTCCCCCTCTGGGACCGGGTCTCACGGTGCGTTAGATACACTGTCCTTTCCCCCTCTGGGACCGGGTCTCACAGTGCGTTAGATTTACTGTCCTTTCCCCCTCTGGGACCGGGTGTCACAGTGTGTTGGATACACTGTCCTTTCCCCCTCTGGGACCGGGTCTCACAGTGTGTTAGATGCACTGTCCTTTCCCCCTCTGGGACTGGGTGTCACAGTGCGTTAGATACACTGTCCTTTCCCCCTCTGGGACCGGGTGTCACAGTGTGTGAGATAAACTGTCCTTTCCCCCTCTGGGAACGCGTCTCACAGTGTGTTAGATACACTGTCCTTTCCCCCTCTGGGACCGGATCTCACAGTGTGTTAGATACACTGTCCTTTCCCCCTCTTGGACCGGGTCTAACAGTGCATTAGATACACTGTCCTTTACCCCTCTGGGACCGGGTCTCACAGAGTGTTAGATACACTGTCCTTTCCCCCTCTGGGACTGGGTCTCACAGTGTATTAGATACACTGTCCTTTCCCCCTCTAGGACCGGGTCTCACAGTGTGTGAGATACACTGTCCTTTCCACCTCTGGGACTGGGTCTCACAGTGTGTTAGATACACTGTCCTTTCCCCTCTGGGACCGGGTCTCACAGTGTGTTAGATACACTGTCCTTTCCCCCTCTGGGACCGGGTCTCACAGTGCGTCAAATACACTGTCCTTTCCCCCTCTGGGACCGGGTCTCACAGTGTGTTAGATACACTGTCCTTTCCCCCTCTGGGACCGGGTCTCACAGTGTATTAGATACACTGTCCTTTCCACGTCTGGGACCGGGTCTCACAGTGTGTTGGATACACTGTCCTTTCCCCCTCTGGGACCGGGTCTCACAGTGTGTTAGATACACTGTCCTTTCCCCCTCTGGGACTGGGTGTCACAGTACGTTAGATACACTGTCCTTTCCCCCTCTGGGACCGGGTGTCACAGTGTGTTGGATAGACTGTCCTTTCCCCCTTTGGGACCGGGTCTCACAGTGTGTTAGATGCACTGTCCTTTCCCCCTCTGGGACTGGGTGTCACAGTGCGTTAGATACACTGTCCTTTCCCCCTCTGGGACCGGGTGTCACAGTGTGTTAGATACACTGTCCTTTCCCCCTCTGGGACCGGGTCTCACAGTGTGTTAGATACACTGTCCTTTCCCCCTCTGGGACCGGGTCTCACAGTGTGTTAGATACACTGTCCTTTCCCCCTCTGGGACCGGGTCTCACAGTGCGTTCGATACACTGTCCTTTCCCCCTCTGGGACCGGGTCTCACAGTGCGTTCGATACACTGTCCTTTCCCCCTCTGGGACCGGGTCTCACAGTGCGTTAGATACACTGTCCTTTCCCCCTCTGGGACCGGGTGTCACATTGTGTGAGATAAACTGTCCTTTCCCCCTCTGGGAACGCGTCTCACAGTGTGTTAGATACACTGTCCTTTCCCCCTCTGGGACCGGATCTCACAGTGTGTCAGATACACTGTTCTTTCCCTCTCTGGGACCGGGTCTCACAGTGCGTTAGACACACTGTCCTTTCCCTCTCTGGGACCGGGTCTCACAGATTGTTAGATACACTGTCCTTTCCCCCTCTGGGACTGGGTCTCACAGTGTATTAGATACACTGTCCTTTCCCCTCTGGGACCGGGTCTCACAGTGTATTAGATACACTGTCCTTTCCCCGTCTGGGACCGGGTCTCACAGTTTGTTGGATACACTGTCCTTTCCCCCTCTGGGACCGGGTCTCGCAGTGCATTAGATACACTGTCCTTTCCCCCTCTGGGACCGGGTCTCACACTGTGTTAGATACACTGTCCTTTCCCCCTCTGGGACCGGGTCTCACAGTGTGTTAGATACACTGTCCTTTCCCCCTCTGGGACCGGGTGTCACATTGTGTTAGATGCACTGTCCTTTCCCCCTCTGGGACCGGGTCTCACAGTGTGTTAGATACACTGTCCTTTCTCCCTCTGGGACCGGGTCTCACAGTGCATTAGATACACTGTCCTTTCCCCCTCTGGGACCGGGTCTCACAGTGTATTAGATACACTGTCCTTTCCCCCTCTGGGACTGGGTGTCACAGTGCATTAGATACACTGTCCTTTCTCCCTCTGGGACCGGATCTCACAGTGTGTTCGATACACTGCACTTTCCCCCTCTGGGACCAGGTCTCACAGTGTATTAGATACACTGTCCTTTCCCCCTCTGGGACCGGGTCTCTCAGTGTATTAGATACACTGTCCTTTCCCTCTCTGGGACCGGGTCTCACAGTGCGTTGGATACACTGTCCTTTCCCTCTCTGGGACCGGGTCTCACAGTGCGTTAGATACACTGTCCTTTCCCCCTCTGGGACCGGGTCTAACAGTGCATTAGATACACTGTCCTTTCATCCTCTGGGACCGGGTCTCACGGTGCGTTAGATACACTGTCCTTTCCCCCTCTGGGACCGGGTCTCACAGTGCGTTAGATTTACTGTCCTTTCCCCCTCTGGGACCGGGTGTCACAGTGTGTTGGATACACTGTCCTTTCCCCCTCTGGGACCGGGTCTCACAGTGTGTTAGATGCACTGTCCTTTCCCCCTCTGGGACTGGGTGTCACAGTGCGTTAGATACACTGTCCTTTCCCCCTCTGGGACCGGGTCTCACAGTGTATTAGATACACTGTCCTTTCCCCCTCTGGGACCGGATCTCACAGTGTGTTAGATGCACTGTCCTTTCCCTCTCTGGGACCGGGTCTCACAGTGCGTTAGACACACTGTCCTTTCCCTCTCTGGGACCGGGTCTCACAGTGCGTTAGATACACTGTCCTTTCCCCCTCTTGGACCGGGTCTAACAGTGCATTAGATACACTGTCCTTTACCCCTCTGGGACCGGGTCTCACAGAGTGTTAGATACACTGTCCTTTCCCCCTCTGGGACTGGGTCTCACAGTGTATTAGATACACTGTCCTTTCCCCCTCTGGGACCGGGTCTCACAGTGTGTGAGATACACTGTCCTTTCCACCTCTGGGACTGGGTCTCACCGTGTGTTAGATGCACTGTCCTTTCCCCTCTGGGACCGGGTCTCACAGTGTATTAGATACACTGTCCTTTCCACGTCTGGGACCGGGTCTCACAGTGTGTTGGATACACTGTCCTTTCCCCCTCTGGGACCGGGTCTCACAGTGCATTAGATACACTGTCCTTTCCCCCTCTGGGACCGGGTCTCACAGTGTGTTAGATACACTGTCCTTTCCCCCTCTGGGACCGGGTCTCACAGTGTGTTAGATACACTGTCCTTTCCCCCTCTGGGACCGGGTCTCACAATGTGTTAGATACACTGTCCTTTCCCCCTCTGGGACTGGGTGTCACAGTACGTTAGATACACTGTCCTTTCCCCCTCTGGGACCGGGTGTCACAGTGTGTTGGATACACTGTCCTTTCCCCCTGTGGGACCGGGTCTCACAGTGTGTTAGATGCACTGTCCTTTCCCCCTCTGGGACTGGGTGTCACAGTGCGTTAGATACACTGTCCTTTCCCCCTCTGGGACCGGGTGTCACACTGTGTTAGATACACTGTCCTTTCCCCCTCTGGGACCGGGTCTCACAGTGTGTTAGATACACTGTCCTTTCCCCCTCTGGGACTGGGTCTCACAGTGTGTTAGAT
Source organism: Heptranchias perlo (assembly GCF_035084215.1). Classification (NCBI taxonomy): domain Eukaryota; kingdom Metazoa; phylum Chordata; class Chondrichthyes; order Hexanchiformes; family Hexanchidae; genus Heptranchias; species Heptranchias perlo. The sequence goes on from NW_027139142.1 coordinate 78,223, forward strand.
ACACTGTCCTTTCCCCCTCTGGGACCGGGTCTCACAGTGTGTTAGATACACTGTCCTTTCCCCCTCTGGGACCGGGTCTCACAGTGCGTTCGATACACTGTCCTTTCCCCCTCTGGGACCGGGTCTCACAGTGCGTTCGATACACTGTCCTTTCCCCCTCTGGGACCGGGTCTCACAGTGCATTAGATACACTGTCCTTTCCCCCTCTGGGACCGGGTGTCACAGTGTGTGAGATAAACTGTCCTTTCCCCCTCTGGGAACGCGTCTCACAGTGTGTTAGACACACTGTCCTTTCCCCCTCTGGGACCGGATCTCACAGTGTGTTAGATACACTGTTCTTTCCCTCTCTGGGACCGGGTCTCACAGTGCGTTAGACACACTGTCCTTTCCCTCTCTGGGACCGGGTCTCACAGTGCGTTAGATACACTGTCCTTTCCCCCTCTGGGACTGGGTCTCACAGTGTGTTAGATACACTGTCCTTTCCCCCTCTGGGACCGGGTCTCACAGATTGTTAGATACACTGTCCTTTCCCCCTCTGGGACTGGGTCTCACAGTGTATTAGATACACTGTCCTTTCCCCCTCTGGGACCGGGTCTCACAGTGTGTGAGATACACTGTCCTTTCCACCTCTGGGACTGGGTCTCACAGTGTGTTAGATACACTGTCCTTTCCCCTCTGGGACCGTGTCTCACAGTGTATTAGATACACTGTCCTTTCCCCGTCTGGGACCGGGTCTCACAGTGTGTTGGATACACTGTCCTTTCCCCCTCTGGGACCGGGTCTCGCAGTGCATTCGATACACTGTCCTTTCCCCCTCTGGGACCGGGTCTCACAGTGTGTTAGATACACTGTCCTTTCCCCCTCTGGGACCGGGTCTCACAGTGTGTTAGATACACTGTCCTTTCCCCCTCTGGGACCGGGTGTCACATTGTGTTAGATACACTGTCCTTTCCCTCTCTGGGACCGGGTCTCACAGTGCGTTAGATACACTGTCCTTTCCCCCTCTTGGACCGGGTCTAACAGTGCATTAGATACACTGTCCTTTACCCCTCTGGGACCGGGTCTCACAGAGTGTTAGATATACTGTCCTTTCCCCCTCTGGGACTGGCTCTCACAGTGTATTAGATACACTGTCCTTTCCCCCTCTGGGACCGGGTCTCACAGTGTGTGAGATGCACTGTCCTTTCCACCTCTGGGACTGGGTCTCACAGTGTGTTAGATGCACTGTCCTTTCCCCTCTGGGACCGGGTCTCACAGTGTATTAGATACACTGTCCTTTACCCCTCTGGGACCGGGTCTCACAGAGTGTTAGATACACTGTCCTTTCCCCCTCTGGGACTGGGTCTCACAGTGTATTAGATACACTGTCCTTTCCCCCTCTGGGACCGGGTCTCACAGTGTGTGAGATACACTGTCCTTTCCACCTCTGGGACTGGGTCTCACCGTGTGTTAGATGCACTGTCCTTTCCCCTCTGGGACCGGGTCTCACAGTGTATTAGATACACTGTCCTTTCCACGTCTGGTACCGGGTCTCACAGTGTGTTGGATACACTGTCCTTTCCCCCTCTGGGACCGGGTCTCACAGTGCATTAGATACACTGTCCTTTCCCCCTCTGGGACCGGGTCTCACAGTGTGTTAGATACACTGTCCTTTCCCCCTCTGGGACCGGGTCTCACAATGTGTTAGATACACTGTCATTTCCCCCTCTGGGACTGGGTGTCACAGTACGTTAGATACACTGTCCTTTCCCCCTCTGGGACCGGGTGTCACAGTGTGTTGGATACACTGTCCTTTCCCCCTGTGGGATCGGGTCTCACAGTGTGTTAGATGCACTGTCCTTTCCCCCTCTGGGACTGGGTGTCACAGTGCGTTAGATACACTGTCCTTTCCCCCTCTGGGACCGGGTGTCACACTGTGTTAGATACACTGTCCTTTCCCCCTCTGGGACCGGGTCTCACAGTGTGTTAGATACACTGTCCTTTCCCCCTCTGGGACTGGGTCTCACAGTGTGTTAGATACACTGTCCTTTCCCCCTCTGGGACCGGGTCTCACAGTGTGTTAGATACACTGTCCTTTCCCCCTCTGGGACCGGGTCTCACAGTGCGTTCGATACACTGTCCTTTCCCCCTCTGGGACCGGGTCTCACAGTGCGTTCGATACACTGTCCTTTCCCCCTCTGGGACCGGGTCTCACAGTGCGTTAGATACACTGTCCTTTCCCCCTCTGGGACCGGGTGTCACAGTGTGTGAGATAAACTTTCCTTTCCCCCTCTGGGAACGCGTCTCACAGTGTGTTAGACACACTGTCCTTTCCCCCTCTGGGACCGGATCTCACAGTGTGTTAGATACACTGTTCTTTCCCTCTCTGGGACCGGGTCTCACAGTGCGTTAGACACACTGTCCTTTCCCTCTCTGGGACCGGGTCTCACAGTGCGTTAGATACACTGTCCTTTCCCCCTCTGGGACTGGGTCTCACAGTGTGTTAGATACACTGTCCTTTCCCCCTCTGGGACCGGGTCTCACAGATTGTTAGATACACTGTCCTTTCCCCCTCTGGGACTGGGTCTCACAGTGTATTAGATACACTGTCCTTTCCCCCTCTGGGACCGGGTCTCACAGTGTGTGAGATACACTGTCCTTTCCACCTCTGGGACTGGGTCTCACAGTGTGTTAGATACACTGTCCTTTCCCCTCTGGGACCGTGTCTCACAGTGTATTAGATACACTGTCCTTTCCCCGTCTGGGACCGGGTCTCACAGTGTGTTGGATACACTGTCCTTTCCCCCTCTGGGACCGGGTCTCGCAGTGCATTCGATACACTGTCCTTTCCCCCGCTGGGACCGGGTCTCACAGTGTGTTAGATACACTGTCCTTTCCCCCTCTGGGACCGGGTCTCACAGTGTGTTAGATACACTGTCCTTTCCCCCTCTGGGACCGGGTGTCACATTGTGTTAGATACACTGTCCTTTCCCTCTCTGGGACCGGGTCTCACAGTGCGTTAGATACACTGTCCTTTCCCCCTCTTGGACCGGGTCTAACAGTGCATTAGATACACTGTCCTTTACCCCTCTGGGACCGGGTCTCACAGAGTGTTAGATATACTGTCCTTTCCCCCTCTGGGACTGGGTCTCACAGTGTATTAGATACACTGTCCTTTCCCCCTCTGGGACCGGGTCTCACAGTGTGTGAGATGCACTGTCCTTTCCACCTCTGGGACTGGGTCTCACAGTGTGTTAGATGCACTGTCCTTTCCCCTCTGGGACCGGGTCTCACAGTGTATTAGATACACTGTCCTTTCCACGTCTGGGACCGGGTCTCACAGTGTGTTGGATACACTGTCCTTTCGCCTCTGGGACCGGGTCTCACAGTGCGTTAGATACACTGTCCTTTCCCCCTCTGGGACCGGGTCTCACAGTGTGTTAGATACACTGTCCTTTCCCCCTCTGGGACCGGGTCTCACAGTGTGTTAGATACACTGTCCTTTCCCCCTCTGGGACCGGGTCTCACAATGTGTTAGATACACTGTCCTTTCCCCCTCTGGGACTGGGTGTCACAGTACGTTAGATACACTGTCCTTTCCCCCTCTGGGACCGGGTGTCACAGTGTGTTGGATACACTGTCCTTTCCCCCTGTGGGACCGGGTCTCACAGTGTGTTAGATGCAGTGTCCTTTCCCCCTCTGGGACTGGGTGTCACAGTGCGTTAGATACACTGTCCTTTCCCCCTCTGGGACCGGGTGTCACAGTGTGTTAGATACACTGTCCTTTCCCCCTCTGGGACCGGGTCTCACAGTGTGTTAGATACACTGTCCTTTCCCCCTCTGGGACTGGGTCTCACAGTGTGTTAGATACACTGTCCTTTCCCCCTCTGGGACCGGGTCTCACAGTGTGTTAGATACACTGTCCTTTCCCCCTCTGGGACCGGGTCTCACAGATTGTTAGATACACTGTCCTTTCCCCCTCTGGGACTGGGTCTCACAGTGTATTAGATACACTGTCCTTTCCCCCTCTGGGACCGGGTCTCACAGTGTGTGAGATACACTGTCCTTTCCACCTCTGGGACTGGGTCTCACAGTGTGTTAGATACACTGTCCTTTCCCCTCTGGGACCGGGTCTCACAGTGTATTAGATACACTGTCCTTTCCCCGTCTGGGACCGGGTCTCACAGTGTGTTGCATACACTGTCCTTTCCCCCTCTGGGACCGGGTCTCGCAGTGCATTAGATACACTGTCCTTTCCCCCTCTGGGACCGGGTCTCACAGTGTGTTAGATACACTGTCCTTTCCCCCTCTGGGACCGGGTCTCACAGTGTGTTAGATACACTGTCCTTTCCCCCTCTGGGACCGGGTGTCACATTGTGTTAGATACACTGTCCTTTCCCTCTCTGGGACCGGGTCTCACAGTGCGTTAGATACACTGTCCTTTCCCCCTCTGGGACCGGGTCTCACAGTGTGTTAGATACACTGTCCTTTCCCCCTCTTGGACCGGGTCTAACAGTGCATTAGATACACTGTCCTTTACCCCTCTGGGACCGGGTCTCACAGAGTGTAAGATACACTGTCCTTTCCCCCTCTGGGACTGGGTCTCACAGTGTATTAGATACACTGTCCTTTCCCCCTCTGGGACCGGGTCTCACAGTGTGTGAGATACACTGTCCTTTCCACCTCTGGGACTGGGTCTCACAGTGTGTTAGATGCACTGTCCTTTCCCCTCTGGGACCCGGTCTCACAGTGTATTAGATACACTGTCCTTTCCACGTCTGGGACCGGGTCTCACAGTGTGTTGGATACACTGTCCTTTCCCCCTCTGGGACCGGGTCTCACAGTGCATTAGATACACTGTCCTTTCCCCCTCTGGGACCGGGTCTCACAGTGTGTTAGATACACTGTCCTTTCCCCCTCTGGGACCGGGTCTCACAATGTGTTAGATACACTGTCCTTTCCCCCTCTGGGACTGGGTGTCACAGTACGTTAGATACACTGTCCTTTCCCCCTCTGGGACCGGGTGTCACAGTGTGTTGGATACACTGTCCTTTCCCCCTGTGGGACCGGGTCTCACAGTGTGTTAGATGCACTGTCCTTTCCCCCTCTGGGACTGGGTGTCACAGTGCGTTAGATACACTGTCCTTTCCCCCTCTGGGACCGGGTCTCACAGTGCGTTAGATACACTGTCCTTTCCCCCTCTGGGACCGGGTCTCACAGTGCGTTAGATGCACTGTCCTTTCCCCCTCTGGGACCGGGTGTCACAGTGTGTTAGATACACTGTCCTTTCCCCCTCTGGGACCGGGTCTCACAGTGTGTTAGATACACTGTCCTTTCCCCCTCTGGGACTGGGTCTCACAGTGTGTTAGATACACTGTCCTTTCCCCCTCTGGGACCGGGTCTCACAGTGCGTTCGATACACTGTCCTTTCCCCCTCTGGGACCGGGTCTCACAGTGCGTTCGATACACTGTCCTTTCCCCCTCTGGGACCGGGTCTCACAGTGCGTTGGATACACTGTCCTTTCCCCCTCTGGGACCGGGTGTCACAGTGTGTGAGATAAACTGTCCTTTCCCCCTCTGGGAACGCGTCTCACAGTGTGTTAGACACACTGTCCTTTCCCCCTCTGGGACCGGATCTCACAGTGTGTTAGATACACTGTTCTTTCCCTCTCTGGGACCGGGTCTCACAGTGCGTTAGACACACTGTCCTTTCCCTCTCTGGGACCGGGTCTCACAGTGCGTTAGATACACTGTCCTTTCCCCCTCTTGGACCGGGTCTAACAGTGCATTAGATACACTGTCCTTTCCCCCTCTGGGACCGGGTCTCACAGATTGTTAGATACACTGTCCTTTCCCCCTCTGGAACTGGGTCTCACAGTGTATTAGATACACTGTCCTTTCCCCCTCTGGGACCGGGTCTCACAGTGTGTGAGATACACTGTCCTTTCCACCTCTGGGACTGGGTCTCACAGTGTGTTAGATACACTGTCCTTTCCCCTCTGGGACCGTGTCTCACAGTGTATTAGATACACTGTCCTTTCCCCGTCTGGGACCGGGTCTCACAGTGTGTTGGATACACTGTCCTTTCCCCCTCTGGGACCGGGTCTCGCAGTGCATTAGATACACTGTCCTTTCCCCCTCTGGGACCGGGTCTCACAGTGTGTTAGATACACTGTCCTTTCCCCCTCTGGGACCGGGTCTCACAGTGTGTTAGATACACTGTCCTTTCCCCCTCTGGGACCGGGTGTCACATTGTGTTAGATACACTGTCCTTTCCCCCTCTGGGACCGGGTCTCACAGTGTGTTAGATACACTGTCCTTTCTCCCTCTGGGACCGGGTCTCACAGTGCATTAGATACACTGTCCTTTCCCCCTCTGGGACCGGGTCTCACAGTGTATTAGATACACTGTCCTTTCCCCCTCTGGGACTTGGTGTCACAGTGCATTAGATACACTGTCCTTTCTCCCTCTGGGACCGGATCTCACAGTGTGTTAGATACACTGCACTTTCCCCCTCTGGGACCAGGTCTCACAGTGTATTAGATACACTGTCCTTTCCCCCTCTGGGACCGGGTCTCTCAGTGTATTAGATACACTGTCCTTTCCCTCTCTGGGACCGGGTCTCACAGTGCGTTGGATACACTGTCCTTTCCCTCTCTGGGACCGGGTCTCACAGTGCGTTAGATACACTGTCCTTTCCCCCTCTGGGACCGGGTCTAACAGTGCATTAGATACACTGTCCTTTCCCCCTCTGGGACCGGGTCTCACGGTGCGTTAGATACACTGTCCTTTCCCCCTCTGGGACCGGGTCTCACAGTGCGTTAGATTTACTGTCCTTTCCCCCTCTGGGACCGGGTGTCACAGTGTGTTGGATACACTGTCCTTTCCCCCTCTGGGACCGGGTCTCACAGTGTGTCAGATGCAACGTCCTTTCCCCTCTGGGACCGGGTCTCACAGTGTATTAGATACACTGTCCTTTCCCCCTCTGGGACCGGGTCTCACAGTGTGTTAGATACACTGTCCTTTCCCCCTCTGGGACCGGGTGTCACATTGTGTTAGATACACTGTCCTTTCCCCCTCTGGGACCGGGTCTCACAGTGTGTTAGATACACTGTCCTTTCTCCCTCTGGGACCGGGTCTCACAGTGCATTAGATACACTGTCCTTTCCCCCTCTGGGACCGGGTCTCACAGTGTATTAGATACACTGTCCTTTCCCCCTCTGGGACTGGGTGTCACAGTGCATTAGATACACTGTCCTTTCTCCCTCTGGGACCGGATCTCACAGTGTGTTAGATACACTGCACTTTCCCCCTCTGGGACCAGGTCTCACAGTGTATTAGATACACTGTCCTTTCCCCCTCTGGGACCGGGTCTCTCAGTGTATTAGATACACTGTCCTTTCCCTCTCTGGGACCGGGTCTCACAGTGCGTTGGATACACTGTCCTTTCCCTCTCTGGGACCGGGTCTCACAGTGCGTTAGATACACTGTCCTTTCCCCCTCTGGGACCAGGTCTAACAGTGCATTAGATACACTGTCCTTTCCCCCTCTGGGACCGGGTCTCACGTTGCGTTAGATACACTGTCCTTTCCCCCTCTGGGACCGGGTCTCACAGTGCGTTAGATTTACTGTCCTTTCCCCCTCTGGGACCGGGTGTCACAGTGTGTTGGATACACTGTCCTTTCCCCCTCTGGGACCGGGTCTCACAGTGTGTTAGATGCACTGTCCTTTCCCCTCTGGGACCGGGTCTCACAGTGTATTAGATACACTGTCCTTTCCCCGTCTGGGACCGGGTCTCACAGTGTGTTGGATACACTGTCCTTTCCCCCTCTGGGACCGGGTCTCGCAGTGCATTAGATACACTGTCCTTTCCCCCTCTGGGACCGGGTCTCACAGTGTGTTAGATACACTGTCCTTTCCCCCTCTGGGACCGGGTCTCACAGTGTGTTAGATACACTGTCCTTTCCCCCTCTGGGACCGGGTGTCACATTGTGTTAGATACACTGTCCTTTCCCCCTCTGGGACCGGGTCTCACAGTGTGTAAGATACACTGTCCTTTCTCCCTCTGGGACCGGGTCTCACAGTGCATTAGATACACTGTCCTTTCCCCCTCTGGGACCGGGTCTCACAGTGTATTAGATACACTGTCCTTTCCCCCTCTGGGACTGGGTGTCACAGTGCATTAGATACACTGTCCTTTCTCCCTCTGGGACCGGATCTCACAGTGTGTTAGATACACTGCACTTTCCCCCTCTGGGACCAGGTCTCACAGTGTATTAGATACACTGTCCTTTCCCCCTCTGGGACCGGGTCTCTCAGTGTATTAGATACACTGTCCTTTCCCTCTCTGGGACCGGGTCTCACAGTGTGTTAGATACACTGTCCTTTCCCCCTCTGGGACCGGGTCTCACAGTGCGTTGGATACACTGTCCTTTCCCTCTCTGGGACCGGGTCTCACAGTGCGTTAGATACACTGTCCTTTCCCCCTCTGGGACCGGGTCTAACAGTGCATTAGATACACTGTCCTTTCCCCCTCTGGGACCGGGTCTCACGGTGCGTTAGATACACTGTCCTTTCCCCCTCTGGGACCGGGTCTCACAGTGCGTTAGATTTACTGTCCTTTCCCCCTCTGGGACCGGGTGTCACAGTGTGTTGGATACACTGTCCTTTCCCCCTCTGGGACCGGGTCTCACAGTGTGTTAGATGCACTGTCCTTTCCCCCTCTGGGACTGGGTGTCACAGTGCGTTAGATACACTGTCATTTCCCCCTCTGGGACCGGGTGTCACAGTGTGTGAGATAAACTGTCCTTTCCCCCTCTGGGAACGCGTCTCACAGTGTGTTAGATACACTGTCCTTTCCCCATCTGGGACCGGATCTCACAGTGTGTTAGATACACTGTCCTTTCCCCCTCTGGGACCGGGTCTCATAGTGTGTTAGATACACTGTCCTTTCCCTCTCTGGGACCGGGTCTGACAGTGTGTTAGATACACTGTCCTTTCCCTCTCTGGGACCGGGTCTCACAGTGCGTTAGACACACTGTCCTTTCCCTCTCTGGGACCGGGTCTCACAGTGCGTTAGATACACTGTCCTTTCCCCCTCTTGGACCGGGTCTAACAGTGCATTAGATACACTGTCCTTTACCCCTCTGGGACCGGGTCTCACAGAGTGTTAGATACACTGTCCTTTCCCCCTCTGGGACTGGGTCTCACAGTGTATTAGATACACTGTCCTTTCCCCCTCTGGGACCGGGTCTCACAGTGTGTGAGATACACTGTCCTTTCCACCTCTGGGACTGGGTCTCACAGTGTGTTAGATACACTGTCCTTTCCCCTCTGGGACCGGGTCTCACAGTGTATTAGATACACTGTCCTTTCCACGTCTGGGACCGGGTCTCACAGTGTGTTGGATACACTGTCCTTTCCCCCTCTGGGACCGGGTCTCACAGTGCATTAGATACACTGTCCTTTCCCCCTCTGGGACCGGGTCTCACAGTGTGTTCGATACACTGTCCTTTCCCCCTCTGGGACCGGGTCTCACAGTGTGTTAGATAAACTGTCCTTTCCCCCTCTGGGACTGGGTGTCACAGTACGTTAGATACACTGTCCTTTCCCCCTCTGGGACCGGGTGTCACAGTGTGTTGGATACACTGTCCTTTCCCCCTGTGGGACCGGGTCTCACAGTGTGTTAGATGCACTGTCCTTTCCCCCTCTGGGACTGGGTGTCACAGTGCGTTAGATACACTGTCCTTTCCCCCTCTGCGACCGGGTGTCACAGTGTGTTAGATACACTGTCCTTTCCCCCTCTGGGACCGGGTCTCACAGTGTGTTGGATACACTGTCCTTTCCCCCTCTGGGACCGGGTCTCACAGTGTGTTCGATGCACTGTCCTTTCCCCCTCTGGGACTGGGTGTCACAGTGCATTAGATACACTGTCATTTCCCCCTCTGGGACCGGGTGTCACAGTGCGTTAGATACACTGTCATTTCCCCCTCTGGGACCGGGTCTCACAGTGTGTGAGATAAACTGTCCTTTCTCCCTCTGGGACCGGATCTCACAGTGTGTTAGATACACTGTCCTTTCCCTCTCTGGGACCGGGTCTCACAGTGCGTTAGACACACTGTCCTTTCCCTCTCTGGGACCGGGTCTCACAGTGCGTTAGATACACTGTCCTTTCCCCCTCTTGGACCGGGTCTAACAGTGCATTAGATACACTGTCCTTTCCCCCTCTGGGACCGGGTCTCACAGTGTATTAGATACACTGTCCTTTCCCCCTCTGGGACCGGATCTCACAGTGTGTTAGATACACTGTACTTTCCCCCTCTGGGACCAGGTCTCACAGTGTATTAGATACACTGTCCTTTCCCCCTCTGGGACCGGGTCTCTCAGTGTATTAGATACACTGTCCTTTCCCTCTCTGGGACCGGGTCTCACAGTGCGTTGGATACACTGTCCTTTCCCTCTCTGGGACCGGGTCTCACAGTGCGTTATATACACTGTCCTTTCCCCCTCTGGGACCGGGTCTAACAGTGCGTTAGATACACTGTCCTTTCCCCCTCTGGGAGCGGGTCTCACAGTGTGTTAGATACACTGTCCTTTCTCCCTCTGGGACTGGGTCTCACAGTGCATTAGATACACTGTCCTTTCCCCCTCTGGGACCGGGTCTCACAGTGTATTAGATACACTGTCCTTTCCCCCTCTGGGACTGGGTGTCACAGTGCATTAGATACACTGTCCTTTCTCCCTCTGGGACCGGATCTCATAGTGTGTTAGATACACTGTACTTTACCCCTCTGGGACCAGGTCTCACATTGTATTAGATACACTGTCCTTTCCCCCTCTGGGACCGGGTCTCTCAGTGTATTAGATACACTGTCCTTTCCCTCTCTGGGACCGGGTCTCACAGTGCGTTGGATACACTGTCCTTTCCCTCTCTGGGACCGGGTCTCACAGTGCGTTAGATACACTGTCCTTTCCCCCTCTGGGACCGGGCCTAACAGTGCATTAGATACACTGTCCTTTCCACCTCTGGGACCGGGTCTCACGGTGCGTTAGATACACTGTCCTTTCCCCCTCTGGGACCGGGTCTCACAGTGCGTTAGATTTACTGTCCTTTCCCCCTCTGGGACCGGGTGTCACAGTGTGTTGGATACACTGTCCTTTCCCCCTCTGGGACCGGGTCTCACAGTGTGTTAGATGCACTGTCCTTTCCCCCTCTGGGACTGGGTGTCACAGTGCGTTAGATACACTGTCCTTTCCCCCTCTGGGACCGGGTGTCACAGTGTGTGAGATAAACTGTCCTTTCCCCCTCTGGGAACGCGTCTCACAGTGTGTTAGATACACTGTCCTTTCCCCCTCTGGGACCGGATCTCACAGTGTGTTAGATACACTGTCCTTTCTCTCTCTGGGACCGGGTCTCACAGTGCGTTAGACACACTGTCCTTTCCCTCTCTGGGACCGGGTCTCACAGTGCGTTAGATACACTGTCCTTTCCCCCTCTGGGACCGGGTCTCACAGAGTGTTAGATACACTGTCCTTTCCCCCTCTGGGACTGGGTCTCACAGTGCATTAGATACACTGTCCTTTCCCCCTCTGGGACCGGGTCTCACAGTGTATGAGATACACTGTCCTTTCCACCTCTGGGACTGGGTCTCACAGTGTGTTAGATACACTGTCCTTTCGCCTCTGGGACTGGGTCTCACTGTATTAGATACACTGTCCTTTCCACGTCTGGGACCGGGTCTCACAGTGTGTTGGATACACTGTCCTTTCCCCCTCTGGGACCGGGTCTCACAGTGCATTAGATACACTGTCCTTTCCCCCTCTGGGACCGGGTCTCACAGTGTGTTAGATACACTGTCCTTTCCCCCTCTGGGACCGGGTCTCACAGTGTGTTAGATACACTGTCCTTTCCCCCTCTGGGACTGGGTGTCACAGTGTGTTAGATACACTGTCCTTTCTCCCTCTGGGACCGGGTGTCACAGTGCATTAGATAAACCCTCCTTTCCCCCTCTGGGACCGGGTCTCACAGTGTATTAGATACACTGTCCTTTCCCCCTCTGGGACTGGGTGTCACAGTGCATTAGATACACTGTCCTTTCTCCCTCTGGGACCGGCTCTCACAGTGTGTTAGATACACTGTACTTTCCCCCTCTGGGACCAGGTCTCACAGTGTATTAGATACACTGTCCTTTCCCCCTCTGGGACCGGGTCTCTCAGTGTATTAGATACACTGTCCTTTCCCTCTCTGGGACCGGGTCTCACAGTGCGTTGGATACACTGTCCTTTCCCTCTCTGGGACCGGGTCTCACAGTGCGTTATATACACTGTCCTTTCCCCCTCTGGGACCGGGTCTAACAGTGCATTAGATACACTGTCCTTTCCCCCTCTGGGACCGGGTCTCACGGTGCGTTAGATACACTGTCCTTTCCCCCTCTGGGACCGGGTCTCACAGTCCGTTAGATTCACTGTCCTTTCCCCCTCTGGGACCGGGTGTCACAGTGTGTTAGATACACTGTCCTTTACCCCTCTGGGACCGGATCTCACAGTGTGTTAGATACATTGTCCTTTCCCCCTCTGGGACCGGGTCTCACAGTGTGTTAGATACACTGTCCTTTCCCCCTCTGGGACCGGGTCTCACAGTTTCTTCGATACACTGTCCTTTCCCCCTCTGGGACAGGGTGTCACAGTGCATTAGATACACTGTCCTTTCCCCCTCTGGGACCGGGTATCACAGTTTCTTCGATAGACTGTCCTTTCCCCCTCTGGGACAGGGTGTCACAGTGCATTAGATACACTGTCCTTTCCCCCTCTGGGACCGGTTCTCACAGTGTTTTAGATACACTGTCCTTTCCCCCTCTGGGACTGGGTGTCACAGTACGTTAGATACACTGTCCTTTCCCCCTCTGGGACCGGGTCTCACAGTGTGTTAGATACACTGTCCTTTCCCCCTCTGGGACCGGGTCTCACAGTGCGTTAGATACACTGTCCTTTCCCCCTCTGGGACCGGGTCTCACAGTGTGTTAGATACACTGTCCTTTCCCCCTCTGGGACCGGGTCTCACAGTGCGTTAGATACACTGTCCTTTCCCCCGAGGGGACCGGGTCTCACAGTGTGTTAGATACACTGTCCTTTCCCCCTCTGGGACCGGGTCTCACAGTGTCTTAGATACACTGTCCTTTCCCCCTCTGGGACTGGGTGTCACAGTACGTTAGATACACTGTCCTTTCCCCCTCTGGGACCGGGTCTCACAGTGCGTTAGATACACTGTCCTTTCCCCCGCTGGGACCGGGTGTCACAGTGTGTTAGATACACTGTCCTTTCTCCCTCGGGGACGGGGTGTCACAGTGTTTTAGATACACTGTCCTTTCCCCCTCTGGGACCGGGTCTCACAGTGCGTTCGATACACTGTCCTTTCCCCCTCTGGGACCGGGTCTCACAGTGTGTTAGATACACTGTGCTTTCTCCCTCTGGGACCGGGTCTCACAGTGCATTAGAGACACTGTCCTTTCCCCCTCTGGGACCGGGTGTCACAGTGTGTTAGATACACTGTCCTTTGCCCCTCTGGGACCGGGTCTCACAGTTTCTTCGATACACTGTCCTTTCCCCCTCTGGGACCGGGTATCACAGTTTCTTCGATAGACTGTCCTTTCCCCCTCTGGGACAGGGTGTCACAGTGCATTAGATACACTGTCCTTTCCACCTCTGGGACCGTGTCTCACAGTGCGTCAGATACACTGTCCTTTCCCCCTCTGGGACCGGTTCTCACAGTGTATGAGATACACTGTCCTTTCCCCCTCTGGGACCGGGTCTCACAGTGTGTTAGATGCACTGTCCTTTCCCCCTCTGGGACCGGGTCTCACAGTGTATTAGATACACTGTCCTTTCCCCCTCTGGGACCGGGTCTCACAGTGTTTTAGATACACTGTCCTTTCCCCCTCTGGGACTGGGTCTCACAGTACGTTAGATACACTGTCCTTTCCCCCTCTGGGACCGGGTCTCACAGTGCGTTAGATACACTGTCATTTTCCCCTCTGGGACCGGGTGTCACAGTGTGTTAGATACACTGTCCTTTCTCCCTCTGGGACCGGGTCTTACAGTGCATTAGATACACTGTCCTTTCCCCCTCTGGGACCGGGTGTCACAGTGTGTTAGATACACTGTCCTTTCTCCCTCTGGGACCGGGTCTTACAGTGCATTAGATACACTGTCCTTTCCCCCTCTGGGACCGGGTATCACAGTGTGTTAGATGCACTGTCCTTTCCCCCTCTGGGACTGGCTGTCACAGTACGTTAGATACACTGTCCTTTCCCCCTCTGGGACCGGGTCTCACAGTGCGTTAGATACACTGTCCTTTTCCCCTCTGGGACCGGGTGTCACAGTGTGTTAGATAAACTGTCCTTTCTCCCTCTGGGACCGGGTCTTACAGTGCATTAGATACACTGTCCTTTCCCCCTCTGGGACCGGGTGTCACAGTGTGTTAGATACACTGTCCTTTCTCCCTCTGGGACCGGGTGTCACAGTGTGTTAGATACACTGTCCTTTCCCCCTCTGGGACCGGGTCTCACAGTGCGTTCGATACACTGTCCTTTCCCCATCTGGGACCTGGTCTCACAGTGTGTTCGATACACTGTCCTTTCCCCCTCTGGGACCAGGTCTCACAGTGTGTTAGATACACTGTCCTTTCTCCCTCTGGGACCGGGTCTCAGAGTGCATTAGATATACTGTCATTTCCCCCTCTGGGACCGGGTCTAACAGTGCATTAGATACACTGTCCTTTCCCCCTCTGAGACCGGGTCTCACAGTGTATTAGATACACTGTCCTTTCCCCCTATGGGACCGGGTCTCACAGTGTGTTGGATACACTGTCCTTTCCCCCTCTGGGACCGGGTCTCACAGTGTGTTAGATACACTGTCCTTTCCACCTCTGGGACCGGGTCTCACAGTGCGTTAGATACATTGTCCTTTCCCCCTCTGGGACCGGTTCTCACAGTGTATTAGATACACTGTCCTTTCCCCCTCTGGGACCGGGTCTCACAGTGTGTTAGATACACTGTCCTTTCCCCCTCTGGGACCTTGTCTCACAGTGTGTTAGATACACTGTCCTTTCCCCCTCTGGGACTGGGTGTCACAGTACGTTCGATACACTGTCCTTTTCCCCTCTGGGACCGGGTGTCACAGTGTGTTAGATACACTGTCCTTTCCCCCTCTGGGACCGGGTCTCACAGTGTGTTAGATACACTGTCCTTTCCCCCTCTGGGACCGGGTCTCACAGTGCGTTCGATACACTGTCCTTTCCCAATCTGGGACCGGGTCTCACAGTGTGTTAGATACACTGTCCTTTCCCCCTCTGGGACCGGGTCTCACAGTGCGTTAGATACACTGTCCTTTTCCCCTCTGGGACCGGGTGTCACAGTGTGTTAGATAAACTGTCCTTTCTCCCTCTGGGACCGGGTCTTACAGTGCATTAGATACACTGTCCTTTCCCCCTCTGGGACCGGGTGTCACAGTGTGTTAGATACACTGTCCTTTCTCCCTCTGGGACCGGGTGTCACAGTGTGTTAGATACACTGTCCTTTCCCCCTCTGGGACCGGGTCTCACAGTGCGTTCGATACACTGTCCTTTCCCCATCTGGGACCTGGTCTCACAGTGTGTTAGATACACTGTCCTTTCCCCCTCTGGGACCGGGTCTCACAGTGTGTTAGATACACTGTCCTTTCTCCCTCTGGGACCGGGTCTCAGAGTGCATTAGATACACTGTCATTTCCCCCTCTGGGACCGGGTCTAACAGTGCATTAGATACACTGTCCTTTCCCCCTCTGAGACCGGGTCTCACAGTGTATTAGATACACTGTCCTTTCCCCCTCTGGGACCGGGTCTCACAGTGTGTTAGATACACTGTCCTTTCCCCCACTGGGACCGGGTCTCACAGTGTGTGAGATACACTGTCCTTTCCCCCTCTGGGACCGGGTCTCACAGTGTGTTGGATACACTGTCCTTTCCCCCTCTGGGACCGGGTCTCACAGTGTGTTAGATACACTGTCCTTTCCACCTCTGGGACCGGGTCTCACAGTGCGTTAGATACATTGTCCTTTCCCCCTCTGGGACCGGTTCTCACAGTGTATTAGATACACTGTCCTGTCCCCCTCTGGGACCGGGTCTCACAGTGTGTTAGATACACTGTCCTTTCCCCCTCTGGGACCTTGTCTCACAGTGTGTTAGATACACTGTCCTTTCCCCCTCTGGGACTGGGTGTCACAGTACGTTCGATACACTGTCCTTTTCCCCTCTGGGACCGGGTGTCACAGTGTGTTAGATGCACTGTCCTTTCCCCCTCTGGGACCGGGTCTCACAGTGTGTTAGATACACTGTCCTTTCCCCCTCTGGGACCGGGTCTCACAGTGCGTTCGATACACTGTCCTTTCCCCCTCTGGGACCGGGTCTCACAGTGTGTTAGATACACTGTCCTTTCCCAATCTGGGACCGGGTCTCACAGTGTGTTAGATACACTGTCCTTTCCACCTCTGGGACCGGGTCTCACAGTGCGTTAGATACACTGTCCTTTCCCCCTCTGGGACCGGGTCTCACAGTGCGTTAGATACACTGTCCTTTCCCCATCTGGGACCGGTTCTCACAGTGTATTAGATACACTTTCCTTTCCCCCTCTGGGACCGGGTCTCACAGTGTGTTAGATACACTGTCCTTTCCCCCATGGGACCGGGTCTCACAGTGTGTTAGATACACTGTCCTTTCCCCCTCTGGGACTGGGTGTCACAGTACGTTAGATACACTGTCCTTTCCCCCTCTGTGACCGGGTCTCACAGTGCGTTAGATACACTGTCCTTTCCCCCTCTGGGACCGGGTGTCACACTGTGTTAGATACACTGTCCTTTCTCCCTCTGGGACCGGGTGTCACAGTGTATTAGATACACTGTCCTTTCCCCCTCTGGGACCGGGTCTCACAGTCTGTTAGATACACTGTCCTTTCCCCCTCTGGGACTGGGTGTCACAGTACGTTAGATACACTGTCCTTTCCCCCTCTGGGACCGGGTCTCACAGTGCGTTAGATACACTGTCCTTTTCCCCTCTGGGACCGGGTGTCACAGTGTGTTAGATAAACTGTCCTTTCTCCCTCTGGGACCGGGTCTTACAGTGCATTAGATACACTGTCCTTTCCCCCTCTGGGACCGGGTGTCACAGTGTGTTAGATACACTGTCCTTTCTCCCTCTGGGACCGGGTGTCACAGTGTGTTAGATACACTGTCCTTTCCCCCTCTGGGACCGGGTCTCACAGTGCGTTCGATACACTGTCCTTTCCCCATCTGGGACCTGGTCTCACAGTGTGTTAGATACACTGTCCTTTCCCCCTCTGGGACCGGGTCTCACAGTGTGTTAGATACACTGTCCTTTCTCCCTCTGGGACCGGGTCTCAGAGTGCATTAGATACACTGTCATTTCCCCCTCTGGGACCGGGTCTAACAGTGCATTAGATACACTGTCCTTTCCCCCTCTGAGACCGGGTCTCACAGTGTATTAGATACACTGTCCTTTCCCCCTCTGGGACCGGGTCTCACAGTGTGTTGGATACACTGTCCTTTCCCCCTCTGGGACCGGGTCTCACAGTGTGTTAGATACACTGTCCTTTCCACCTCTGGGACCGGGTCTCACAGTGCGTTAGATACATTGTCCTTTCCCCCTCTGGGACCGGTTCTCACAGTGTATTAGATACACTGTCCTTTCCCCCTCTGGGACCGGGTCTCACAGTGTGTTAGATACACTGTCCTTTCCCCCTCTGGGACCTTGTCTCACAGTGTGTTAGATACACTGTCCTTTCCCCCTCTGGGACTGGGTGTCACAGTACGTTCGATACACTGTCCTTTTCCCCTCTGGGACCGGGTGTCACAGTGTGTTAGATACACTGTCCTTTCCCCCTCTGGGACCGGGTCTCACAGTGCGTTCGATACACTGTCCTTTCCCAATCTGGGACCGGGTCTCACAGTGTGTTAGATACACTGTCCTTTCCCCCTCTGGGACCGGGTCTCACAGTGCGTTAGATACACTGTCCTTTTCCCCTCTGGGACCGGGTGTCACAGTGTGTTAGATAAACTGTCCTTTCTCCCTCTGGGACCGGGTCTTACAGTGCATTAGATACACTGTCCTTTCCCCCTCTGGGACCGGGTGTCACAGTGTGTTAGATACACTGTCCTTTCTCCCTCTGGGACCGGGTGTCACAGTGTGTTAGATACACTGTCCTTTCCCCCTCTGGGACCGGGTCTCACAGTGCGTTCGATACACTGTCCTTTCCCCATCTGGGACCTGGTCTCACAGTGTGTTAGATACACTGTCCTTTCCCCCTCTGGGACCGGGTCTCACAGTGTGTTAGATACACTGTCCTTTCTCCCTCTGGGACCGGGTCTCAGAGTGCATGAGATACACTGTCCTTTCCCCCTCTGGGACCGGGTCTAACAGTGCATTAGATACACTGTCCTTTCCCCCTCTGAGACCGGGTCTCACAGTGTATTAGATACACTGTCCTTTCCCCCTCTGGGACCGGGTCTCACAGTGTGTTAGATACACTGTCCTTTCCCCCTCTGGGACTGGGTCTCACAGTGTATTAGATACACTGTCCTTTCCCCCACTGGGACCGGGTCTCACAGTGTGTGAGATACACTGTCCTTTCCCCCTCTGGGACCGGGTCTCACAGTGTGTTGGATACACTGTCCTTTCCCCCTCTGGGACCGGGTCTCACAGTGTATTAGATACACTGTCCTTTCCCCCTCTGGGACCGGGTCTCACAGTGTGTTAGATACACTGTCCTTTCCCCCTCTGGGACTGGGTCTCACAGTGTATTAGATACACTGTCCTTTCCCCCACTGGGACCGGGTCTCACAGTGTGTGAGATACACTGTCCTTTCCCCCTCTGGGACCGGGTCTCACAGTGTGTTGGATACACTGTCCTTTCCCCCTCTGGGACCGGGTCTCACAGTGTGTTAGATACACTGTCCTTTCCACCTCTGGGACCGGGTCTCACAGTGCGTTAGATACATTGTCCTTTCCCCCTCTGGGACCGGTTCTCACAGTGTATTAGATACACTGTCCTTTCCCCCTCTGGGACCGGGTCTCACAGTGTGTTAGATACACTGTCCTTTCCCCCTCTGGGACCGGGTCTCACAGTGTGTTAGATACACTGTCCTTTCCCCCTCTGGGACTGGGTGTCACAGTACGTTCGATACACTGTCCTTTTCCCCTCTGGGACCGGGTGTCACAGTGTGTTAGATACACTGTCCTTTCCCCCTCTGGGACCGGGTCTCACAGTGCGTTCGATACACTGTCCTTTCCCAATCTGGGACCGGGTCTCACAGTGTGTTAGATACACTGTCCTTTCCCCCTCTGGGACCGGGTCTCACAGTGTGTTAGATACACTGTCCTTTCTCCCTCTGGGACCGGGTTTCACATTGCATTAGATGCACTGTCCTTTCCCCCTCTGGGACCGGGTCTAACAGTGCATTAGATACACTGTCCTTTCCCCCTCTGGGACCGGGTCTCACAGTGTATTAGATACACTGTCCTTTCCCCCTCTGGGACCGGGTCTCACAGTGTGTTAGATACACTGTCCTTTCCCCCTCTGGGACTGGGTCTCACAGTGTATTAGATACACTGTCCTTTCCCCCTCTGGGACCGGGTCTCACAGTGTGTGAGATACACTGTCCTTTCCCCCTCTGGGACTGGGTCTCACAGTGTGTTAGATACACTGTCCTTTCCCCCTCTGGGACCGGGTCTCACAGTGTGTTAGATACACTGTCCTTTCCCCGTGTGGGACCGGGTCTCACAGTGTGTTGGATACACTGTCCTTTCCCCCTCTGGGACCGGGTCTCACAGTGTGTTAGATACACTGTCCTTTCCCCCACTGGGACTGGGTGTCACAGTACGTTAGATACACTGTCCTTTCCCCCTCTGGGACCGGGTGTCACAGTGTGTTGGATACACTGTCCTTTCCCCCTCTGGGACCGGGTCTCACAGTGTGTTAGATGCACTGTCCTTTCCCCCTCTGGGACTGGGTGTCACAGTGCGTTAGATACACTGTCTTTTCCTCCTCTGGGACCGGGTGTCACAGTGTGTTAGATACACTGTCCTTTCCCCCTCTGGGACCGGGTCTCACAGTGTGTTAAATACACTGTCCTTTCTCCCTCTGGGACCGGGTCTCATAGTGCATTAGATACACTGTCCTTTCCCCCTCTGGGACCGGGTCTCACAGTGTATTAGATACACAGTCCTTTCCCACTCTGGGACTAGGTGTCACAGTGCGTTAGATACACTGTCGTTTCTCCCTCTGGGACCGGGTCTCACAGTGTGTTAGATACACTGTACTTTCCCGCTCTGGGACCAGGTCTCACAGTGTATTAGATACACTGTCCTTTCCCCCTCTGGGACCGGGTCTCACAGTGTATTAGATACACTGTCCTTTCCCCCTCTGGGACCGGGTCTCACAGTGTGTGAGATACACTGTCCTTTCCCCCTCTGGGACTGGGTCTCACAGTGTGTTAGATACACTGTCCTTTCCCCCTCTGGGACCGGGTCTCACAGTGTGTTAGATACACTGTCCTTTCCCCGTGTGGGACCGGGTCTCACAGTGTGTTGGATACACTGTCCTTTCCCCCTCTGGGACCGGGTCTCACAGTGTGTTAGATACACTGTCCTTTCCCCCTCTGGGACCGGGTCTCACAGTGTGTTAGATACACTGTCCTTTCCCCCTCTGGGACCGGGTGTCACAGTGTGTTAGATACACTGTCCTTTCCCCCTCTGGGACCGGGTCTCACAGTGTGTTAGATGCACTGTCCTTTCCCCCTCTGGGACTGGGTGTCACAGTGCGTTAGATACACTGTCTTTTCCCCCTCTGGGACCGGGTGTCACAGTGTGTTAGATACACTGTCCTTTCCCCCTCTGGGACCGGGTCTCACAGTGTGTTAAATACACTGTCCTTTCTCCCTCTGGGACCGGGTCTCATAGTGCATTAGATACACTGTCCTTTCCCCCTCTGGGACCGGGTCTCACAGTGTATTAGATACACAGTCCTTTCCCACTCTGGGACTAGGTGTCACAGTGCGTTAGATACACTGTCGTTTCTCCCTCTGGGACCGGGTCTCACAGTGTGTTAGATACACTGTACTTTCCCCCTCTGGGACCAGGTCTCACAGTGTATTAGATACACTGTCCTTTCCCCCTCTGGGACCGGGTCTCACAGTGCGTTGGATACACTGTCCTTTCCCTCTCTGGGACCGGGTCTCACAGTGCGTTAGATACACTGTCCTTTCCCCCTCTGGGACCGGGTCTCACAATGCGTTCGATACACTGTCCTTTCCCCCTCTGGGACCGGGTCTAACAGTGCGTTAGATTCACTGTCCTTTCCCCCTCTGGGACCAGGTGTCACAGTGTGTTAGATACACTGTCCTTTCCCCCTCTGGGACCGGGTCTCACATTGCATTAGATGCACTGTCCTTTCCCCCTCTGGGATCGGGTCTAACAGTGCATTAGATACACTGTCCTTTCCCCCTCTGGGACCGGGTCTCACAGTGTATTAGATACACTGTCCTTTCCCCCTCTGGGACCGGGTCTAACAGTGCGTTAGATTCACTGTCCTTTCCCCCTCTGGGACCATGTGTCACAGTGTGTTGGATACACTGTCCTTTCCCCCTCTGGGACCGGGTCTCACAGTGTGTTAGATGCACTGTCCTTTCCCCCTCTGGGACTGGGTGTCACAGTGCGTTAGATACACTGTCCTTTCCCCCTCTGGGACCGGGTGTCACAGTGTGTTTGATACACTGTACTTTCCCCCTCTGGGACCGGGTCTCACAGTGTGTTAGATACACTGTCCTTTCTCCCTCTGGGACCGGGTCTCATAGTGCATTAGATACACTGTCCTTTCCCCCTCTGGGACCGGGTCTCACAGTGTGTTAGATGCACTGTCGTTTCTCCCTCTGGGACCGGGTCTCACAGTGTGTTAGATACACTGTACTTTCCCCCTCTGGGACCAGGTCTCACAGTGTATTAGATACACTGTCCTTTCCCCCTCTGGGACCGGGTCTCACAGTGCGTTGGATACACTGTCCTTTCCCTCTCTGGGACCGGGTCTCACAGTGCGTTAGATACACTGTCCTTTCCCCCTCTGGGAACGGGTCTCACAGTACGTTCGAAACACTGTCCTTTCCCCCTCTGGGACCGGGTCTCACAGTGCGTTAGATTCACTGTCCTTTCCCCCTCTGGGACCGGGTGTCACAGTGTGTTAGATACACTGTCCTTTACCCCTCTGGGACCGGATCTCACAGTGTGTTAGATACACTGTCCTTTCCCCCTCTGGGACCGGGTCTCACAGTGCGTTGGATACACTGTCCTTTCCCTCTCTGGGACCGGGTCTCACAGTGCGTTAGATACACTGTCCTTTCCCCCTCTGGGACCGGATCTCACGGTGCGTTAGATACACTGTCCTTTCCCCCTCTGGGACCGGGTCTCACAGTGCGTTAGATTCACTGTCCTTTCCCCCTCTGGGACCGGGTGTCACGGTGTGTTAGATACACTGTCCTTTACCCCTCTGGGACCGGATCTCACAGTGTGTTAGATACACTGTCCTTTCCCCCTCTGGGACCGGGTCTCACAGTGTGTTAGATACACTGTCCTTTCCCCCTCTGGGACCGGGTCTCACAGTTTCTTCGACAGACTGTCCTTTCCCCCTCTGGGACAGGGTGTCACAGTTCATTAGATACACTGTCCTTTCCACCTCTGGGACCGGGTCTCACAGTGCGTTAGATACACTGTCCTTTCCCCCTCTGGGACTGGGTCTCACAGTGTATTAGATACACTGTCCTTTCCCCCTCTGGGACCGGGTCTCACAGTGTGTGAGATACACTGTCCTTTCCCCCTCTGGGACTGGGTCTCACAGTGTGTTAGATACACTGTCCTTTCCCCCTCTGGGACCGGGTCTCACAGTGTGTTAGATACACTGTCCTTTCCCCGTCTGGGACCGGGTCTCACAGTGTGTTGGATACACTGTCCTTTCCCCCTCTGGGACCGGGTCTCACAGTGTGTTAGATACACTGTCCTTTCCCCCACTGGGACTGGGTGTCACAGTACGTTAGATACACTGTCCTTTCCCCCTCTGGGACCGGGTGTCACAGTGTGTTGGATACACTGTCCTTTCCCCCTCTGGGCCCGGGTCTCACAGTGTGTTAGATGCACTGTCCTTTCCCCCTCTGGGACTGGGTGTCACAGTGCGTTAGATACACTGTCCTTTCCCCCTCTGGGACCGGGTGTCACAGTGTGTTAGATACACTGTCCTTTCCCCCTCTGGGACCGGGTCTCACAGTGTGTTAGATACACTGTCCTTTCTCCCTCTGGGACCGGGTCTCACAGTGTATTAGATACACAGTCCTTTCCCACTCTGGGACTAGGTGTCACAGTGCGTTCGATACACTGTCGTTTCTCCCTCTGGGACCGGGTCTCACAGTGTGTTAGATACACTGTACTTTCCCCCTCTGGGACCAGGTCTCACAGTGTATTAGATACACTGTCCTTTCCCCCTCTGGGACCGGGTCTCACAGTGCGTTGGATACACTGTCCTTTCACTCTCTGGGACCGGGTCTCACAGTGCGTTAGATACACTGTCCTTTCCCCCTCTGGGACCGGGTCTCACAGTGCGTTCGATACACTGTCCTTTCCCCCTCTGGGACCGGGTCTCACAGTGCGTTAGATTCACTGTCCTTTCCCCCTCTGGGACCGGGTGTCACAGTGTGTTAGATACACTGTCCTTTACCCCTCTGGGACCGGGTGTCACAGTGTGTTAGATACACTGTCCTTTCCCCCTCTGGGACCGGGTCTCACAGTGTGTTAAATACACTGTCCTTTCTCCCCCTGGGACCGGGTCTCATAGTGCATTAGATACACTGTCCTTTCCCCCTCTGGGACCGGGTCTCACAGTGTATTAGATACACAGTCCTTTCCCACTCTGGGACTAGGTGTCACAGTGCGTTAGATACACTGTCGTTTCTCCCTCTGGGACCGGGTCTCACAGTGTGTGAGATACACTGTACTTTCCCCCTCTGGGACCAGGTCTCACAGTGTATTAGATACACTGTCCTTTCCCCCTCTGGGACCGGGTCTCACAGTGCGTTGGATACACTGTCCTTTCCCTCTCTGGGACCGGGTCTCACAGTGCGTTAGATACACTGTCCTTTCCCCCTCTGGGACCGGGTCTCACAATGCGTTCGATACACTGTCCTTTCCCCCTCTGGGACCGGGTCTAACAGTGCGTTAGATTCACTGTCCTTTCCCCCTCTGGGACCGGGTGTCACAGTGTGTTGGTTACACTGTCCTTTCCCCCTCTGGGACCGGGTCTCACAGTGTGTTAGATACACTGTCCTTTCTCCCTCTGGGACCGGGTCTCACATTGCATTAGATGCACTGTCGTTTCCCCCTCTGGGATCGGGTCTAACAGTGCATTAGATACACTGTCCTTTCCCCCTCTGGGACCGGGTCTCACAGTGTATTAGATACACTGTCCTTTCCCCCTCTGGGACCGGGTCTCACAGTGCGTTAGATACACTGTCCTTTCCCCCTCTGGGACTGGGTCTCACAGTGTATTAGATACACTGTCCTTTCCCCCTCTGGGACCGGGTCTCACAGTGTGTGAGATACACTGTCCTTTCCCCCTCTGGGACTGGGTCTCACAGTGTGTTAGATACACTGTCCTTTCCCCCTCTGGGACCGGGTCTCACAGTGTGTTAGATACACTGTCCTTTCCCCGTCTGGGACCGGGTCTCACAGTGTGTTGGATACACTGTCCTTTCCCCCTCTGGGACCGGGTCTCACAGTGTGTTAGATACACTGTCCTTTCCCCCACTGGGACCGGGTCTCACAGTGCGTTAGATACACTGTCCTTTCTCCCTCTGGGACCGGGTCTCATAGTGCATTAGATACACTGTCCTTTCCCCCTCTGGGACCGGGTCTCACAGTGTATTAGATACACAGTCCTTTCCCACTCTGGGACTAGGTGTCACAGTGCGTTAGATACACTGTCGTTTCTCCCTCTGGGACCGGGTCTCACAGTGTGTTAGATACACTGTACTTTCCCCCTCTGGGACCAGGTCTCACAGTGTATTAGATACACTGTCCTTTCCCCCTCTGGGACCGGGTCTCACAGTGCGTTGGATACACTGTCCTTTCCCTCTCTGGGACCGGGTCTCACAGTGCGTTAGATACACTGTCCTTTCCCCCTCTGGGACCGGGTCTCACAGTACGTTCGAAACACTGTCCTTTCCCCCTCTGGGACCGGGTCTCACAGTGCGTTAGATTCACTGTCCTTTCCCCCTCTGGGACCGGGTGTCACAGTGTGTTAGATACACTGTCCTTTATCCCTCTGGGACCGGATCTCACAGTGTGTTAGATACACTGTCCTTTCCCCCTCTGGGACCGGGTCTCACAGTGCGTTGGATACACTGTCCTTTCCCTCTCTGGGACCGGGTCTCACAGTGCGTTAGATACACTGTCCTTTCCCCCTCTGGGACCGGATCTCACGGTGCGTTAGATAC
Organism: Heptranchias perlo; assembly: GCF_035084215.1. Taxonomy (NCBI): domain Eukaryota; kingdom Metazoa; phylum Chordata; class Chondrichthyes; order Hexanchiformes; family Hexanchidae; genus Heptranchias; species Heptranchias perlo. The sequence continues at coordinate 103,777 of NW_027139142.1, forward strand.
ACTGTCCTTTCCCCCTCTGGGACCGGGTCTCACAGTGCGTTAGATTCACTGTCCTTTCCCCCTCTGGGACCGGGTGTCACAGTGTGTTAGATACACTGTCCTTTACCCCTCTGGGACCGGATCTCACAGTGTGTTAGATACACTGTCCTTTCCCCCTCTGGGACCGGGTCTCACAGTGTGTTAGATACACTGTCCTTTCCCCCTCTGGGACCGGGTCTCACAGTTTCTTCGACAGACTGTCCTTTCCCCCTCTGGGACAGGGTGTCACAGTTCATTAGATACACTGTCCTTTCCACCTCTGGGACCGGGTCTCACAGTGCGTTAGATACACTGTCCTTTCCCCCTCTGGGACTGGGTCTCACAGTGTATTAGATACACTGTCCTTTCCCCCTCTGGGACCGGGTCTCACAGTGTGTGAGATACACTGTCCTTTCCCCCTCTGGGACTGGGTCTCACAGTGTGTTAGATACACTGTCCTTTCCCCCTCTGGGACCGGGTCTCACAGTGTGTTAGATACACTGTCCTTTCCCCGTCTGGGACCGGGTCTCACAGTGTGTTGGATACACTGTCCTTTCCCCCTCTGGGACCGGGTCTCACAGTGTGTTAGATACACTGTCCTTTCCCCCACTGGGACTGGGTGTCACAGTACGTTAGATACACTGTCCTTTCCCCCTCTGGGACCGGGTGTCACAGTGTGTTGGATACACTGTCCTTTCCCCCTCTGGGACCGGGTCTCACAGTGTGTTAGATGCACTGTCTTCTCCCCCTCTGGGACTGGGTGTCACAGTGCGTTAGATACACTGTCCTTTCCCCCTCTGGGACCGGGTGTCACAGTGTGTTAGATACACTGTCCTTTCCCCCTCTGGGACCGGGTCTCACAGTGTGTTAGATACACTGTCCTTTCTCCCTCTGGGACCGGGTCTCACAGTGTATTAGATACACAGTCCTTTCCCACTCTGGGACTAGGTGTCACAGTGCGTTAGATACACTGTCGTTTCTCCCTCTGGGACCGGGTCTCACAGTGTGTTAGATACACTGTACTTTCCCCCTCTGGGACCAGGTCTCACAGTGTATTAGATACACTGTCCTTTCCCCCTCTGGGACCGGGTCTCACAGTGCGTTGGATACACTGTCCTTTCCCTCTCTGGGTCCGGGTCTCACAGTGCGTTAGATACACTGTCCTTTCCCCCTCTGGGACCGGGTCTCACAGTGCGTTCGATACACTGTCCTTTCCCCCTCTGGGACCGGGTCTCACAGTGCGTTAGATTCACTGTCCTTTCCCCCTCTGGGACCGGGTGTCACAGTGTGTTAGATACACTGTCCTTTACCCCTCTGGGACCGGATCTCACAGTGTGTTAGATACACTGTCCTTTCCCCCTCTGGGACCGGGTCTCACAGTGCGTTGGATACACTGTCCTTTCCCTCTCTGGGACCGGGTCTCACAGTGTGTTAGATACACTGTCCTTTCCCCCTCTGGGACCGGGTCTCACAGTGCATTAGAGACACTGTCCTTTCCCCCTCTGGGACCGGGTCTCACAGTGCGTTAGATACACTGTCCTTTCCCCCTCTGGGACCGGGTCTCACAGTGCGTTAGATTCACTGTCCTTTCCCCCTCTGGGACCGGGTGTCACAGTGTGTTAGGTACAGTGTCCTTTACCCCTCTGGGACCGGATCTCACAGTGTGTTAGATACATTGTCCTTTCCCCCTCTGGGACCGGGTCTCACAGTGTGTTAGATGCACTGTCCTTTCCCCCTCTGGGACCGGGTCTCACAGTTTCTTCGACAGACTGTCCTTTCCCCCTCTGGGACAGGGTGTCACAGTTCATGAGATACACTGTCCTTTCCCCCTCTGGGACCGGGTCTCACAGTTGCTTCGATACACCGTCCTTTCCCCCTCTGGGACCGCGTCTCACAGTGCGTTAGATACACTGTCCTTTTCCCCTCTGGGACCGGGTGTCACAGTGTGTTAGATAAACTGTCCTTTCTCCCTCTGGGACCGGGTCTTACAGTGCATTAGATACACTGTCCTTTCCCCCTCTGGGACCGGGTGTCACAGTGTGTTAGATACACTGTCCTTTCCCCCTCTGGGACCGGGTGTCACAGTGTGTTAGATACACTGTCCTTTCCCCCTCTGGGACCGGGTCTCACAGTGCGTTCGATACACTGTCCTTTCCCCATCTGGGACCTGGTCTCACAGTGTGTTAGATACACTGTCCTTTCCCCCTCTGGGACCGGGTGTCACAGTGTGTTAGATACACTGTCCTTTCCCCCTCTGGGACCGGGTCTCACAGTGCGTTCGATACACTGTCCTTTCCCCCTCTGGGACCGGGTCTAACAGTGCGTTAGATTCACTGTCCTTTCCCCCTCTGGGACCGGGTGTCACAGTGTGTTAGATACACTGTCCTTTCCCCCTCTGGGACCGGGTCTCACAGTGTGTTAGATACACTGTCCTTTCTCCCTCTGGGACCGGGTCTCACATTGCATTAGATTCACTGTCCTTTCCCCCTCTGGGACCGGGTCTAACAGTGCATTAGATACACTGTCCTTTCCCCCTCTGGGACCGGGTCTCACAGTGTATTAGATACACTGTCCTTTCCCCCTCTGGGACCGGGTCTCACAGTGCGTTAGATACACTGTCCTTTCCCCCTCTGGGACTGGGTCTCACAGTGTATTAGATACACTGTCCTTTCCCCCTCTGGGACCGGGTCTCACAGTGTGTGAGATACACTGTCCTTTCCCCCTCTGGGACTGGGTCTCACAGTGTGTTTGATACACTGTCCTTTCCCCCTCTGGGACCGGGTCTCACAGTGTGTTAGATACACTGTCCTTTCCCCGTCTGGGACCGGGTCTCACAGTGTGTTGGATACACTGTCCTTTCCCCCTCTGGGACCGGGTCTCACAGTGTGTTAGATACACTGTCCTTTCCCCCACTGGGACTGGGTGTCACAGTACGTTAGATACACTGTCCTTTCCCCCTCTGGGACCGGGTGTCACAGTGTGTTGGATACACTGTCCTTTCCCCCTCTGGGACCGGGTCTCACAGTGTGTTAGATGCACTGTCCTTTCCCCCTCTGGGACTGGGTGTCACAGTGCGTTAGATACACTGTACTTTCCCCCTCTGGGACCGGGTGTCACAGTGTGTTAGATACACTGTCCTTTCCCCCTCTGGGACCGGGTCTCACAGTGTGTTAGATACACTGTCCTTTCTCCCTCTGGGACCGGGTCTCATAGTGCATGAGATACACTGTCCTTTCCCCCTCTGGGACCGGGTCTCACAGTGTATTAGATACACAGTCCTTTCCCACTCTGGGACGAGGTGTCACAGTGCGTTAGATACACTGTCGTTTCTCCCTCTGGGACCGGGTCTCACAGTGTGTTAGATACACTGTACTTTCCCCCTCTGGGACCAGGTCTCACAGTGTATTAGATACACTGTCCTTTCCCCCTCTGGGACCGGGTCTCACAGTGCGTTGGATACACTGTCCTTTCCCTCTCTGGGACCGGGTCTCACAGTGCGTTAGATACACTGTCCTTTCCCCCTCTGGGACCGGGTCTCACAGTGTGTTAGATACACTGTCCTTTCTCCCTCTGGGACCGGGTCTCATAGTGCATTAGATACACTGTCCTTTCCCCCTCTGGGACCGGGTCTCACAGTGTATTAGATACACAGTCCTTTCCCACTCTGGGACTAGGTGTCACAGTGCGTTAGATACACTGTCGTTTCTCCCTCTGGGACCGGGTCTCACAGTGTGTTAGATACACTGTACTTTCCCCCTCTGGGACCAGGTCTCACAGTGTATTAGATACACTGTCCTTTCCCCCTCTGGGACCGGGTCTCACAGTGCGTTGGATACACTGTCCTTTCCCTCTCTGGGACCGGGTCTCACAGTGCGTTAGATACACTGTCCTTTCCCCCTCTGGGACCGGGTCTCACAGTGCGTTCGATACACTGTCCTTTCCCCCTCTGGGACCGGGTCTCACAGTGCGTTAGATTCACTGTCCTTTCCCCCTCTGGGACCGGGTGTCACAGTGTGTTAGATACACTGTCCTTTACCCCTCTGGGACCGGATCTCACAGTGTGTTAGATACACTGTCCTTTCCCCCTCTGGGACCGGGTCTCACAGTGCGTTGGATACACTGTCCTTTCCCTCTCTGGGACCGGGTCTCACAGTGCGTTAGATACACTGTCCTTTCCCCCTCTGGGACCGGATCTCACGGTGCGTTAGATACACTGTCCTTTCCCCCTCTGGGACCGGGTCTCACAGTGCGTTCGATTCACTGTCCTTCCCCCTCTGGGACCGGGTGTCACAGTGTGTTAGATACACTGTCCTTTACCCCTCTGGGACCGGATCTCACAGTGTGTTAGATACACTGTCCTTTCCCCCTCTGGGACCGGGTCTCACAGTGTGTTAGATACACTGTCCTTTCCCCCTCTGGGACCGGGTCTCACAGTTTCTTCGACAGACTGTCCTTTCCCCCTCTGGGACAGGGTGTCACAGTTCATTAGATACACTGTCCTTTCCACCTCTGGGACCGGGTCTCACAGTGCGTTAGATACACTGTCCTTTCCCCCTCTGGGACTGGGTCTCACAGTGTATTAGATACACTGTCCTTTCCCCCTCTGGGACCGGGTCTCACAGTCTGTGAGATACACTGTCCTTTCCCCCTCTGGGACTGGGTCTCACAGTGTGTTAGATACACTGTCCTTTCCCCCTCTGGGACCGGGTCTCACAGTGTGTTAGATACACTGTCCTTTCCACGTCTGGGACCGGGTCTCACAGTGTGTTGGATACACTGTCCTTTCCCCCTCTGGGACCGGGTCTCACAGTGTGTTAGATACACTGTCCTTTCCCCCACTGGGACTGGGTGTCACAGTACGTTAGATACACTGTCCTTTCCCCCTCTGGGACCGGGTGTCACAGTGTGTTGGATACACTGTCCTTTCCCCCTCTGGGACCGGGTCTCACAGTGTGTTAGATGCACTGTCCTTTCCCCCTCTGGGACTGGGTGTCACAGTGCGTTAGATACACTGTCCTTTCCCCCTCTGGGACCGGGTGTCACAGTGTGTTAGATACACTGTCCTTTCCCCCTCTGGGACCGGGTCTCACAGTGTGTTAGATACACTGTCCTTTCTCCCTCTGGGACCGGGTCTCATAGTGCATTAGATACACTGTCCTTTCCCCCTCTGGGACCGGGTCTCACAGTGTATTCGATACACAGTCCTTTCCCACTCTGGGACTAGGTGTCACAGTGCGTTAGATACACTGTCGTTTCTCCCTCTGGGACCGGGTCTCACAGTGTGTTAGATACACTGTACTTTCCCCCTCTGGGACCAGGTCTCACAGTGTATTAGATACACTGTCCTTTCCCCCTCTGGGACTGGGTCTCACAGTGCGTTGGATACACTGTCCTTTCCCTCTCTGGGACCGGGTCTCACAGTGCGTTAGATACACTGTCCTTTCCCCCTCTGGGACCGGGTCTCACAGTGCGTTCGATACACTGTCCTTTCCCCCTCTGGGACCGGGTCTCACAGTGCGTTAGATTCACTGTCCTTTCCCCCTCTGGGACCGGGTGTCACAGTGTGTTAGATACACTGTCCTTTACCCCTCTGGGACCGGATCTCACAGTGTGTTAGATACACTGTCCTTTCCCCCTCTGGGACCGGGTCTCACAGTGCGTTGGATACACTGTCCTTTCCCTCTCTGGGACCGGGTCTCACAGTGCGTTAGATACACTGTCCTTTCCCCCTCTGGGACCGGGTCTCACGGTGCGTTAGATACACTGTCCTTTCCCCCTCTGGGACCGGGTCTCACAGTGCGTTAGATTCACTGTCCTTTCCCCCTCTGGGACCGGGTGTCACAGTGTGTTAGATACACTGTCCTTTACACCTCTGGGACCGGATCTCACAGTGTGTTAGATACATTGTCCTTTCCCCCTCTGGGACCGGGTCTCACAGTGTGTTAGATACACTGTCCTTTCCCCCTCTGGGACCGGGTCTCACAGTTTCTTCGACAGACTGTCCTTTCCCCCTCTGGGACAGGGTGTCACAGTTCATTAGATACACTGTCCTTTCCCCCTCTGGGACCGGGTCTCACAGTGTGTTAGATACACTGTCCTTTCCCCCTCTGGGACCGGGTCTCACAGTGCGTTAGATACACTGTCCTTTCCCCCTCTGGGACCGGGTCTCACAATGTATTAGATACACTGTCCTTTCCCCCTCTGGGACCGGGTCTCACAGTGTGTTAGATAGATTGTCCTTTCCCCCTCTGGGACCGGGTCTCACAGTGTGTTAGATACACTGTCCTTTCCCCCTCTGGGACCGGGTCTCACAGTTTCTTCGACAGACTGTCCTTTTCCCCTCTGGGACCGGGTGTCACAGTGTGTTAGATAAACTGTCCTTTCTCCCTCTGGGACCGGGTCTTACAGTGCATTAGATACACTGTCCTTTCCCCCTCTGGGACCGGGTCTCACAGTGTGTGAGATACACTGTCCTTTCCCCCTCTGGGACCGGGTCTCACAGTGTGTTGGATACACTGTCCTTTCCCCCTCTGGGACCGGGTCTCACAGTGTGTTAGATACACTGTCCTTTCCACCTCTGGGACCGGGTCTCACAGTGCGTTAGATACATTGTCCTTTCCCCCTCTGGGACCGGTTCTCACAGTGTATTAGATACACTGTCCTTTCCCCCTCTGGGACCGGGTCTCACAGTGCGTTGGATACACTGTCCTTTCCCTCTCTGGGACCGGGTCTCACAGTGCGATAGATACACTGTCCTTTCCCCCTCTGGGACCGGGTCTCACAGTGCGTTCGATACACTGTCCTTTCCCCCTCTGGGACCGGGTCTAACAGTGCGTTAGATTCACTGTCCTTTCCCCCTCTGGGACCGGGTGTCACAGTGTGTTAGATACACTGTCCTTTCCCCCTCTGGGACCGGGTCTCACAGTGTGTTAGATACACTGTCCTTTCTCCCTCTGGGACCGGGTCTCACATTGCATTAGATGCACTGTCCTTTCCCCCTCTGGGACTGGGTCTAACAGTGCATTAGATACACTGTCCTTTCCCCCTCTGGGACCGGGTCTCACAGTGCATTAGATACACTGTCCTTTCCCCCTCTGGGACCGGGTCTCACAGTGCGTTAGATACACTGTCCTTTCCCCCTCTGGGACTGGGTCTCACAGTGTATTAGATACACTGTCCTTTCCCCCTCTGGGACCGGGTCTCACAGTGTGTGAGATACACTGTCCTTTCCCCCTCTGGGACTGGGTCTCACAGTGTGTTAGATACACTGTCCTTTCCCCCTCTGGGACCGGGTCTCACAGTGTGTTAGATACACTGTCCTTTCCCCGTCTGGGACCGGGTCTCACAGTGTGTTGGATACACTGTCCTTTCCCCCTCTGGGACCGGGTCTCACAGTGTGTTAGATACATTGTCCTTTCCCCCACTGGGACTGGGTGTCACAGTACGTTAGATACACTGTCCTTTCCCCCTCTGGGACCGGGTGTCACAGTGTGTTGGATACACTGTCCCTTCCCCCTCTGGGACCGGGTCTCACAGTGTGTTAGATGCACTGTCCTTTCCCCCTCTGGGACTGGGTGTCACAGTGCGTTAGATACACTGTCCTTTCCCCCTCTGGGACCGGGTGTCACAGTGTGTTAGATACACTGTCCTTTCCCCCTCTGGGACCGGGTCTCACAGTGTGTTAGATACACTGTCCTTTCTCCCTCTGGGACCGGGTCTCATAGTGCATTAGATACACTGTCCTTTCCCCCTCTGGGACCGGGTCTCACAGTGTATTAGATAGACAGTCCTTTCCCACTCTGGGACTAGGTGTCACAGTGCGTTAGATACACTGTCGTTTCTCCCTCTGGGACCGGGTCTCACAGTGTGTTAGATGCACTGTACTTTCCCCCTCTGGGACCAGGTCTCACAGTGTATTAGATACACTGTCCTTTCCCCCTCTGGGACCGGGTCTCACAGTGCGTTGGATACACTGTCCTTTCCCTCTCTGGGACCGGGTCTCACATTGAGTTAGATACACTGTCCTTTCCCCCTCTGGGACCGGGTCTCACAGTGCGTTCGATACACTGTCCTTTCCCCCTCTGGGACCGGGTCTCACAGTGCGTTAGATTCACTGTCCTTTCCCCCTCTGGGACCGGGTGTCACAGTGTGTTAGATACACTGTCCTTTACCCCTCTGGGACCAGATCTCACAGTGTGTTAGATACACTGTCCTTTCCCCCTCTGGGACCGGGTCTCACAGTGCGTTGGATACACTGTCCTTTCCCTCTCTGGGACCGGGTCTCACAGTGCGTTAGATACACTGTCCTTTCCCCCTCTGGGACCGGGTCTCACGGTGCGTTCGATACACTGTCCTTTCCCCCTCTGGGACCGGGTCTCACAGTGCGTTAGATTCACTGTCCTTTCCCCCTCTGGGACCGGGTGTCACAGTGTGTTAGATACACTGTCCTTTACCCCTCTGGGACCGGGTGTCACAGTGTGTTAGATACACTGTCCTTTCCCCGTCTGGGACCGGGTCTCACAGTGTGTTGGATACACTGTCCTTTCCCCCTCTGGGACCGGGTCTCACAGTGTGTTAGATACATTGTCCTTTCCCCCACTGGGACTGGGTGTCACAGTACGTTAGATACACTGTCCTTTCCCCCTCTGGGACCGGGTGTCACAGTGTGTTGGATACACTGTCCCTTCCCCCTCTGGGACCGGGTCTCACAGTGTGTTAGATGCACTGTCCTTTCCCCCTCTGGGACTGGGTGTCACAGTGCGTTAGATACACTGTCCTTTCCCCCTCTGGGACCGGGTGTCACAGTGTGTTAGATACACTGTCCTTTCCCCCTCTGGGACCGGGTCTCACAGTGTGTTAGATACACTGTCCTTTCTCCCTCTGGGACCGGGTCTCATAGTGCATTAGATACACTGTCCTTTCCCCCTCTGGGACCGGGTCTCACAGTGTATTAGATAGACAGTCCTTTCCCACTCTGGGACTAGGTGTCACAGTGCGTTAGATACACTGTCGTTTCTCCCTCTGGGACCGGGTCTCACAGTGTGTTAGATGCACTGTACTTTCCCCCTCTGGGACCAGGTCTCACAGTGTATTAGATACACTGTCCTTTCCCCCTCTGGGACCGGGTCTCACAGTGCGTTGGATACACTGTCCTTTCCCTCTCTGGGACCGGGTCTCACATTGAGTTAGATACACTGTCCTTTCCCCCTCTGGGACCGGGTCTCACAGTGCGTTCGATACACTGTCCTTTCCCCCTCTGGGACCGGGTCTCACAGTGCGTTAGATTCACTGTCCTTTCCCCCTCTGGGACCGGGTGTCACAGTGTGTTAGATACACTGTCCTTTACCCCTCTGGGACCAGATCTCACAGTGTGTTAGATACACTGTCCTTTCCCCCTCTGGGACCGGGTCTCACAGTGCGTTGGATACACTGTCCTTTCCCTCTCTGGGACCGGGTCTCACAGTGCGTTAGATACACTGTCCTTTCCCCCTCTGGGACCGGGTCTCACGGTGCGTTCGATACACTGTCCTTTCCCCCTCTGGGACCGGGTCTCACAGTGCGTTAGATTCACTGTCCTTTCCCCCTCTGGGACCGGGTGTCACAGTGTGTTAGATACACTGTCCTTTACCCCTCTGGGACCGGGTGTCACAGTGTGTTAGATACACTGTCCTTTCCCCCTCTGGGACCGGGTCTCACAGTGTGTTAGATACACTGTCCTTTCCCCCTCTGGGACCGGGTCTCACAGTTTCTTCGACAGACTGTCCTTTCCCCCTCTGGGACAGGGTGTCACAGTTCATTAGATACACTGTCCTTTCCACCTCTGGGACCGGGTCTCACAGTGCGTTAGATACACTGTCCTTTCCCCCTCTGGGACTGGGTCTCACAGTGTATTAGATACACTGTCCTTTCCCCCTCTGGGACCGGGTCTCACAGTGTGTGAGATGCACTGTCCTTTCCCCCTCTGGGACTGGGTCTCACAGTGCGTTAGATTCACTGTCCTTTCCCCCTCTGGGACCGGGTCTCACAGTGCGTTAGATTCACTGTCCTTTCCCCCTCTGGGACCGGGTGTCACAGTGTGTTAGATACACTGTCCTTTACCCCTCTGGGACCGGATCTCACAGTGTGTTAGATACACTGTCCTTTCCCCCTCTGGGAACGGGTCTCACAGTGTGTTAGATACACTGTCCTTTCCCCGTCTGGGACCGGGTCTCACAGTGTGTTGGATACACTGTCCTTTCCCCCTCTGGGACCGGGTCTCACAGTCTGTTAGATACACTGTCCTTTCCCCCACTGGGACTGGGTGTCACAGTACGTTAGATACACTGTCCTTTCCCCCTCTGGGACCGGGTGTCACAGTGTGTTGGATACACTGTCCTTTCCCCCTCTGGGACCGGGTCTCACAGTGTGTTAGATGCACTGTCCTTTCCCCCTCTGGGACTGGGTGTCACAGTGCGTTAGATACACTGTCCTTTCCCCCTCTGGGACCGGGTGTCACAGTGTGTTAGATACACTGTCCTTTCCCCCTCTGGGACCGGGTCTCACAGTGTGTTAGATACACTGTCCTTTCTCCCTCTGGGACCGGGTCTCATAGTGCATTAGATACACTGTCCTTTCCCCCTCTGGGACCGGGTCTCACAGTGTATTAGATACACAGTCCTTTCCCACTCTGGGACTAGGTGTCACAGTGCGTTAGATACACTGTCGTTTCTCCCTCTGGGACCGGGTCTCACAGTGTGTTAGATACACTGTACTTTCCCCCTCTGGGACCAGGTCTCACAGTGTATTAGATACACTGTCCTTTCCCCCTCTGGGACCGGGTCTCACAGTGCGTTGGATACACTGTCCTTTCCCTCTCTGGGACCGGGTCTCACAGTGCGTTAGATACACTGTCCTTTCCCCCTCTGGGACCGGGTCTCACAGTGCGTTCGATACACTGTCCTTTCCCCCTCTGGGACCGGGTCTCACAGTGTGTTAGATACACTGTCCTTTCCCCCTCTGGGACCGGGTCTCACAGTGTGTTAGATACATTGTCCTTTCCCCCTCTGGGACCGGGTCTCACAGTTTCTTCGATACACTGTCCTTTCCCCCTCTGGGACCGGGTATCACAGTTTCTTCGACAGACTGTCCTTTCCCCCTCTGGGACAGGGTGTCACAGTTCATTAGATACACTGTCCTTTCCACCTCTGGGACCGGGTCTCACAGTGCGTTAGATACACTGTCCTTTCCCCCTCTGGGACTGGGTCTCACAGTGTATTAGATACACTGTCCTTTCCCCCTCTGGGACCGGGTCTCACAGTGTGTGAGATGCACTGTCCTTTCCCCCTCTGGGACTGGGTCTCAGTGCGTTAGATTCACTGTCCTTTCCCCCTCTGGGACCGGGTCTCACAGTGCGTTAGATTCACTGTCCTTTCCCCCTCTGGGACCGGGTGTCACAGTGTGTTAGATACACTGTCCTTTACCCCTCTGGGACCGGATCTCACAGTGTGTTAGATACACTGTCCTTTCCCCCTCTGGGACAGGGTGTCACAGTGCATTAGATGCACTGTCCTTTCCACCTCTGGGACCGGGTCTCACAGTGCGTTAGATACACTGTCCTTTCCCCCTCTGGGACCGGGTCTCACAGTGTATTAGATAGACAGTCCTTTCCCACTCTGGGACTAGGTGTCACAGTGCGTTAGATACACTGTCGTTTCTCCCTCTGGGACCGGGTCTCACAGTGTGTTAGATGCACTGTACTTTCCCCCTCTGGGACCAGGTCTCACAGTGTATTAGATACACTGTCCTTTCCCCCTCTGGGACCGGGTCTCACAGTGCGTTGGATACACTGTCCTTTCCCTCTCTGGGACCGGGTCTCACATTGAGTTAGATACACTGTCCTTTCCCCCTCTGGGACCGGGTCTCACAGTGCGTTCGATACACTGTCCTTTCCCCCTCTGGGACCGGGTCTCACGGTGCGTTAGATACACTGTCCTTTCCCCCTCTGGGACCGGGTCTCACAGTGCGTTAGATTCACTGTCCTTTCCCCCTCTGGGACCGGGTGTCACAGTGTGTTAGATACACTGTCCTTTACCCCTCTGGGACCGGGTGTCACAGTGTGTTAGATACACTGTCCTTTCCCCCTCTGGGACCGGGTCTCACAGTTTCTTCGACAGACTGTCCTTTCCCCCTCTGGGACAGGGTGTCACAGTTCATTAGATACACTGTCCTTTCCACCTCTGGGACCGGGTCTCACAGTGCGTTAGATACACTGTCCTTTCCCCCTCTGGGACTGGGTCTCACAGTGTATTAGATACACTGTCCTTTCCCCCTCTGGGACCGGGTCTCACAGTGTGTGAGATGCACTGTCCTTTCCCCCTCTGGGACTGGGTCTCACAGTGCGTTAGATTCACTGTCCTTTCCCCCTCTGGGACCGGGTCTCACAGTGCGTTAGATTCACTGTCCTTTCCCCCTCTGGGACCGGGTGTCACAGTGTGTTAGATACACTGTCCTTTACCCCTCTGGGACCGGATCTCACAGTGTGTTAGATACACTGTCCTTTCCCCCTCTGGGAACGGGTCTCACAGTGTGTTAGATACACTGTCCTTTCCCCGTCTGGGACCGGGTCTCACAGTGTGTTGGATACACTGTCCTTTCCCCCTCTGGGACCGGGTCTCACAGTCTGTTAGATACACTGTCCTTTCCCCCACTGGGACTGGGTGTCACAGTACGTTAGATACACTGTCCTTTCCCCCTCTGGGACCGGGTGTCACAGTGTGTTGGATACACTGTCCTTTCCCCCTCTGGGACCGGGTCTCACAGTGTGTTAGATGCACTGTCCTTTCCCCCTCTGGGACTGGGTGTCACAGTGCGTTAGATACACTGTCCTTTCCCCCTCTGGGACCGGGTGTCACAGTGTGTTAGATACACTGTCCTTTCCCCCTCTGGGACCGGGTCTCACAGTGTGTTAGATACACTGTCCTTTCTCCCTCTGGGACCGGGTCTCATAGTGCATTAGATACACTGTCCTTTCCCCCTCTGGGACCGGGTCTCACAGTGTATTAGATACACAGTCCTTTCCCACTCTGGGACTAGGTGTCACAGTGCGTTAGATACACTGTCGTTTCTCCCTCTGGGACCGGGTCTCACAGTGTGTTAGATACACTGTACTTTCCCCCTCTGGGACCAGGTCTCACAGTGTATTAGATACACTGTCCTTTCCCCCTCTGGGACCGGGTCTCACAGTGCGTTGGATACACTGTCCTTTCCCTCTCTGGGACCGGGTCTCACAGTGCGTTAGATACACTGTCCTTTCCCCCTCTGGGACCGGGTCTCACAGTGCGTTCGATACACTGTCCTTTCCCCCTCTGGGACCGGGTCTCACAGTGTGTTAGATACACTGTCCTTTCCCCCTCTGGGACCGGGTCTCACAGTGTGTTAGATACATTGTCCTTTCCCCCTCTGGGACCGGGTCTCACAGTTTCTTCGATACACTGTCCTTTCCCCCTCTGGGACCGGGTATCACAGTTTCTTCGACAGACTGTCCTTTCCCCCTCTGGGACAGGGTGTCACAGTTCATTAGATACACTGTCCTTTCCACCTCTGGGACCGGGTCTCACAGTGCGTTAGATACACTGTCCTTTCCCCCTCTGGGACTGGGTCTCACAGTTTATTAGATACACTGTCCTTTCCCCCTCTGGGACCGGGTCTCACAGTGTGTGAGATGCACTGTCCTTTCCCCCTCTGGGACTGGGTCTCACAGTGCGTTAGATTCACTGTCCTTTCCCCCTCTGGGACCGGGTCTCACAGTGCGTTAGATTCACTGTCCTTTCCCCCTCTGGGACCGGGTGTCACAGTGTGTTAGATACACTGTCCTTTACCCCTCTGGGACCGGATCTCACAGTGTGTTAGATACACTGTCCTTTCCCCCTCTGGGACAGGGTGTCACAGTGCATTAGATGCACTGTCCTTTCCACCTCTGGGACCGGGTCTCACAGTGCGTTAGATACACTGTCCTTTACCCCTCTGGGACCGTGTCTCACAGTGTATTAGATACACTGTCCTTTCCCCCTCTGGGACCGGGGTCTCACAGTGTGTTAGATGCACTGTCCTTTCCCCCTCTGGGACCGGGTCTCACAGTGTGTTAGATACACTGTCCTTTCCCCCTCTGGGACTGGGTGTCACAGTACGTCAGATACACTGTCCTTTCCCCCTCTGGGACCGGGTCTCACAGTGCGTTAGATACACTGTCCTTTCCCCCTCTGGGACCGGGTGTCACAGTGTGTTAGATACACTGTCCTTTCTCCCTCTGGGACCGGGTGTCACAGTGTGTTAGATACACTGTCCTTTCCCCCTCTGGGACCGGGTCTCACAGTGCGTTCGATACACTGTCCTTTCCCCCTCTGGGACCGGGTCTCACAGTGTGTTAGATACACTGTCCTTTCTCCCTCTGGGACCGGGTCTCACAGTGTATTAGATACACTGTCCTTTCCCCCTCTGGGACCGGGTCTCACAGTGTTTTAGATGCACTGTCCTTTCCCCCTCTGGGACCGGGTCTCACAGTGCGTTAGATACACTGTCCTTTCCCCCTCTGGCACCTGGTCTCACAGTGTGTTAGATACACTGTCCTTTCCCCCTCTGGGACCGGGTCTCACAGTGTATTAGATGCACTGTCCTTTCCCCCTCTGGGATTTCCTTTAATTCCTTGTCACAATCCTTTATTCTTCGATCTGTTTTTGTGTCATTGAATCCATTTCCAAATGTCTTTCTGTGTTCCCAACCTGTTAGTGTGACATTAGTCGGTGTTATTTGTAGGACAGACTCCACCCATTTACAGGAAACTGATTAATGACCATGATTACAAAGCAGGAAGGAGTTTAGTTCAAAGTCCCACTGCCTTTGTTCACCAGTCTCACTGTTTCTAATTCCCACTATCAGACCTTTCTCTGACTCCTCCCTTTCTCCACTTATCCTGCTCCCACTTACTGCACTAATCTGACGGGGTGTTCAATATCTGCTGTATTTTATACAGAACCTGACTTTTAGCAACTTTCTCCAGCAGTGTCTCCATTCTGTGTAACGTTATCTTGTGACCTTTGATCCATCTGTGTATAAAACGATCAACCCATGTGTATTTTATATGGAGGAAAGTTCCCCGTAAACTGTCCAATCAAATACTCCCAGGGCAGGTACAGCACGGGTGAGATACAGAGTAAATCTCCCTCTGCACTGTCCCATCAAACACTCCCAGGGCAGGTACAGGGTTAGATAAAGAGTAAAGCTCCCTCGACACTGTCCCATCAAACACTCCCAGGGCAGGTACAGGGTTAGATACAGAGTAAAGCTCCCTCTACACTGTCCCATCAAACACTCCCAGGGCAGGTACAGGGTTAGATAAAGAGTAAAGCTCCCTCGACACTGTCCCATCAAACACTCCCAGGGCAGGTACAGGGTTAGATACAGAGTAAAGCTCCCTCGACACTGTCCCATCAAACACTCCCAGGGCAGGTACAGGGTTAGATACAGAGTAAAGCTCCCTCTACACTGTCCCATCAAACACTCCCAGGGCAGGTACAGGGTTAGATACAGAGTAAAGCTCCCTCTACACTGTCCCATCAAACACTCCCAGGGCAGGTACAGGGTTAGATATAGAGTAAAGCTCCCTCTACACTGTCCCGTTCACAAACACAGATTGTTTAAAATCTGAAATACCTGCTCCATGATTTAACTTTCAAATTTCTTCAGCTTCTTCTCTTTGTCGCTTTATGTTCCACAAGGTCATCACGATCTGTCAAGAAACATCACCGATTTAATAGGAAACAGAAAGAGTATTGAGAAATATGAGATAGTGGATATATCTGCACACTGACTGGTGTCTCTCAGTCCCCTCTCTCTCAGGGAGATATCTGTACACTGACTGCTGTCTCTCAGTCCCCTCACTCAGGGAGATATCTGTACACTGACTGGTGTCTCTCAGTCCCCTCTCTCAGGGAGATATCTGGACACTGACTGGTGTCTCTCAGTCCCTCTCTCTCACGGAGATATCTGTACACTGACTGGTGTCTCTCAGTCCACTCTCTCTCAGGGTGATATCTGTACACTGACTGGTGTCTCTCAGTCCCCTCTCTCTCAGGGAGATATCTGTACACTGACTGGTGTCTCTCAGTCCCCTCTCCCTCATGGAGATATCTGTACACTGACTGGTGTCTCTCAGTCCCTCTCTCTCACGGAGATATCTGTACACTGACTGGTGTCTCTCAGTCCACTCTCTCTCAGGGAGATATCTGTACACTGACTGGTGTCTCTCAGTCCCCTCTCTCTCAGGGTGATATCTGTACACTGACTGGTGTCTCTCTGTCCCCTCTCCCTTGTGGTGATATCTGTACATTGACTGGTGTCTCAGTTAGATGTTTAATGTTCTGCTTTGTCAGTGAGTGTTTTAGGACCCTGGTGTTTTCGGCCACCTGCAGGGAGTGGCTCCTCATGCACGTAAACAGAACCAACACGGAAGGTGAGAGATAAGCGGCATCGTGAACTTTGCTCGGCACTGTCGACTAGGAGAGGAGAGGGAGCACATGGGTGAGTAAACGGGTATTGGTCCCCATCGGGGTGGGTAAATGGTCAGAGGACCCTCTCGGGGTGGGTAAAGGGGCATTGGTCCCTATAGGGGTGGGTAAAGGGGGCACTGGTCCCTATAGGGGTGGGTAAAGGGGGCACTGGACCCTCTCGGGGTGGGTAAAGGGGCACTGGTCCCTATAGGGGTGGGTAAAGGGGGCACTGGTCCCTATAGGGGTGGGTAAAGGGGGCACTGGTCCCTATAGGGGTGGGTAAAGGGGGCACTGGTCCCTATAGGGGTGGGTAAAGGGGGCACTGGTCCCTATAGGGGTGGGTAAAGGGGCATTGGTCCCTATAGGGGTGGGTAAAGGGGGCACTGGTCCCTATAGGGGTGGGTAAAGGGGGCACTGGACCCTCTCGGGGTGGGTAAAGGGGCACTGGTCCCTATAGGGGTGGGTAAAGGGGCACTGGTCCCTATAGGGGTGGGTAAAGGGGGCACTGGTCCCTATAGGGGTGGGTAAAGGGGGCACTGGTCCCTATAGGGGTGGGTAAAGGGGCATTGGTTCCTATAGGGGTGGGTAAAGGGGGCACTGGTCCCTATAGGGGTGGGTAAAGGGGGCACTGGTCCCTATAGGGGTGGGTAAAGGGGGCACTGGACCCTCTCGGGGTGGGTAAAGGGGCACTGGTCCCTACAGGGGTGGGTAAAGGGGGCACTGGTCCTTATAGGGGTGGGTAAAGGGGGCACTGGTCCCTATAGGGGTGGGTAAAGGGGGCACTGTCCCTATAGGGGTGGGTAAAGGGGGCACTGGTCCCTATAGGGGTGGGTAAAGGGGGCACTGGTCCCTATAGGGGTGGGTAAAGGGGCACTGGTCCCTATAGGGGTGGGTAAAGGGGGCACTGGTCCCTATAGGGGTGTGTAAAGGGGGCACTGGTCCCTATAGGGGTGGGTAAAGGGGGCACTGGTCCCTATAGGGGTGTGTAAAGGGGGCACTGGTCCCTATAGGGGTGGGTAAAGGGGGCACTGGTCCCTATCGGGGTGGGTAAAGGGGGCACTGGTCCCTATAGGGGTGTGTAAAGGGGGCACTGGTCCCTATAGGGGTGTGTAAAGGGGGCACTGGTCCCTATAGGGGTGGGTAAAGGGGGCACTGGTCCCTATAGGGGTGGGTAAAGGGGGCACTGTCCCTATAGGGGTGGGTAAAGGAGGCACTGGTCCCTATAGGGGTGGGTAAAGGGGGCACTGGTCCCTATAGGGGTGGGTAAAGGGGGCACTGTCCCTATAGGGGTGGGTAAAGGAGGCACTGGTCCCTATTGGGGTGGGTAAAGGGGGCACTGGTCCCTATAAGGGTGGGTAAAGGGGGCACTGGTCCCTATAGGGGTGGGTAAAGGTGGCACTGGTCCCTATAGGGGTGGATAAAGGGGCACTGGTCCCTATAGGGGTGGGTAAAGGAGGCACTGGTCCCTATTGGGGTGGGTAAAGGGGGCACTGGTCCCTATAGGGGTGAGTAAAGGGGGCACTGGTCCCTATAGGGATGGGTAAAGGGGGCACTGGTCCCTATAGGGGTGGGTAAAGGAGGCACTGGTCACTATAGGGGTGAGTAAAGGGGGCACTGGTCCCTATAGGGGTGGGTAAAGGGGCACTGGTCCCTATAGGGGTGGGTAAAGGGGACACTGGTCCCTATAGGGGTGAGTAAAGGGGGCACTGGTCCCTATAGGGATGGGTAAAGGGGGCACTGGTCCCTATAGGGGTGGGTAAAGGAGGCACTGGTCACTATAGGGGTGAGTAAATGGGGCACTGGTCCCTATAGGGGTGGGTAAAGGGGCACTGGTCCCTATAGGGGTGGGTAAAGGGGCACTGGTCCCTATAGGGGTGGGTAAAGGGGGCACAGGTCCCTATAGGGGTGGGTAAAGGAGGCACTGGTCCCTATTGGGGTGGGTAAAGGGGGCACTGGTCCCTATAGGGGTGGGTAAAGGGGAACTGGTCCCTATAGGGGTGGGTAAAGGGGGCACTGGTCCCTATAGGGGTGGGTAAAGGGGGCACTGGTCCCTATAGGGGTGGGTAAAGGGGCACTGGTCCCTATAGGGGTGGGTAAAGGGGGCACTGGTCCCTATAGGGGTGGGTAAAGGGGGCACTGGTCCCTATAGGGGTGGGTAAAGGGGGCACTGGTCCCTATAGGGGTGGGTAAAGGGGGCACTGGTCCCTATAGGGGTGGGTAAAGGGGCACTGGTCCCTATAGGGGTGGGTAAAGGGGAACTGGTCCCTATAGGGGTGGGTAAAGGGGGCACTGGTCCCTATAGGGGTGGGTAAAGGGGGCACTGGACCCTCTTGGGGTGGGTAAAGGGGCATTGGTCCCTATAGGGGTGGGTAAAGGGGGCACTGGTCCCTATAGGGGTGGGTAAAGGGGGCACTGGACCCTCTCGGGGTGGGTAAAGGGGCACTGGTCCCTATAGGGGTGGGTAAAGGGGTACTGGTCCCTATAGGGGTGGGTAAAGGGGCACTGGTCCCTATAGGGGTGGGTAAATGGGGCACTGTTCCCTATAGGGGTGGGTAAAGGGGGCACTGGTCCCTATAGGGGTGGGTAAAGGGGGCACTGGTCCCTATAGGGGTGGGTAAAGGGGGCACTGGTCCCTATAGGGGTGGGTAAAGGGGGCACTGGTCCCTATAGGGGTGGGTAAAGGGGCACTGGTCCCTATAGGGGTGGGTAAAGGGGGCACTGTCCCTATAGGGGTGGGTAAAGGGGGCACTGGTCCCTATAGGGGTGGATAAAGGGGGCACTGGTCCCTATAGGGGTGGGTAAAGGGGGCACTGGTCCCTATAGGGGTGGGTAAAGGGGGCACTGGTCCCTATAGGGGTGGATAAAGGGGGCACTGGTCCCTATAGGGGTGGGCAATGGGGCACACGTGCTCATAGGTTGGGTAAAGGGGTTTCAGACTTGCCCTGAACATTGGCCTGTAGACGTATAAAGACAAGTATTTGGACTGAGATTGCAGTGAGCATTGTATGTATCTTGTGAGTATTTGATGGGACAGTGTAGAGGGTGCTGTACTCTTTATAAATAAATTTAAAACAGAAATAGACAGTTTCCGACAAGTAAAGGGAATTAGGGGTTACGGGGAACGGGCAGGAAATTGGACATGAATTTAGATTTGAGGTTAGGATCATATCAGCCATGATCTTATTGAATGGCGGAGCAGGCTCGAGGGGCCGATTGGCCTACTCCTGCTCCTATTTCTTATGTTCTTATGTATCTAACCCGTGCTGTACCTGTCCTGGGAGTGTTTGATGGGACAGTGTAGAGGGAGCTTTACTCTCTATCTAACCCTGTACCTGCCCTGGGAGTGTTTGATGGGACAGTGCAGAGGGAGCTTTACTCTGTATCTAACCCTGTACCTGCCCTGGGAGTGTTTGATGGGACAGTGTAGAGGGAGCTTTACTCTGTATCTAACCCTGTACCTGCCCTGGGAGTGTTTGATGGGACAGTGTAGAGGGAGCTTTACTCTGTATCTAACCCTGTACCTGCCCTGGGAGTGTTTGACGGGACAGTGTAGAGGGAGCTTTACTCTGTATCTAACCTGTGCTGTACCTGCCCTGGGAGCGTTTGATGGGACAGTGTATTACATAGAATTTGCAGCATAGTAACAGGCCATTCGGCCCCACTGCTCTATCCCGGTGTTTCTGCTCCACACGAGCCTCCTCCCTCCCTACTCCATCTCACCCTCTCACCATCTCCTTCTATTCCTCTCTCCCTCATGTGTTTATCCAGCTTCCCCTTAAATCCATCTACACTATTCACCTCAACTGCTCCTTGTGGGAGCGAGTTCCACATTCTCACCACTCTCTGGGTAAAGAAGTTTCTCCTGAATTCCCCTATTGGATTTATTAATAATTATCTGATATTTCCCTGAACTAACATCACTGAAACAGATGATCTGGTCACGATCAGATTGCTGTTTGTGGGATCTTGCTGTGTACAAATTGGTCTCCGTGTTTCCCACATCCCAACAGTGACTACACTTCAGAAAGAGAGTGCCTCATTGGCTATAAACCCATTGGGACATCCTGAGGTCGTACAGTGGAAGACAAAGTGGGGACAGACTTCAGGAATTGTATAAAAGTTAGTGGGGAATGGATCTGGGAGAGTAGAATCAACACTGACCGTGACCAGATATCACAGTGCAGTAAATAACCCAACAGACTGAATGCTGACGCTGTATTGGTCAACCAGCAGTGTAGAAGTCTGAGGGGGGCCGTGCTGATCCTGGACAGTGATCTGGAGAACCTGTATCTGGGGCATTGCATTCAGTGAGCAAAGGGAACAGTCAAAGTGTGGGGAGTGGAGAGGACAGGGTTCAGGACAGATTCGAAAATCACTGACTCTTCAGTCTTTCTAAAGTGAAGGGAGGGGAACCTGAGAAGAGTAACAAAGTCTACTCCTGATCAAAAAACATTATTATCCAATCATTTGTGTTAAACAAAGTGAAGAGCACAGGAGAGTGGGAACTTGGTGTTAAAAAGGATGAGTTCAGGTCATTTGAATGAAGCAGCTTTGATTGACGAGGAGTAGACTGTATTTATCAAACCAATACAAACCCAACCTGTGCAGGACTTATGAGGTTAGTCCCTTATGATAATCTCCAGTAAATAACTCATCGGGATTCACGGTAATGTCGCCAAGACTGTTTGTAGTTCCTGCAGTTCACTGGTGTGATCTATCATTATACCATTTAATACGTATGGCTAGTGTAGAGTTAGTATGTACACACCCATAGTACACAAGGTTAGTATGTACGCACACCCATGGTACACAAGGTTAGTATGTACGCACACCCATAGTACACAAGGATAGTATGTACGCACACCCATAGTACACAAGGTTAGTATGTATACAAACCCATAGTACACAAGGATAGTATGTATACAAACCCATAGTACACAAGGTTAGTATGTACGCACACCCGTAGTACACAAGGTTAGTATGTACGCACACCCATAGTACGCAAGGTTAGTCTGTACGCACATTCGTAGTACGCAAGGTTAGTATGTATACACACCCATAGTACACAAGGTTAGGATGCAAGCACACCCATAGTACGCAAGGTTAGTATGTACGCACATTCGTAGTACACAAAGTTAGTATGTATTCACACCCATTGTACACAAGGTTAGTATGTACGCAAAGCCATAGTACACAAGGTTAGTATGTACGCACATTCGTAGTACACAAGGTTAGTATGTATACACACCCCTAGTAAACAAGGTTAGTATGTACGCACATTCGTAGTACACAAGGTAAGTATGTATACACACCCCTAGTAAACAGGTTTAGTATGTACGCACACCCATAGTACACAAGGTTAGTATGTACGCACACCCATAGTACACAAGGTTAGTATGTATACAAACCCATAGTACACAAGGATAGTATGTATACAAACCCATAGTACACAAGGTTAGTATGTACGCACACCCGTAGTACACAAGGTTAGTATGTACGCACACCCATAGTACGCAAGGTTAGTATGTACGCACATTCGTAGTACGCAAGGTTAGTATGTATACACACCCATAGTACACAAGGTTAGGATGCAAGCACACCCATAGTACGCAAGGTTAGTATGTACGCACATTCGTAGTACACAAAGTTAGTATGTATTCACACCCATTGTACACAAGGTTAGTATGTACGCAAAGCCATAGTACACAAGGTTAGTATGTACGCACATTCGTAGTACACAAGGTTAGTATGTATACACACCCCTAGTAAACAAGGTTAGTATGTACGCACATTCGTAGTACACAAGGTAAGTATGTATACACACCCCTAGTAAACAAGTTTAGTATGTACGCACACCCATAGTACACAAGGTTAGTATGTACGCACACCCATAGTACACAAGGTTAGTATGTATACAAACCCATAGTACACAAGGATAGTATGTATACAAACCCATAGTACACAAGGATAGGATGTACGCACACCCATAGTACACAAGGTTAGTATGTATACAAACCCATAGTACACAAGGTTAGTATGTACGCACATCCATAGTACACAAGGTTAGTATGTATACAAACCCATAGTACACAAGGATAGTATGTATACAAACCCATAGTACACAAGGATAGTATGTACGCACACCCATAGTACACAAGGTTAGTATATACGCACATCCGTAGTACACAAGGTTAGTATGTATGCACATCCGTAGTACACAAGGTTAGTATGTACGCACACCCATAGTACACGACGTTAGTATGTACGCACACCCGTAGTATGCAAGGTTAGTATGTACGCACACCCGTAGTACACAAGGTTAGTATGTATGCACACCCATAGTACACAAGGTTAGTATGTAGACACACCCATAGTACACAAGGTTAGTATGTACGCACACCCAAAGTACACAAGGTTAGTATGTACGCACACCCATAGTACACAAGGTTAGTATGTAGACACACCCATAGTACACAAGGTTAGTATGTACGCACACCCAAAGTACACAAGGTTAGTATGTACGCACACCCGTAGTACGCAAGGTTAGTATGTACGCACACCCGTAGTACGCAAGGTTAGTATGTACGCACACCCGTAGTACGCACGGTTAGTATGTATGCACACCCGTAGCACACAAGGTTAGTATGTACGCACATCCGTAGTACACAAGGTTAGTATGTACGCACACCCATAGTACACGATGTTAGTATGTACGCACACCCGTAGTACACGACGTTAGTATGTACGCACACCCGTAGTACACAACGTTAGTATGTACGCACATCCGTAGTATGCAAGGTTAGTATCTATGCATGCACGTAGCATGCAAGATGAGTATGTAAGGACGCCCAAAGTATGCAAGGTTCGTAAGTAAGCACAACCAGAGCACACAATGATAGCATGCAAACATTCCCATCACACACAATGATAGTATGTAAACATTCCCATAACACACAATGATAGTATGTAAACATTCCCATAACACACAATGATAGTATGTAAACATTCCCATAACACACAATGATAGTATGTAAACATTCCCATAACACACAATGATAATATGTAAACATTCCCATAACACACAATGATAGTATGTAAACATTCCCATAACACACAATGATCGTATGTAAACATTCCCATAACACACACTGATAGTATGTAAACATTCCCATAACACACAATGATAGTATGTAAACATTCCCATCACACACAATGATAGTATGTAAACATTCCCATAACACACAATGATAGTATGTGAACATTCCCATAACACACAATGATAATATGTAAACATTCCCATAACACACAATGATAGTATGTAAACATTCCCATAACACACAATGATAATATGTAAACATTCCCATCACACACAATGATAGTATGTAAACATTCCCATTATACACAATGATAGTATGTAAACATTCCCATAACACACACTGATAGTATGTAAACATTCCCATAACACACAATGATAGTATGTAAACATTCCCATAACACACAATGATAATATGTAAACATTCCCATCACACACAATGATAGTATGTAAACATTCCCATAACACACAATGATAGTATGTAAACATTCCCATAACACACACTGATAGTATGTAAACATTCCCATAACACACAATGATAGTATGTGAACATTCCCATAACACACAATGATAGTATGTAAACATTCCCATAACACACAATGATAGTATGTGAACATTCCCATAACACACAATGATAATATGTAAACATTCCCATAACACACAATGATAGTATGTAAACATTCCCATAACACACAATGATAATATGTAAACATTCCCATAACACACAATGATAGTATGTAAACATTCCCATAACACACAATGATAGTATGTAAACATTCACATAACACACAATGATAGTATGTAAACATTCCCATAACACACAATGATAGTATGTAAACATTCCCATAACACACAATGATAGTATGTGAACATTCCCATAACACACAATGATAGTATGTAAACATTCCCATAACACACAATGATAGTATGTAAACATTCCCATAACACACAATGATAGTATGTAAACATTCCCATAACACACAATGATAGTATGTAAACATTCCCATAACACACAATGATAATATGTAAACATTCCCATAACACACAATGATAGTATGTGAACATTCCCATAACACACAATGATAGTATGTAAACATTCCCATCACACACAATGATAGTATGTAAACATTCCCATAACACACAATGATAGTATGTAAACATTCCCATAACACACAATGATAGTATGTGAACATTCCCATAACACACAATGATAGTATGTAAACATTCCCATAACACACAATGATAGTATGTAAACATTCCCATAACACACAATGATAGTATGTAAACATTCCCATAACACACAATGATAGTATGTAAACATTCCCATAACACACAATGATAGTATGTAAACATTCCCATAACACACAATGATAGTATGTAAACATTCCCATAACACACAATGATAGTATGTAAACATTCCCATAACACACAATGATAGTATGTAAACATTCCCATAACACACAATGATAGTATGTAAACATTCCCATAACACACAATGATAGTATGTAAACATTCCCATAACACACAATGATAGTATGTGAACATTCCCATTATACACAATGATAGTATGTAAACATTCCCATAACACACAATGATAGTATGTAAACATTCCCATAACACACTGATAGTATGTAAACATTCCCATAACACACAATGATAGTATGTAAACATTCCCATAACACACTGATAGTATGTAAACATTCCCATAACACACAATGATAGTATGTAAACATTCCCATAACACACTGATAGTATGTAAACATTCCCATAACACACAATGATAGTATGTAAACATTCCCATAACACACAATGATAGTATGTAAACATTCCCAGAACACACAATGATAGTATGTAAACATTCCCATAACACACAATGATAGTATGTAAACATTCCCATAACACACAATGATCGTATGTAAACATTCCCACAACACACAATGATAGTATGTAAACATTCCCAGAACACACAATGATAGTATGTAAACATTCCCAGAACACACAATGATAGTATGTAAACATTCCCATAACACACAATGATAGTATGTAAACATTCCCATAACACACTGATAGTATGTAAACATTCCCAGAACACACAATGATAGTATGTAAACATTCCCATAACACACAATGATAGTATGTAAACATTCCCAGAACACACAATGATAGTATGTAAACATTCCCATAACACACAATGATAATATGTAAACATTCCCATAACACACAATGATAGTATGTGAACATTCCCATTATACACAATGATAGTATGTAAACATTCCCATAACACACAATGATAATATGTAAACATTCCCATAACACACAATGATAGTATGTAAACATTCCCATAACACACAATGATAGTATGTGAACATTCCCATAACACACAATGATAGTATGTAAACATTCCCATAACACACAATGATAATATGTAATCATTCCCATAACACACAATGATAGTATGTAAACATTCCCATAACACACAATGATAGTATGTGAACATTCCCATAACACACAATGATAGTATGTAAACATTCCCATAACACACAATGATAGTATGTAAACATTCCCATAACACACAATGATAGTATGTAAACATTCCCATAACACACAATGATAGTATGTAAACATTCCCATAACACACAATGATAGTATGTAAACATTCCCATAACACACAATGATAGTATGTAAACATTCCCATAACACACAATGATAGTATGTAAACATTCCCATAACACACAATGATAGTATGTAAACATTCCCATAACACACAATGATAGTATGTAATCATTCCCAGAACACACAATGATAGTATGTAAACATTCCCATAACACAATGATAGTATGTAAACATTCCCATAACACACAATGATAATATGTAAACATTCCCATAACACACAATGATAGTATGTAAACATTCCCATAACACACAATGATAATATGTAAACATTCCCATAACACACAATGATAGTATGTAAACATTCCCATAACACACAATGATAGTATGTAAACATTCCCATAACACACAATGATAGTATGTAAACATTCCCATAACACACAATGATAGTATGTAAACATTCCCATAACACACAATGATAGTATGTAAACATTCCCATAACACACAATGATAGTATGTAAACATTCCCATAACACACAATGATAGTATGTAAACATTCCCATAACACACAATGATAGTATGTAAACATTCCCATAACACACAATGATAGTATGTAAACATTCCCATAACACACAATGATAGTATGTAAACATTCCCATAACACACAATGATAGTATGTAAACATTCCCATAACACACAATGATAGTATGTAAACATTCCCATAACACACAATGATAGTATGTAAACATTCCCATAACACACAATGATAGTATGTAAACATTCCCATAACACACAATGATAGTATGTAATCATTCCCAGAACACACAATGATAGTATGTAAACATTCCCATAACACAATGATAGTATGTAAACATTCCCATAACACACAATGATAGTATGTAAACATTCCCATAACACACAATGATAGTATGTAAACATTCCCATAACACACAATGATAGTATGTAATCATTCCCAGAACACACAATGATAGTATGTAAACATTCCCACAACACACAATGATAGTATGTAAACATTCCCACAACACACAATGATAGTATGTAAACATTCCCAT
Organism: Heptranchias perlo; assembly: GCF_035084215.1. NCBI lineage: Eukaryota > Metazoa > Chordata > Chondrichthyes > Hexanchiformes > Hexanchidae > Heptranchias > Heptranchias perlo. The sequence goes on from NW_027139142.1 coordinate 131,094, forward strand.
AACACACAATGATAGTATGTAAACATTCCCAGAACACACAATGATAGTATGTAAACATTCCCACAACACACAATGATAGTATGTAAACATTCCCATAACACACAATGATAGTATGTAAACATTCCCATAACACACAATGATAGTATGTAAACATTCCCATAACACACAATGATAGTATGTAAACATTCCCATAACACAATGATAGTATGTAAACATTCCCAGAACACACAATGATAGTATGTAAACATTCCCACAACACACAATGATAGTATGTAAACATTCCCATAACACACAATGATAGTATGTAATCATTCCCAGAACACACAATGATAGTATGTAAACATTCCCATAACACAATGATAGTATGTAAACATTCCCACAACACACAATGATAGTATGTAAACATTCCCATAACACACAATGATAGTATGTAAACATTCCCATAACACACAATGATAGTATGTAAACATTCCCATAACACACTGATAGTATGTAAACATTCCCAGAACACACAATGATAGTATGTAAACATTCCCATAACACACAATGATAGTATGTAAACATTCCCATAACACACAATGATAGTATGTAAACATTCCCATAACACACACTGATAGTATGTAAACATTCCCATAACACACAATGATAGTATGTAAACATTCCCATAACACACAATGATAGTATGTAAACATTCCCATAACACACAATGATAGTATGTAAACATTCCCATAACACACACTGATAGTATGTAAACATTCCCATAACACACAATGATAGTATGTAAACATTCCCATAACACACAATGATAGTATGTAAACATTCCCATAACACACAATGATAGTATGTAAACATTCCCATAACATACAATGATGGAATGTAAACATTCCCATAACACACAATGATAGTATGTAAACATTCCCATAACACACAATGATGGAATGTAAACATTCCCATAACACACAATGATAGTATGTAAACATTCCCATAACACACAATGATAGTATGTAAACATTCCCATAACACACAATGATGGAATGTAAACATTCCCATAACACACAATGATAGTATGTAAACATTCCCATAACACACAATGATAGTATGTAAACATTCCCATAACACACAATGATAGTATGTAAACATTCCCAGAACACACAATGATAGTATGTAAACATTCCCATAACACACAATGATAGTATGTAAACATTCCCATAACACACAATGATAGTATGTAAACATTCCCATAACACACAATGATAGTATGTAAACATTCCCATCACACACAATGATAGCATGTAAACATTCCCATCACACAATGATAGTATGTAAACATTCCCATAACACACAATGATAGTATGTAAACATTCCCATAACACACAATGATAGTATGTCAACATGCCTGCAGTCATGATGTCAATTCCCCCCTCTCATTCCCGTGGATTGTGACTTTATCTGTCCACTGCTCTCTGTACATTCATTTCAATCGATCGTTCAGCCTCGCCTTTCTGATCTCTCTTTTTAGGCAGCCAAGTATCCCAAAGCTGTTTCATATGACGATGTTGGCCCTCTCTGACTTTCGCGTAAGATGTGTATGATTGTATAAATGTAAGGAATCTTACAACACCAGGTTATAGTCCAACAGTTTTATTTGAAAATCACAAGCTTTCGGAGATTATCTCCTTCGTCAGGTGAGTGAGTGAATGAGAGGTTCTCAAATCGTGTATCTTATATTAGGCTGGGACACAATAACACCAATCAAAGGTGTCGTTGGTGTTCAGACAGGTTAGCCACGGAAAACAGTAGGTCCCAGTATACTGAATACACAATGGGTTAAATTTAACAGAAAGAGAGAAAGAGACCCGAAAGGCAGAGAGAGAGAGAGAGAGAATGTCCAGTTGTATTAAAAACAAGATAACCTTTTTTTCCCTGCTGGTGGGGTAACGTGTAGTGTGACATGAACCCAAGATCCCGGTTGAGGCCGTGCTCATGGGTGCGGAACTTGGCTATCAATTTCTGCTCAACGATTTTGCGTTGTCGTGTGTCTCGAAGGCCGCCTTGGAGAACGCTTACCCGAAGATCGGTGGCTGAATGTCCTTGACTGCTAAAGCGTTCCCCGACTGGGAGGGAACCCTCCTGTCTGGCGATTGTTGCGCGGTGTCTGTTCATCCGTTGTCGCAGTGTCTGCATGGTCTCGCCAATGTACCATGCTCCGGGGCATCCTTTCCTGCAACGTATGAGGTAGACAACGTTGGCCGAGTCACAGGAGTATGAACCACGTACCTGGTGGGTGGTGTCCTCTCGTGTGATGGTGGTATCTGTGTCGATGATCTGTCATGTCTTGCAGAGGTTGCCGTGGCAGGGTTGTGTGGTGTCGTGGATGCTGTTCACTGAAAGCTGGGTAATTTGCTGTGAACGATGGTCTGTTTGAGGTTGGGTGGCTGTTTAAAGGCGAGTAGTGGAGGCGTGGGGATGGCCTTAGCAAGGTGTTCGTCATCATTGATGACATGTTGAAGGCTGCGGAGAACATGGCGTAGTTTCTCCGCTCCAGGGAAGTACAGGCCAACGAAGGGTACTCTGTTGGTTGCGTCCCGTGTTTGTCTTCTGAGGCGGTCTATGCGATTCTTCGCTGTGGCCCGTCAGAATTGCCGATCAACAAGTTGAGCGTCATATCCCGTTCTTACGAGGGCGTCTTTCAGCGTCTGTAGGTGTCCATCGCGTTCCTCCTCGTCTGAGCAGATCCTGTGTATTCGCAGGGCCTGTCCATAGGGGATGGCCTCTTTGACGTGGTTAGGGTGGAAGCTGGAAAAGTGGAGCATTGTGAGATTGTCCGTGGGCTTGCGGTAGAGTGAGGTGCTGAGGTGCCCGTCTTTGATGGAGATTTGTGTGTCCAAGAAAGAAACCGATTCTGAGGAGTAGTCCATGGTGAGTTTGATGGTGGGATGGAACTTGTTGATGTTATCGTGTAGTCTCGTCAGTGATTCTTCGCCTTGGGTCCATCCGAAGAAAATGTCGTCGATGTATCTGGTGTATAGCGTTGGTTGGAGCTCCTGTGCAGTGAAGAAGTCGTGCTCGAACGTGTGCATGAAAATGTTGGCGTATTGGGGTGCGAATTTGGTCCCCATGGCTGTTCCGTGTGTTTGGGTAAAGAACTGGTTATCGAAGGTGAAGACATTGTGATCCAGGATGAAGCGGATGAGTTGTAGGATGGCGTCTGGAGATTGGCTGTTGTTGGTGTTGAGTATTGATGCTGTCGCAGCGATGCCGTCATTGTGGGGGATACTGGTGTAGAGTGCCGAGACGTCCATCGTGGTGAGAAGTGTTCCTGGTTCAACTGGTCCGTGGGTACTGAGTTTTTGTAGAAAGTCTGTAGTGTCGCGACAGAAGCTGGGGGTTCCCTGCACGATGGGTTTCGGGATGCCCTCGATGTATCCAGAGAGGTTCTCACACAGGGTTCCGTTGCCTGATACGATAGGACGTCCGGGTGTGTTGGCTTTGTGTATCTTTGGGAGGCAGTAGAATTCTCCCACGCGGGGAGTACGTGGGATGAGAGTGCGTAGGATGTTTTGAAGGTCTGGATCGAAGGTCTTGATCAGTTTGTTGAGCTGGTGGGTGCGTTCTTTGGTCGGATCTGCGGGTAACCGTCTGTAGTGTTCCTGGTTGTCCAGTTGTCGGTATGCTTCTTTGCAATAGTCCGTTCTGTTCTGTATGACGATGGCTCCTCCTTTGTCCGCTGGTTTGATGACAATGTTTCGGTTGGTCTTGAGAGCGTTGATGGCGTTGCGTTGTGCTCGGGTGACATTCTGGACTGTCTTCCGAGTGCGGCTGATGAATCTGGCGTTGACGCATTTCCTGACAGCTTGAGCATCCATGTCCAGCTTAGGGCAGCGACCCTCTGGAGGAGTCCAGTGAGACTCTTTCCTCTTCGGTTGCTGTACCGCGGATCCCTCTGTCTGCTGTTCCGGATCGTTGATTGTCTCATTGGGTTCGCTGCTGAAATCTTGGGATTTGTGGAAGAATTCCCGGAGCCTCATTCTCCTGATGAATTCCTCTGTGTCCGCCGCGAGACCGATGGGGTCCATTTTGGTGGTGGGTCAGAAATGGAGCCCTCGGCTGAGAACTTCGATTTCGTCTGGTTGAAGGGTGTGGTCGGACAAATTGACGATAGACTTCCCTGTGGTTGTAACCGTGGTACCGGGGGAGGCTTGGTCGATGCTGGTGATGATGCCGAGTTTCTCAAGCTTCCTGCTCTTGGTTTTCATGTAGGCAGTGTAATTCCGTTGCCTCATCTGTTTGGCGGTATAACGTAGCTGGTCTGCTGTGTCCTGAGTACAGGTTGAGAGTATGGACTCTATCTTGGTTTCGAGGTTGCGGCGTCTGCTGTAGAGTTGGTGTATGAGATGGTTGCAGAGTGTGTGAGAGGTACGACGGCAGAGTCTCTCAGCGTAATCCGAGTTGTTTGTCGACTTGAGTGGGTTCTTGATCTGTCGTCCTTTCGGGATCTTGTCTGCTTTCTTGCAGCTCTGTAGAAACTTGATGTCTGTGTCTAAATGCGCGATCTTCTTTGAGATCCTTTCCACTGTGAGCCGGCAGTTTGTGGTGTCGATAGTAGCCATGATGTGGAGATGCCGGTGATGGACTCGGGTGGACAAATGTAAAGAATCTTACAACAGCAGGTTATAGTCCAACAGTTTTATTTGAAAATCACAAGCTTTCATAAGAACATAAGAAATAGGAGCAGAAGTAGGCCAATCGGCCCCTCGAGCCTGCTCCGCCATTCAATAAGATCATGGCTGATCTGATCCTAACCTCAAATCTAAATTCATGTCCAATTTCCTGCCGGCTCCCCGTAACCCCTAATTCCCTTTACTTCGAGGAAACTGTCTATTTCTGTTTTAAATTTATTTAATGATGTAGCTTCCACAGCTTCCTGGGGCAGCAAATTCCACAGACCTACTACTCTCTGAGTGAAGAAGTTTCTCCTCATCTCAGTTTTGAAAGAGCAGCCCCTTATTCTAAGATTATGCCCCCTAGTTCTAGTTTCACCCATCCTTGGGAACATCCTTACCGCATCCACCCGATCAAGCCCCTTCACAATCTTACATGTTTCAATCAGATCGCCTCTCATTCTTCTGAACTCCAATGAGTAGAGTCCCAATCTACTCAACCTCTCCTCATATGTCCACCCCCTCATCCCCGGGATTAACCGAGTGAACCTTCTTTGTACTGCCTTTTCTTAAGTATGGATTTTCGGAGATTATCTCCTTCATCAGGTGAGTGAATGAATGAGAGGTTCTCAAATCGCATATCTTATATTAGGCTGGGACACAATCACACCAATCAAATGTTGGTTCCAACAACGTTCACCTGAGGAAGGAGGAAGCCTCCGAAAGCTTGTGAATTTAAAATAAAATTGCTGGACTATAACTTGGTGTTGTAAAATTGTTTACAATTGTCAACCCCAGTCCATCACCGGCATCTCCACACCAATCAAAGGTGTCGTTGGTGTTCAGACAGGTTAGCCATGGTGACATTCAGCCACCGATCTTCGGGTAAGCATTCTCCAAGGCGGCCTTCGAAACACACAACAATGCAAAATTGTCGAGCAGAAATTGATAGCCAAGTTCCGCACCCATGAGGACGGCCTCAACCGGGATCTTGGGTTCATGTCACGTACTCCCCGCTGGGAGACTTCTACTGCCTCCCAAAGATACACAAAGCCAACACACCCGGACGTCCTATCGTATCAGGCAATGGAACCCTGTGTGAGAACCTCTCTGGATACATCGAGGGCATCCTGAAACCCATCGTGCAGGGAACCCCCAGCTTCTGTCGCGACACTACAGACTTCCTACAAAAACTCAGTACCCACGGACCAGTTGAACCAGGAACACTTCTCACCATGATGGACGTCTCGGCACTCTACACCAGTATCCCCCACGATGACGGCATCGTTGCAACAGCCTCAGTACTCAACACCAACAACAGCCAATCTCCAGACGCCATCCTACAACTCATCCGCTTCATCCTGGATCACAATGTCTTCACCTTCGATAACCAGTTCTTTACCCAAACACACGGAACAGCCATGGGGACCAAATTCGCACCCCAATACGCCAACATTTTCATGCACACGTTCGAGCACGACTTCTTCACTGCACAGGAGCTCCAACCAACGCTATACACCAGATACATCGACGACATTTTCTTCGGATGGACCCAAGGCGAAGAATCACTGACGAGACTACACGATAACATCAACAAGTTCCATCCCACCATCAAACTCACCATGGACTACTCCTCAGAATCGGTTTCTTTCTTGGACACACGAATCTCCATCAAAGACGGGCATCTCAGCACCTCACTCTACCGCAAGCCCACGGACAACCACACGATGTTCCACTTTTCCAGCTTCCACCCTAACCACGTCAAAGAGGCCATCCCCTATGGACAGGCCCTGCGAATACACAGGATCTGCTCAGACGAGGAGGAACGCGATGGACACCTACAGACGCTGAAAGACGCCCTCGTAAGAACGGGATATGACGCTCGACTTGTCGATCGACAGTTCCGACGGGCCACAGCGAAAAATCGCATAGACCTCCTCAGAAGACAAACACGGGATGCAACCATCAGAGTACCCTTCGTCGTCCAGTACTTCCCCGGAGCGGAGAAACTACGCCATGTTCTCCGCAGCCTTCAACATGTCATCGATGACGACGAACACCTCGCTATGGCCATCCCCAAGCCTCCACTACTCGCCTTCAAACAGCCACCCAACCTCAAACAGACCATCGTTCGCAGCAAGTTACCCAGTTTTCAGGAGAACAGCGTCCACGACACCACACAACCCTGCCACGGCAACCTCTGCAAGACATGCCAGATCATCGACACAGATACCACCATCACACGAGAGGACACCACCCACCAGGTATGTGGTTCATACTCCTGTGACTCGGCCAACGTTGTTTACCTCATACGTTGCAGGAAAGGATGCCCCAGAGCATGGTACATTGGCGAGACCATGCAGACACTGCGACAACGGATGAACGGACACCGCGCAACAATCGCCAGACAGGAGGGTTCTCTCCCAGTCGGGGAACACTTTAGCAGTCAAGGACATTCAGCCACCGATCTTCGGGTAAGCGTTCTCCAAGGCGGCCTTCGAGACACGACAACGCAAAATCGTCGAGCAGAAATTGATAGCCAAGTTCCGCACCCATGAGGACGGCCTCAACCGGGATCTTGGGTTCATGTCACACTACACGTAACCCCACCAGCAGGGAAAAAAAGTTATCTGTTTTTAATACAACTGGACATTCTCTCTCTCTCTCTCTCTGCCTTTCGGGTCTCTTTCTCTCTGTCTGTGTAATTTGACCCATTGTGTATTCAGTATACTGGGACCTACTGTTTTCCGTGGCTAACCTGTCTGAACACCAACAACACCTTTGATTGGTGTGATTGTGTCCCAGCCTAATATAAGATATACGATTTGAGAACCTCTCATTCACTCACTCACCTGACGAAGGAGATAATCTCCGAAAGCTTGTGATTTTCAAATAAAACTGTTGGACTATAACCTGGTGTTGTAAGATTCCTTACATTTGTCCACCCCAGTCCATCACCGTCATCTCCACATTATGATTGTATACACAGGGGTATAATTCACTTTGGGGGCTGGAACACAATAAATGGGGCTCTGGTGAATCGACGGTCTGTTTTACACCTGGCCCGAGATCATTTCCATTGAAGTGATGAAAAGTGTAAAATGAATTTCACCCTCCAATCCCCCCATGGTCTTCTGGGTTCATTAACCAATTAACGTTTGATGGTGTGAGTCACACAAACAGACAACTTGACAGAAACGTAAGGGTTTCATTTCCTCAGGGTTTGTCCTGTCCCGCTGTTGTAAACAGGGTCTCGATACAGTGATGGAGTGGGAGATGTCCCGAGGGAGTTTATCCCCATGGTCGACCAGCTCAGACTGGTGCCTTGTGCTTGGGAGTTATCGATTTGCTTGTTGATTCAAGCAATGCAAAAATACAATTAAAAAATTCAAGATGGACAATTTTTGCCACTCTGGTATTTTGTCTCCACTTACAGATTGACGATGGCCGATGATGGTGAAGAAGATAAATTAAGGTCTCAGTCCGACAGAGGTGGGCTGGAAGCTGACGTCCAGGGAATACAGTCGTACTTCGAGAAATCCAGGAGTGTAAATCTTCACATTGCAGTGATTGGAGAATCAGGCACTGGTCAATCGACCTTCATCAATGGTTTACTGGGTATTGGTGATGGAGATGATGGGAAAACAGAAACAACACTGGAACCGATAATGTGGAAACATCCAAACAAAGATACGGTCAAAATCTGTGAGCTCCCTGGGACTGGAGACAGGCAATTTATGGCCAGTGTATATTTGGACCGTGTAAAGTTTGATCAATACGATTTCTTCATTATCCTCAATAACACTCACTTTAAACAGAATGATGTGAATCTGGCCAAGGAAATTCACCAGAGGAAGAAGACATGTTATTTTGTCCGAAGTAAAATAGACCAGGAGCTGGAATCAGTCAAAGGACGTGAGAAATCCAAGTACAATGAGGGTGAAACTCTGGACCGACTCCGCAACGATTGTGTTGAGAGTTTGAGGAAGGAGGGGATAAAATCTCCACAGGTCTTCCTGATTTCTAGTTGGTACCTGGATACATTTGACTTTGGGAAACTGCAGGAGGTTGTGGGAAGGGATCTTCCTGATCTGAAGAGACGGCTCTTTTTGTTGTCTCTCCCCAATATCACCTCCTCGATTATAGAGAAGAAGAAAGAAGCCATGATGGATGAGATTGGGAAGGTTGCTGTTCTGTCGGCTGCCTCTGTACCAATCCCAGGACTCACCATTAATTGTGATATTCCCCTGTTGGTCACCAATCTCTCCTCCTACCGCACAGACCTCGGTCTGGATAATGATTCACTCGGGAGACTGGCAAAGAGTGTCGGGAAGAGAATGGAGGAACTCAAATCAGAAGTAAAGTCCCAGTTTGGGGTGGAGGTGAGAGACGAGGTGGTCCGAAAGGTGCTGATCGAGACTGGAAAGGAGGAGGAGAATGTGAGGAGAAGATTTGCTCAATACCTGGCATTGGCTGCCCCTGACATCGATCCCACCTCCTCCTATACCAACACCTGCAACGTTCTGGAGACGGCTGTACAGGAGATGGTGGAGGACAGCAAGAGGGTGCTGAGAAAGGGTTTCCAGGTGAGGGAGTGGAGGGAGAGGGAGAGAAACCACTTCACAGATCATCATTGTACAGAACACAGGAATAGACACTCACTCTCACACTCACACTCACAAACCCACTCAGACACACACACACACACTCACAAACTCACACATTCACACACACACTCAGACAGACACACACATTCACACACACAATAACATGCGCACACACCCACACACACTGACTCACACTCACACACATACACTCACTCACATTCACACACACACTCACACATACACACTAACACACGCACACACTCACACACGCACACACTCACACATACACACACTCACACTCACTCACACACTCACTCACACTCATTCACACACACACTAACACACACACCAACACCCACATTTACACACACTCACACACACACAGATTCACTCACACAAACACAGACACACACACTCACTCACACTCACACACACACTGACACACACTCACTCACACATACACACATACTCACTTACACTCACACACACTCACTCACACTCACACACACTCACTCACTCACACTCACACATACACACTCACACACTCACTCACACTCACACACTCACACAGATTCACTCACACAAACACAGACACACACACTCACTCACACACACACTGACACACTCTCACTCACACACACTCACACACACACTGACACACTCTCACTCACACATACACTCTCAATCACACTCACACATACACACTCAATCACACTCACACACTCACTCACACTCACTCACACACACTCACACACACTCACTCACTCACACACACTCACACACACACACTCACTCACACTCACACACACTCACACACACACACTCACTCACTCACACACACGCACATTCACACACACACTCACACACATTCACACACACACCCAAACACACCCACATTCACACTCACTAACACACATGTTCACACTCACACACTCACACATGTAAACTCACACTCACTCAATCACACTCACTCACACACACACTCACAATCACATGCACACACTCACATGCACACACTCACACACACACACGCACTCACTCAATCACACTCACTCACACACCCACACTCACACACATTCACACTCACACAGACTCATTCACACACACCAACACAGACACACACATCTTCACTCACACTCACACACACACTGACACACACACACCAACACGCACACACTCACTCACACACATGCTCACTCACTAATACTCACACACACTCACACACACATACATACAAACATACAAACTTTCACACTCACTAAAATTACTCACACACACATTCTCACAATCTCACACTCACACACACACACACACTCAGTAACACACTCACTCAGTCACACACTCTCAACAACTTACACTTACACACTCACTCACACACTCTCAAACTCACACACTCATTCTCACCCATATACAAACTCTCACACTCACACACATACTAACTATCACATATACGCACACTGACACAGACAGGCACACACAATCACACTCACACTCATGCACAGATATACACTGACTCACGCACACACCCACACACACACACACACACACAAAGGCGACATCAAATTGAGAGGGGAGGGGAGAGGGGACACTGTATCACAGTGAGAGGGGAGGGGAGAGGGGACACTGTATCACAGTGAGAGGGGAGGGGAGAGGGGACACTGTATCACAGTGAGAGGAGAGGGGAGAGGGGACACTCTATCTCAGTGAGAGGGGAGGTGAGAGGGGACACTGTATCACAGTGAGAGGGGAGGGGAGAGGGGACACTGTATCACAGTGAGAGGGGAGGGGAGAGGGGACACTGTATCACAGTGAGAGGGGAGGGGAGAGGGGACACTGTATCACAGTGAGAGGGGAGGGGAGAGGGGACACTGTATCACAGTGAGAGGGGAGGGGAGAGGGGACACTGTATCACAGTGAGAGGGGAGGGGAGAGGGGACACTGTATCACAGTGGGAGGTGTGGGGAGAGGGGACACTGTATCACAGTGAGAGGGGAGGGGAGAGGGGACACTGTATCACAGTGAGAGGGGAGGGGAGAGGGGACACTGTATCACAGTGAGAGGGGAGGGGAGAGGGGACACTGTATCACAGTGAGAGGGGAGGGGAGAGAGGACACTGTATCACAGTGAGAGGGGAGGGGAGAGGGGACACTGTATCACAGTGAGAGGGGAGGGGAGAGAGGACACTGTATCACAGTGAGAGGGGAGGGGAGAGGGGACACTGTATCACAGTGAGAGGGGAGGGGAGAGGGGACACTGTATCACAGTGAGAGGGGAGGGGAGAGGGGACACTGTATCACAGTGAGAGGGGAGGGGAGAGGGGACACTGTATCACAGTGAGAGGGGAGGGGAGAGGGGACACTGTATCACAGTGAGGGGGAGGGGAGAGGGGACACTGTATCACAGTGAGAGGGGAGGGGAGAGGGGACACTGTATCACAGTGAGAGGGGAGGGGAGAGGGGACACTGTATCACAGTGAGAGGGGAGGGGAGAGGGGACACTGTATCACAGTGAGAGGGGAGGGGAGAGGGGACACTGTATCACAGTGAGAGGGGAGGGGAGAGGGGACACTGTATCACAGTGAGAGGGGAGGGGAGAGGGGACACTGTATCACAGTGAGAGGGGAGGGGAGAGGGGACACTGTATCACAGTGAGAGGGGAGGGGAGAGGGGACACTGTATCACAGTGAGAGGAGAGGGGAGAGGGAACACTGTATCACAGTGAGAGGGGAGGGGAGAGAGGACACTGTATCACAGTGAGAGGGGAGGGGAGAGGGGACACTGTATCACAGTGAGAGGGGAGGGGCGAGGGGACACTGTATCACAGTGAGAGGGGAGGGGAGAGGGGACACTGTATCACAGTGAGAGGGGAGGGGAGAGGGGACATTGTATCACAGTGAGAGGGGTGAGGGGAGAGGGGACACTGTATCACAGTGAGAGGGGAGGGGAGAGGGGACACTGAATCACAGTGAGAGGGGAGGGGAGAGGGGACACTGTATCACAGTGAGAGGGGAGGGGTGAGGGGACACTGTATCACAGTGAGAGGGGAGGGGAGAGGGGACACTGTATCACAGTGAGAGGGGAGGGGAGAGGGGACATTGTATCACAGTGAGAGGTGAGGGGAGAGGGGACAGTGTATCACAGTGAGAGGGGAGGGGAGAGGGGACACTGTATCACAGTGAGAGGCGAGGGGAGAGGGGACACTGTATCACAGTGAGAGGGGAGGGGAGAGGGAACACTGTATCACAGTGAGAGGGGTGGGGAGAGGGGACACTGTATCACAGTGAGAGGGGAGGGGAGAGGGGACACTGTATCACAGTGAGAGGGGAGGGGAGAGGGGACAGTGTATCACAGTGAGAGGGGAGGGGAGAGGGGACACTCTATCACAGTGAGAGGGGAGGGGAGAGGGGAGGGGAGAGGGGACACTGTATCACAGTGAGAGGGGAGGGGAGAGGGGACACTGTATCACAGTGAGAGGGGAGGGGAGAGGGGACACTGTATCACAGTGAGAGGGGAGGGGAGAGGGGACACTGTATCATAGTGAGAGGGGAGGGGAGAGGGGACACTGTATCACAGTGAGAGGGGAGGGGAGAGGGGACACTGTATCACAGTGAGAGGGGAGGGGAGAGGGGACACTGTATCACAGTGAGAGGGGAGGGGAGAGGGGACACTGTATCACAGTGAGAGGGGAGGGGAGAGGGGTCACTCTTTCACATCGAGCTTGCTGGTTTTTCAATGATGAGGGGCCGGAGGAGCTTTGGGTGACCTCGTAATTAATCTCGGAATGTTTTTAACCGCCATAAGACCAAATGCTGCCACGGGTGTTTGTCTCACAATCCCTTCCCGCCGAAACCCTTTCTGCTTTGGAACGACCTCATTCCCCATTCAAATATTTCCCTGACCAATCTCTACGTCTGTCTGCCCCCAGGAATTCCAGAAAATCCTGAAATACTTCCTTGGGATCTCGTCACCAATCCAGGTGAGTCTGCTGTCTGGAATTCAATTAAATAAACAGACCTATGCGTGAGGACAGAAAGAGAGAGAGGACAGATATCTCCCTGAGAGAGAGGGGACTGAGAGACACCAGTCAGTGTACAGATATCTCCCTGAGAGTGAGGGGACTGAGAGACACCAGTCAGTGTACAGATATCTCCCTGAGAGAGAGGGACTGAGAGACACCAGTCAGTGTACAGGTATCTCCCTGAGAGTGAGGGGACTGAGAGACACCAGTCAGTGTACAGATATCTCCCTGAGAGAGAGGGACTGAGAGACACCAGTCAGTGTACAGGTATCTCCCTGAGAGTGAGGGGACTGAGAGACACCAGTCAGTGTACAGATATCTCCCTGAGAGTGAGGGGACTGAGAGACACCAGTCAGTGTACAGATATCTCCCTGAGAGAGAGGGACTGAGAGACACCAGTCAGTGTACAGGTATCTCCCTGAGAGTGAGGGGACTGAGAGACACCAGTCAGTGTACAGATATCTCCCTGAGAGAGAGGACTGAGAGACACCAGTCAGTGTACAGATATCTCCCTGAGAGAGGGGACTGAGAGACACCAGTCAGTGTACAGATATCTCCACGAGGGAGAGCGGGCTGAGAGACACCAGTCATTGTCCAGATATCTACGAGAGAGAGAGGGGCTGAGAGACACCAGTCAGTGTGTAGATATCTCCCTGAGAGAGAGGGGACTGAGAGACACCAGTCAGTGTACAGATATCACCCTGAGAGAGGGGACTGAGAGACACCAGTCAGTGTACAGATATCTCCCGGAGTAGAGAGGGACTGAGAGACACCAGTCAGTGTACAGATATCTCCCAGAGAGAGAGGGGACTGAGAGACACCAGTCAGTGTACAGATATCTCCCTGAGAGAGAGGGGACTGAGAGACACCAGTCAGTGCACAGATATCTCCCTAAGAGAGGGACTGAGAGACACCAGTCAGTGTACAGATATCTCCCTGAGAGAGAGGGACTGAGAGACACCAGTCAGTGTACAGATATCTCCCTGAGAGAGAGGGGACTGAGAGACACCAGTCAGTGTACAGATATCTCCCTAAGAGAGAGGGGACTGAGAGATACCAGTCAGTTTATAGATATCTTGCCGAGGGAGAGGGGACTTAGAGTCACCACTCAGTGTACAGATATCACCCCGAGAGAGAGGGAATGAGAGGCACCAGTCAGTGTACAGATATCTGCCTGAGAGAGAGAGGGTTTGAGAGACACCAATCACTGTACAGATATCTCCCCAAGAGAGATGGATTGAGAGACACCAGTCAGCATACAGATACCTCCCCAAGAGAGCGGGATTGAGAGACACCAGTCAGTGTACAGATATCTCCCTGTGGGAGAGGGACTGAGAGACACCAGACAGTGTACAGATATCTCCCTGGGAGAGAGGGGACTGAGAGACACCAGTCAGTGTACAGATATCTCCCTGAGAGAGAGAGGGACTGAGAGACACCAGTCAGTGTACAGATATCTCACTGAGAGAGAGGGGACTGAGAGACACCAGACAGTGTACAGATATCTCCCTGGGAGAGAGAGGGACTGAGAGACACCAGTCAGTGTACAGATATCTCCCTGAGAGAGAGGGACTGAGAGACACCAGTCAGTGTACAGATATCTCCCTGAGAGAGAGGGACTGAGAGACACCAGTCAGTGTACAGATATCTCCCTGAGAGAGAGGGACTGAGAGACACCAGTCAGTCTACAGATATCTCCCTGAGAGAGAGGGACTGAGAGACACCAGTCAGTGTACAGATATCTCCCTGAGAGAGAGGGACTGAGAGACACCAGTCAGTGTACAGATATCACAATGAGGGAGAGGGGAATGTTATCAGTCTGCTGATATCTCCCCTATTGATATTATTTAATGCTCTTTCTGTTTCTGAATAAATCAGTGATATTTCTTGACAGATCGCGATTACCCTGTGGAATGAAAAGCTACGAGTGGAGAAGCGGAAGAAATTTCAAAATTACATCACGGAGCAGGTAATTTTGAGTTAAACCAATCTGGTTTTGTGAATAGGAAAGCGTTGAGGTAGCTTTACTCTGTATCTAACCCTGTACCTGCCCTGGGAGTGTTTGATGGGACAGTGTCGAGGGAGCTTTACTCTGTATCTAACCCTGGACCTGCCCTGGGAGTGTTTGATGGGACAGTGTAGAGGGAGCTTTACTCTGTATCTAACCCTGTACCTGCCCTGGGAGTGTTTGATGGGACAGTGTAGAGGGAGCTTTACTCTGTATCTAACCCTGTACCTGCCCTGGGAGTGTTTGATGGGACAGTGTAGAGGGAGCTTTACTCTGTATCTAACCCTGTACCTGCCCTGGGAGTGTTTGATGGGACAGTGTAGAGGGAGCTTTACTCTGTATCTAACCCTATACCTGCCCTGGGAGTGTTTGATGGGACAGTGTGGAGGGAGCTTTGCTCTGTATCTCACCCATACTGTACCTGCCCTGGGAGTGTTTGATGGGACAGTGTTGAGGGAGCTTTACTCTGTATCTAACCCTATACCTGCCCTGGGAGTGTTTGATAGGACAGTGTAGAGGGAGCTTTACTCTGTATCTCACCCATACTGTACCTCCCCTGGGAGTGTTTGATGGGACAGTGTCGAGGGAGCTTTACTCTATCGTACTGTACCTGCCCTGGGAGTGTTTGAAGTAGGTGAGCACATTGTGGATGCCCAAACTATAATCTTTCAAAGTTCTCCAGATTCAGGAACTGTCCCTCCAGATTGGAAAATTGCACATGTCACTCCGCTTTTTAAGAAAGGAGAGAGAGGGAAACCAGGGAATTCTAGACCAGTTAGCCTAATATCTGTTGTGGGGAAAATGCTGGAGTCTATAATTAAGGATAGGGTGACTGAACACCTCGAGAATTTTCAGTTAATCAGAGAGAGCCAGCATGGATTTGTGTAAGGTCGGTCGTGCCTGACAAACCTGATTGAATTTTTTGAAGAGGTGACTATAGTAGTGGACAGGGGAATGTCAATGGATGTTATTTATATGGACTTCCAGAAGGCATTTGATAAGGTCCCACATAAGAGACTGTTAGCTAAGAGAGAAGCCCATGGAATCGAGGGAAAAGTACGGACTTGGTTAGGAAATTGGCTGAGTGAAAGGCGACAGAGAGTACGGATAATGGGAAGATACTCACATTGGCAGGATGTGACTAGTGGAGTCCCGCAGGGATCTGTCTTGGGGCCTCAATTATTCACAATATTTATTAACGACTTTGATGAAGGCTTAGAAAGTCTCATATCTAAGTTTGCCAATGACACAAAGATTGGTGGCATTGTAAGCAGTGTCGATGAAAACATAAAATTACAAAGGGACATTGATAGATTAGGTGAATGGGCAAAACTGTGGCAAATGGAATTCAATGTAGACAAATGTGAGGTCATCCACTTTGGATCAAAAAAGGACAGAACAGGGTACTTTCTAAATGGTAAAAAGTTAAAAACAGTGGATGTCCAAAGGGACTTAGGGGTTCAGGTACATCGATCATTGAAGTGTCATGAACAGGTGCAGAAAATAATCAATAAGGCTAATGGAATGCTGGCCTTTATATCTCGAGGACTGGAGTACAAGGGGGCAGAAGTTATGCTGCAGCTATACAAAACCCTGGTTAGACCGCACCAGGAGTACTGTGAGCAGTTCTAGGCACTGCACCTTCGGAAGGACATATTGGCCTTGGAGGGAGTGCAGCGTAGGTTTACTAGAATGATACCCGGACTTCAAGGGTTAAGTTACGAGGAGAGATTACACAAATTGGGGTTGTATTCTCTCGAGTTTCGAAGGTTATGGGGTGATCTGATCGAAGTTTATAAGATATTAAGGGGAACGGAGAGGGTGGATAGAGAGAAACTATTTCCACTGGTTGGGGATTCTAGGAGTAGGGGGCACAGTCTAAAAATTAGAGCCAGACCTTTCAGGAGCGAGAGTAGAAAACATTTCTACATACAAAGGGTGGTAGAAGTTTGGAACTCTCTTCCGCAAACAGCAATTGATACTAGCTCAATTGCTAAATTTAATGTGAGATAGATAGCTTTTTGGCAACCAAAGGTATTAGGGATATGGGCCAAAGGCAGGTATATGAAGCGAGATCACAGATCAGCCATGATCTTATCAAATGGCGGAGCAGGCACGAGGGGCTGAATGGCCTACTCCTGTTCCTATGTTCCTATCTAACCTGTGCTGTACCTGCCCAGGGAGTGTTTATCGGACAGTGTAGAGGGAGCTTTACTCTCTATCCTACCCATACTGTACCTGCCCTGGGAGTGTTTGATGGGACAGTGTAGAGGGAGCTTTACTCTGTATCTAACCCTGTACCTGCCCTGGGAGTGTTTGATGGGACAGTGTAGAGGGAGCTTTACTCTGTATCTAACCCGTGCTGTACCTGCCCTGGTAGTGTTTGATGGGACAGTGAAGAGGGAGCTTTACTTTGTATCTAACCCTGTACCTGCCCTGGGAATGTTTGATGGGACAGTGTAGAGGGAGCTTTACTCTGGACCTAACCAGTGCTGTACCTGTCCTGAGAGTGTTTGATGGGACAGTGCAGAGGGAGCTTTACTCTGTATCTAACCCTGTACCTGCCCTGGGAGTGTTTGATGGGACAGTGTTGAGGGAGCTTTACTCTGTATCTAACCCTATACCTGCCCTGGGAGTGTTTGATGGGACAGTGCAGAGGGAGCTTTACACTGTATCTCACCCGTGCTGTACCTGCCTTAGGAGTGTTTGATGGGACAGTGCAGAGGGAGCTTTACTCTGTATCTAACCAGTGCTGTACCTGCCCTGGTAGTGTTTGATGGGACAGTGTAGAGGGAGCTTTACTCTGGACCTAACCAGTGCTGTACCTGTCCTGAGAGTGTTTGATGGGACAGTGCAGAGGGAGCTTTACTCTGTATCTAACCCAAGCTGTACCTGCCCTGGGAATGTTTGATGGGACAGTGTAGAGGGAGCTTTACTCTGTATCTAACCCAAGCTGTACCTGCCCTGGGACTGTTTGATGGGACAGTGCAGAGGGAGCTTAACACTGTATCTCACCCATGCTGTACCTGCCTTAGGAGTGTTTGATGGGACAGTGTAGACGGAGCTTTACTCTGTGTCAAACCCGTGCTGTACCTGCCCTGGGAGTGTTTGATGGGACAGTGTAGAGGGAGCTTTACTCTGTATCTAACCCGTGCTGCACCTGCCTTGGGAGTGTTTGATGGGACAGTGTCGAGGGAGCTTTACTCTGTATCTAACCCGTGCTGCACCTGGCATGGGAGTGGTGATGGGACAGTGCAGAGGGAGCTTTACTCTGTATCTAACCCAAGTTGTACCTGCCATTGGACTGTTTGATGGGACATGGAGAGGGAGCTTTACTCTGTATCCAACCCGTGCTGTACCTGCCTTAGGAGTGTTTGATGGGACAGTGCAGAGGGAGCTTTACACTGTATCTCACCCATGCTGTACCTGCCTTAGGAGTGTTTGATGGGACAGTGCAGAGGGAGCTTTACTCTGTATCTAACCCATGCTGTGCCTGCCTTCGGAGTGTTTGATGGGACAGTGCAGAGGGAGCTTTACACTGTATCTCACCCGTGCTGTACCTGCCTTAGGAGTGTTTGATGGGACAGTGTGGAGGGAGCTTAACTCTCAATCTAACCTGTGCTGTACCTGCCCAGCGAGTGTCTTATGGGACAGTGTAGAAGGAGCTTTACTCTGTATCTAACCCATGCTGTACCTGCCTTGGGAGTGGTGATGGGACAGTGTAGACGGAGCATTACTCTGCATCTAACCCTATACCTGCCCTGGGAATGTTTGACGGGACAGTGTACAGGGAGCTTTACTCTGTATCTAACCCTGTACCTGCCCTGGGAGTGTTTGATGGGACAGTGTACAGGGAGCTTTACTCTGTATCTAACCCTGTACCTGCCCCTGGGAGTGTTTGATGGGACAGTGCAGAGGGAGCTTTACACTGTATCTCACCCGTGCTGTACCTGCCTTAGGAGTATATGATGGGACAGTGTGGAGGGAGCTTTACTCTGGATCTAACCCTTTCTGTACCTGCCCTGCAAGTGTCTTATGGGACAGTGTGGAAGGAGCTTTACTCTGTATCTAACCCATGCTGTACCTGCCTTGGGAGTGTTTGATGGGACAGTTTCGAGGGAGCTTTACTCTGTATCTAACCCGTGCTGCACCTGCCATGGGAGTGTTTGATGGGACAGTGTAGAGGGAGCTTTTCTCTGTATCTAACCCTGTACCTGCCCTGGGAGTGTTTGATGGGACAGTGTAGAGGGAGCTTTTCTCTGTATCTAACCCTGTACCTGCCCTGGGAGTGTTTGATGGGACATAGAGTCATAGAGTCATAGAGTTATACAGCACGGATAGAGGCCCTTCGGCCCATCGTGTCCACGCCGGCCATCAAGCCCTGTCTACTCTAATCCCATATTCCAGCATTTGGTCCGTAGCCTTGTATGCTATGGCATTTCAAGTGCTCATCCAAATGCTTCTTGAATGTTGTGAGGGTTCCTGCCTCCACAACCCTTTCAGGCAGTGAGTTCCAGACTCCAACCACCCTCTGGGTGAAAAAGTTCTTTCTCAAATCCCCTCTAAACCTCCCGCCTTTCACCTTGAATCTATGTCCCCTTGTTATAGAACCCTCAACGAAGGGAAAAAGCTCCTTAGTATCCATCCTATCTGTGCCCCTCATAATTTTGTACACCTCAATCATGTCCCCCCTCAGCCTCCTCTGCTCCAAGGAAAACAAACCCAATCTTCCCAGTCTCTCTTCATAGCTGAAGCGCTCCAGCCCTGGTAACATCCTGGTGAATCTCCTCTGCACCCTCTCCAGAGCGATCACATCCTTCCTGTAGTGTGGCGACCAGAACTGCACACAGTACTCCAGCTGTGGCCTAACCAGTGTTTTATACAGCTCCATCATAACCTCCTTGCTCTTATATTCTATGCCTCGGCTAATAAAGGCAAGTATCCCATATGCCTTCTTTACCACCTTATCTACCTGTTCCGCCGCCTTCAGGGATCTGTGAACTTGCACACCAAGATCCCTCTGACCCTCTGTCTTGCCTAGGGTCCTCCCATTCATTGTGTATTCCCTTGCCTTGTTAGTCCCTCCAAAGTGCATCACCTCGCACTTTTCCGGGTTAAATTCCATTTGCCACTGTTCTGCCCATCTGACCAACCCATC
Organism: Heptranchias perlo; assembly: GCF_035084215.1. Lineage (NCBI taxonomy): Eukaryota > Metazoa > Chordata > Chondrichthyes > Hexanchiformes > Hexanchidae > Heptranchias > Heptranchias perlo. The sequence continues at coordinate 151,545 of NW_027139142.1, forward strand.
TATATCGTCCTGCAGACTGAGGCTATCCTCCTCGCTATTTACCACCCTACCAATTTTTGTATCATCAGCGAACTTACTGATCATACCTTTTACATTCATATCCAAGTCATTAATGTAGACCACAAACAGCAAGGGACCCAGCACCGATCCCTGTGGTACCCCACTGGCCACAGGCTTCCAGTCACAAAAACAACCTTCGACCATCACCCTCTGCCTTCTGCCACTAAGCCAGTTTTGTATCCAAAGTGCCAAGGCACCCTGGATTCCACGGGCTCGTACCTTCTTGACCAGTCTCCTGTGGGGGACTTTATCGAAGGTCTTACTGAAATCCATGTATACCACATCCACTGCGTTACCCTCATCCACACGCCTAGTCACCCCCTCAAAAAATTCAATCAAATTAGTCAGACATGATGTTCCCTTGACAAAGCCATGTTGACTATCCCTGATTAATCCTTGCTTCTCCAAGTGGAGACTAATTTTGTCCTTCAGAATTTTTTCCAATAATTTTCCTACCACTGATGTTAGGCTCACTGGCCTGTAGTTCCCCGGTATTTCCCTACTCCCCTTCTTGAATAATGGTATTACATTAGCGGTTCTCCAGTCCTCTGGCACATCCCCTGTGGCCAGAGAGGTTCTGAATATATGTGTCAGAGCCCCCGCAATCTCCTCCTTTGCCTCACACAGTAGCCTGGGATACATTTCGTCCGGGCCTGGGGATTTATCCATTTTTAGGCCTGCTAAAACCGCCAATACCTCCTCCCGCTCGATGTTAATATGTTCGAGTATATCACAGTCCCCCTGCCGTATTTCTATGTCTACATCGTCCTTCTCCATAGTGAAAACAGATGCAAAAAATTCATTTAGAACCCCTCCTACATCTGCCGGCTCCACACACAGATTGCCATTTTTGTCCCTAATGGGCCCTATTTTTTCCCTAGTTATCCTCTTACCCTTAATATACTTGTAAAACATCTTAGGATTTTCCTTTATTTTGCTCGCCAGTGTTATTTCATGGCCCCTCCTTGATCTCCTAATTTCTTTTTTAAGTATCCCCCTGCACTTTTTGTACTCCTCCAGGGCTTCCTCCGTCTTTAGCCTTTTGTATCTGCCAAAAGCCCTCCTTTTTTCCCGAATCCATTCTCGTATATCCCCTGACATCCAAGGTTCCCTGGAGTTCTTGGAACCACCCTTGACCTTTACGGGAACATGTTGCCATTGTATGGTCTCAATCTCCCTTCTGAAAGACTCCCATTGCTCCGATGCGGATTTTCCTACAAGCAGCTGATCCCAGTCCATTTTGGCCAGATCCTGCCTTATCCTATTAAAATCGGCCTTCCCCCAATTTAGAACCTTTATTTCTGGCCCCTCCCTGTCCTTTTCCATGACCACCTTAAATCTCACCGAATTATGGTCACTGTCACCAAAGTGCTCACCTACTAGCACTTCTTCCACTTGGCCGGCCACATTCCCTAGAATTAGGTCCAGTACCGCCCCCTCTCTTGTAGGACTTTCTACAAGAGAGGGGGCGGTACTGGACCTAATTCTAGGGAATGTGGACAGTGCAGAGGGAGCTTTACTCTGTATCTAACCCGTGCCTGTACCTGCCCTGGGAGTGTTTGATGGGACAGTGCAGAGGGAGCTTTACTCTGTATCTCACCCATGCTGTACCTGCCTTAGGAGTGTTTGATGGGATAGTGCAGAGGGAGCTTTACACTGTATCTCACCCGTGCTGTACCTGCCTTAGGAGTGTTTGATGGGACAGTGTGGAGGGAGCTTTACTTTCAATCTAACCCGTGCTGTACCTGCCCAGCGAGTGTCTTATGGGACAGTGTTGAAGGAGCTTTACTCTGTATCTAACCCGTGCTGCACCTGCCTTGGGAGTGGTGATGGGACAGTGTAGACGGAGCTTTACTCAATCTAACCCGTGCTGTACCTGCCTTAGGAGTGTTTGATGGGACAGTGTAGATGGAGCTTTACTCTGTATCTAACCCGTGCTGTACCTGCCATTGGACTGTTTGATGGGTCATGTAGAGGGAGCTTTACTCTGTATCTAACCCGTGCTGTACCTGCCTTAGGAGTGTTTGATGGGACAGTGCAGAGGGAGCTTTACTCTGTATCTAACCCATGCTGTACCTGCCTTAGGAGTGTTTGATGGGACAGTGCAGAGGGTGCTTTACACTGTATCTCACCCGTGCTGTACCTGCCTTAGGAGTGTTTGATGGGACAGTGTGGAGGGAGCTTTACTCTGGATCTAACCCTTTCTGTACCTGCCCTGCAAGTGTCTTATGGGACAGTGTAGAAGGAGCTTTACTCTGTATCTAACCCGTGCTGTACCTGTCCTAGGAGTGTTTGATGGGATCGTGTAGAGAGAGCTTTACTCTGTATCTAACCCTGTACCTGCCCTGGGAGTGTTTGATGGGACAGCGTAGAGGGAGCTTTACTCTGTATCTAACCCGTGCTGTATCTGCCCTGGGAGTGTTTGATGGGACAGTGTAGAGGGAGCTTTACTCTGTATCTAACCCTGTACCTGCCCTGGGAGTGTTTGATGGGACAGTGTAGAGGGAGCTTTACTCTGTATCTAACCCGTGCTGTACCTGCCCTGGGAGTGTTTGATGGGATTGCCTTACAAAATCATGCAATAGTAGAATGTTTATATCACAGAAGGAGGCCATTTGGCCCTTCGAGTCCGTGCCGGCTCTATGCAAGAGCAATCCAGCCAGTCCCACTCCCCGCCCTTTCCCTGTTGCCCTGCAAATCTTTCCCTTCAAGTACTTGTCCAGTTCCCTTTTGAAGGCCATGATTGAATCTGCCTCCACCACCCCCTCGGGCAGTGCATTCCAGATCCTCACCACTCGCTGGGTGAAAAAGTTTCTCCTCATCTCACCTTTGGTTCTTTTGCCAATCACCTTAAATCTGTGTCCTCTGGTCCTTGACCCATCCGCCAATGGGAACAGTTTCTCTCTATCTACTCTGTCTGGACCCTTCATGATTTTGAACACCTCGATCAAATCTCCTCGCAACCGTCTCTGTTCCAAGGAGAACAACCCCAGCTTCTCCAGTCTATCCACATAACTAAAGTCCCTCATCCCTGGAATCATTCTGGTAAATCTCTTCTGCACCCTCTCTGAGGCCTTCACATCTTTCCTAAAGTGCGGTGCCCAGAACTGGACACAATACTCCAGTTGTGGCCCAACCAGTGTTTTATAAAGGTTCATCATGACTTCCTTGCTTTTCTACTCTATGCCTCTATTTATAAAGCCCAGGATCCCGTCTGCTTTTTAAACCACTTTCTCAATCTGCCCTGCCACCTTCAACGATTTGTGTACATATACCCCCAGATCTCTCTGTTCCTGTAATCCTTTTAGAATTGTGCCCTCTAGTTTATATTGCCTCTCCTTGTTCTTCCCACCAAAATGTATCACTTCGCATTTCTCAGTGTTAAATTTCATCTGCCACGTGTCTGCCCATTCCACCAGCCTGTCTATCTCCTCTTGAAGTCTATCACTATCCTCCTCACTGTTCACTACTCTTCCAAGTTTTGTGTCATCTGCAAATTTAGAAATTGTGCCCTGTCCACCCAAGTCCAAGTCATTAATATATAATCAAGAAAAGCAGTGGTCCCAGCACCGACCCCTGCGGAACACCACTGTACACCTTCCTCCAGTCTGAAAAACAACCGTTCACCACTACTCTCTGTTTCCTGTCACTTAGCCAACTTCATATCCATGCTGCTACTGTACCCTTTATTCCATGGGCTTCAATCTTGATGACAAGCCTATCATGCAGCACTTTATCAAACACCTTTTGAAAGTCCATATACACCACATCCACCGCACTGCCCTCATCGACCCTCTCTGTTACCTCATCAAAAAACTCTATCAAGTTCGTTGAAGACGATTTGCCTTTAACAAATCCATGCTGGCTTTCCCCAATCAATCCACCCTCGTCCAAGTGACTGTTAATTCTGTCCCGGATTATCGTTTCTAAAAGTTCCCCCAGCACCGAGGTTAAGCTGACTGGCTTATAGTTGCTGGGTTTATCCTTACACCCTTTTTTGAACAAGGGTGTAACATTTGCAATTCTCCAGTCCTCTGGCACCACCCTCGTATCTCAGGAAGTTTGGAAGATTATGGCCAGTACCTCCGCAATTTCCACCCTTACTTCCCTCAGTAACTTAGAATGCATCTCATCTGGACTGGGTGACTTATCTACTTTAAGTACAGCCAGCCTTTCTAGTACCTCTTCTTTATCAATTTTTAGCCCATCCAGTATCTCAACTACCTCTTCATCTACTGAGACTCTGGCAGCATCTTCTTCCTTGGTAAAGACATTTAGTACCTCGACCATCCCCTCTGCCTCCATGAGTAGATCTTCTTTTTGGTCCCTAATCGGCCCCACCCCTCCACTTACTACCTGTTTACAGCCTGTCGAAGACTTTTGGATTCCCTGCTATGTTGGCCGCCAGTCTATTCTCATACCCTCCCCTCCTGGCCCCTCATTTCCTTTTTCACTTCCCCTCTGGACATTCTATATTCAGCCTGGTTCTCACTTGTGTTATCAACCAGACATCTGTCAAACACCTCTTTTTTCTGCTTCATCTTACTCTCTATTTCTTTCGTCATCAGGGATCTCTGGCTTTAGTTGCCCTACTTTTCTCCCTGGGAACATACCGAGACTGTACCCGAACCATCTCCTCCTTAAAGACCATCCACTGTTCAATTACAGTTTTGCCTGCCAATCTTTGATTCCAATTTACCCGGGCCAGATCTGTTCTCATCCCACTGAAATTGGCCCTTCTCCAATTAAATTTTTACTTTAGGGTGGTCTGTGTCCTTTTCCATAGCTATTCTAAACCTTATGATACTATGATCGCTATTCCCTAAATGTTCTCCCACTGACACTTGCTCCACTTGGCCCACCTCGTTCCCCAGAACCAGATCCAGCAATGCCTCCTTCCTCGTTGGGCCAGAAACATACTGGTCAAGAAAGTTCTCCTGAACACCCTTCAAAGATTCCTTCCCCTCTGTGTCCCTTATTATTATTGTTATCCCAGTCTATATTCGGATAGTTGAAGTCTTCAGTTATCACTACTCTATTGCTTTTGCACCTCTCTGTAAATTCCCTGCAAATTTGCTCCTCTATATCCTTCCCACTAGTTGGTGGCCTATAGAATACACCCAGTAGTGTAATGGCACCACTATTGTTTCTTAACTCTAACCAAATAGATTCTGTCTTTGAGCCCTCCAGGACATCCTGGGGTGGGGGGGCGGGGGGGAAATTGGCTCGGGCCTGTTTTTGGGTGGGGGCAGCACGATCCGCTATTACCCCACGCCCAATGGTCCCTGCGCAGGCAGGATGAGATTTTCGTCAGGCCGGAAGAGATTTTCGTCAGGCCGGACGAGATTTTCGTCAGACCTGAGGACTCAACTGCATCTGCATTGGAAATCAGCGTTGAGCAAGGATTCACTGCAATTTGCAATTTCCAACAGCAGGGAGGCGCCAATCTCTTAAAGGCATGCTGTCTGTTAGAAATCTCTTAAAGGTAGCTGGTACCTGTTATTTGCTGAATATAACAGCCTGCTGTCTGAACAGAGATCAGACATTGCAAACGTAAAGCACAGATGGAGGTCCCATCCCTATGTTTACATACTGATGAGTTATGTTAAAACATTGAATAAAGGTTGCACACCACTAAATCCCACATCCTCCAATCTGCACACCAGACCTCACCAATCTGCCGATCTGAGAGTCCGTGCACCAAGGTTCTCTGCTGATGCACCAGAGGCTTTGGTGCAAGAGGTGGACAGAAGGAGGGACATCCTATATCCCCGGGGGGAGAGGGGGCAAGAGGCCCTCCAGACATGCACCCAAAAGGCAGTGGGAGGCAGTAGGGGATGAAGTCAATGCCAGGCCCACAGCATCATGAACATGGATGCAGTGCAGGAAGAAGCTCAATGCTTTGACATGAGTGGTCAAGGTGAGTGAGGTCAACTGTCAAGTGGTGTCTCCAACCAACTACACCATGAGCCTCATCCACTCCTCCACGGACTGAACCCCCCAACACCCACCTACCAACAAACTCTGTCCATCAGGACTCAACTCTTCCAATCAGATGCTTCCTCTCACCCTCACACATTACCACTGTTGCAAGCCGCCCACCCACAACTCACAGGCCACACACACTGGCAGCTATTCAACCATGACAGGCACATCACCCAGACACATGTCCCACTTTCCTGCAGGAGAAGGTGGCGCATATCAGGAGGCTGAAATGGCAGTGGCATTCAGCCCCTCGAGCCTGTTCCATCATTCACTGAGATCATGGTGGACCTGTGACCTCACTCCATATACCCGCCTTAGCCCCATATCCCCTAATACCCTTGGTTCACAGAAATCGATCAATCTCAGATTTAGAATTCACAATTGAGCGAGCATCACACTGCCGTTTGCAGAAGAGTGTTCCAAACATCTCCCAACCCTTGCATGGAGAAGCATTTCCAAACTTCACTGCTGCACGTCCTGGCTCTAAATGTTAGTCTGTGTCCCAGTATTCAAGTGTAGGAGACCTCCAAAAACAGTTGTAAATGTCTGGGCAGCCAGAAGCAATAATCCAGCCACTCACCTGTAAATCCTCCCTGGTCCCTTTAAATAGTGCCGGTCGGGGGTCCTCCAGACACTCCAAGACATGTTCAGATGGTCGGGGTTAAGACTGTGCATTGAGTTGAGCGTTAAGTCCCAAAATGGTGTCTATCACTTTAAATCAGCGTTGTACACTGATTGGAGCAATTTTCTCCCGACTTTACATGATTCCAGCGTTTGTTATCTGGGACTGCGCTAACTCCGATACCAAGATGGCGTCCGGCGCACATCACGCTGGAAACGTGCATGCACATTCAAGATGCCATCTTGGATATCAGAGATGCCACGTAGCACCGAAACAATGGGCGATACACGGCCCAATTTAGCACCTCCTCTCTCTCCAGTACTTCAATCTGCTCCTTAATCAATACTGCCACCTCCCCCGCACCTTTCTTTCCTTCCTTATCTTTCCTGAACACGATGGCGCTAAATTGGGCCGTGTAGCGCCCGTTGTTTTGGCACTACATGGCCTCTCCGACATCCAAATTTGGGAAGCTCTTCTGCAAACGGCAGTGTGATGCCAGCTCAATTGTGAATTCTAAATCTGAGATTGATCGATTTCTGTGAACCAAGGGTATTAAGGGATATGGGGCTAAGGCGGGTATATGGAGTGAGGTCACAGGTCCACCATGATCTCATTGAATGATGGAACAGGCTCGAGGGGCTGAATGCCACTGCCATTTCAGCCTCCTGATATGCGCCACCTTCTCCTGCAGGAAAGTGGGACGTGTTTCTGGGTGATGTGCCTGTCATGGTTGAATAGCTGCCAGTGTGTGTGGCCTGTGAGTTGTGGGTGGGCGGCTTGCAACAGTGGTAATGTGTGAGGGTGAGAGGAAGCACCTGATTGGAAGAGTTGAGTCCTGATGGACAGAGTTTGTTGGTAGGTGGGTGTTGGGGGGTTTAGTCCGTGGAGGAGTGGATGAGGCTCATGGTGTAGTTGGTTGGAGACACCACTTGACAGTTGACCTCACTCACCTTGACCACTCCTGTCAAAGCATTGAGCTTCTTCCTGCACTGCATCCATGTTCATGATGCTGTGGGCCTGGCATTGACTTCATCCCCTACTGCCTCCCACTGCCTTTTGGGTGCATGTCTGGAGGGCCTCTTGCCCCCTCTCCCCCCGGGGATATAGGATGTCCCTCCTTCTGTCCACCTCTTGCACCCAAAATCTCTGGTGCATCAGCAGAGAACCTTGGTGCACGGACTCTCAGATTGGCAGATTGGTGAGGTCTGGTGTGCAGATTGGAAGATGTGGGATTTTTTTTTATTCGTTCATGGGATGTGGGTGACGCTGGCAAGGCCGGAATTTATTGCCCATCCCTAATTTAGTGGTGCACAACCTTTATTCAATGTTTTAACATAACTCATAAGTATGTAAACATAGGGATGGGACCTGCATCTGTGCTTTACGTGTGTGATGTCTGATCTCTGTTCAGAATCCGTGCAGACCGTAGACTGTCACATTCAGCAAATAACAGGTACTAGCTACCTTTAAGAGATTTCTAACAGACAGCCTGCCTTTAAGAGATTGGCGCGCCCCTGCTGTTGGAAAGTGTGAATTGCATAGAATCCTCGTTCCTCGCTGATTTCCATCCCAGATCGCAGGTGAGTCCTCAGGCCTGACCAAAATCTGCACAGGGACCATTGGGCGCGGGGTAATAGCGGATCGTGCTACCCCCGCCCAAAAACAGGCCCATTCCAATTTTTTCACCCCCTTTATCCTGGAATATTTAGAGTGCAATCCTGCCCTTTTTTGATCCAGGACTCCGTTATCGCCACGACACCATATTTCCCTGTGGTTATTTGCGCCTGCGGTTCACCGACCTTATTTACCAGGCTTCGTGTGTTTAAAGACAAGGCTGAAGCGTTTGCAACCATCTTCAGCCAGAAGTGCCGAGTGGATGATCCATCTCGGCCTCCTCCCGATATCCCCACCATCACAGAAGCCAGTCTTCAGCCAATTCGATTCACTCCACGTGATATCAAGAAACGGCTGAGTGCACTGGATACAGCAAAGGCTATGGGCCCCGACAACATCCCAGCTGTAGTGCTGAAGACTTGTGCTCCAGAACTAGCTGCGCCTCTAGCCAAGCTGTTCCAGTACAGCTGCAACACTGGCATCTACCCGACAATGTGGAAAATTGCCCAGGTGTGTCCTGTCCATAAAAAGCAGGACAAATCCAATCCGGCCAATTACCGCCCCATCAGTCTACTCTCAATCATCAGCAAAGTGATGGAAGGTGTCGTCGACAGTGCTATCAAGCGGCACTTACTCACCAATAACCTGCTCACCGATGCTCAGTTTGGGTTCCGCCAGGACCACTCGGCTCCAGACCTCATTACAGCCTTGGTCCAAACATGGACAAAAGAGCTGAATTCCAGAGGTGAGGTGAGAGTGACTGCCCTTGACATCAAAGCAGCATTTGACCGAGTGTGGCACCAAGGAGCCCGAGTAAAATTGAAGTCAATGGGAATCAGGGGGAAAACTCTCCAGTGGCTGGAGTCATACCTAGCACAAAGGAAGATGGTAGTGGTTGTTGGAGGCCAATCATCTCAGCCCCAGGACATTGCTGCAGGAGTTCCTCAGGGCAGTGTCCTAGGCCCAACCATCTTCAGCTGCTTCATCAATGACCTTCCCTCCATCATAAGGTCAGAAATGGGGATGTTCGCTGATGACTGCACAGTGTTCAGTTCCATTCGCAACCCCTCAGATAATGAAGCAGTCCGAGCCCGCATGCAGCAAGACCTGGACAACATCCAGGCTTGGGCTCATAAGTGGCAAGTAACATTCGCGCCAGATAAGTGCCAGGCAATGACCATCTCCAACAAAAGAGAGTCTAACCATCTCCCCTTGACATTCAACGGCATTACCATCGCCGAATCCCCCACCATCAACATCCTGGGGGTCACCATTGACCAGAAACTTAACTGGACCAGACATATAAATACTGTGGCTACAAGAGCAGGTCAGAGGCTGGGTATTCTGCGGCGAGTGACTCACCTCCTGACTCCCCAAAGCCTTTCCACCATCTACAAGGCACAAGTCAGGAGTGTGATGGAATACTCTCCACTTGCCTGGATGAGTGCAGCTCCAACAACACTCAAGTAGCTCGACACCATCCAGGACAAAGCAGCCCGCTTGATTGGCACCCCATCCACCACCCTAAACATTCACTCCCTTCACCACCGGCGCACTGTGGCTGCAGTGTGGACCATCCACAGGATGCACTGCAGCAACTCGCCAAGGCTTCTTCGATTGCACCTCCCAAACCCGCGACCTCTACCACCCAGAAGGACAAGAGCGGTTCAAGAAGGCGGCTCACCACCACCTTCTCAAGGGCAATTAGGGATGGGCAATAAATGCCGGCCTCGCCAGAGACGCCCACATCCTGTGATCGAATAAAAAAAACAGACATGCACTGGAAACTTATCTTCAACCTTCTTGTATTCTCTTAGCCTGAACCCATCTCATATCGCACTATTACTGACACTGGTGCTGGCTGTCTCTCCCAATCCTTTGTGCACCTTGTTTCTCCTTTCCAATGCCCACCCCCTGCCAAATTAATTCAAACCCCACCCCCCGAGAGCTCCCACCTCCCCCAGAACTGGTCCCAATGCCCCAGGAATCTGAAGCCCACCTTCCTGCACCATCTCCACAACCACGCATTCATCTGCTCCATCCTCCTATTTCAGTACCCACTGGTGCGTGGCACCAGCAGTAATCCAGAGATGACTACCTGAGGTCCTGCTTATGAACCTCTTTCCTCACTCCTTAAAATCTGCCTGTGGGACCTCATCCCCCTTTCTAGCTGTGTCGTTGGTGCCCTGCCATGCCTCGATTTATCAGGTTATTAGCTCACTTTACAGAAAGAAACGAAAGACTGCAAAACAACACTCGTTTTATCTGTTCTGATTCTCTGAATCTCCCTCCCAAGTCTCTCGATTGAGGCCTAGTCCTGGGCCTCACTTTTTACCTGCTCCGATTCTCCATCCCCGGTCTCTCCCAGTCTGTTCTCACTCTGGACTCCAGGCTCCCGATTGAGGCCTAGTCCTGGGCCTCACTTTTTATCTGCTCCGATTCTCCATCCCCAGTCTCTCCCAGTCTGTACTCACTCTGGACTCCAGGCTCTCGATTGAGGCCTAGTCCTGGACCTCACTTTTTACCTACTCCTATTCTCCATCCCCAGTCTCTCTCAGTCTGTTCTCACTCTGGACTCCAGGCTCCCGATTGAGGCCTAGTCCTGGACCTCACTTTTTACCTACTCCTATTCTCCATCCCCAGTCTCTCCCAGTCTGTACTCACTCTGGACTCCAGGCTCTCGATTGAGGCCTAGTCCTGGGCCTCACTTTTTACCTCCTCCTATTCTCCATCCCCGGTCTCTCCCAGTCTGTACTCACTCTGGACTCCAGGCTCCCGATTGAGGCCTAGTCCTGGACCTCACTTTTTACCTACTCCTATTCTCCATCCCCAGTCTCTCCCAGTCTGTACTCACTCTGGACTCCAGGCTCTCGATTGAGGCCTAGTCCTGGGCCTCACTTTTTACCTACTCCTATTCTCCATCCCCAGTCTCTCTCAGTCTGTTCTCACTCTGGACTCCAGGCTCTCGATTGAGGCCGAGTCCTGGGCCTCACTTTTTACCTGCTCCGATTCTCCATCCCCAGTCTCTCCCAGTCTGTACTCACTCTGGACTCCAGGCTCCCGATTGAGGCCTAGTCCTGGACCTCACTTTTTACCTACTCCTATTCTCCATCCCCAGTCTCTCCCAGTCTGTACTCACTCTGGACTCCAGGCTCTCGATTGAGGCCTAGTCCTGGGCCTCACTTTTTACCTATTCCTATTCTCCATCCCCGGTCTCTCTCAGTCTGTTCTCACTCTGGACTCCAGGCTCCCGATTGAGGCCTAGTCCTGGGCCTCACTTTTTACCTACTCCTATTCTCCATCCCCGGTCTCTCCCAGTCTGTTCTCACTCTGGACTCCAGGCTCTCGATTGAGGCCTAGTCCTGGACCTCACTTTTTACCTACTCCTATTCTCCATCCCCAGTCTCTCCCAGTCTGTACTCACTCTGGACTCCAGGCTCTCGATTGAGGCCTAGTCCTGGGCCTCACTTTTTACCTACTCCTATTCTCCATCCCCGGTCTCTCTCAGTCTGTACTCACTCTGGACTCCAGGCTCTCGATTGAGGCCTAGTCCTGGACCTCACTTTTTACCTACTCCTATTCTCCATCCCCAGTCTCTCCCAGTCTGTACTCACTCTGGACTCCAGGCTCTCGATTGAGGCCTAGTCCTGGGCCTCACTTTTTACCTACTCCTATTCTCCATCCCCAGTCTCTCTCAGTCTGTTCTCACTCTGGACTCCAGGCTCCCGATTGAGGCCTAGTCCTGGGCCTCACTTTTTACCTACTCCTATTCTCCATCCCCGGTCTCTCCCAGTCTGTACTCACTCTGGACTCCAGGCTCCCGATTGAGGCCTAGTCCTGGGCCTCACTTTTTACCTACTCCTATTCTCCATCCCCGGTCTCTCTCAGTCTGTACTCACTCTGGACTCCAGGCTCTCGATTGAGGCCTAGTCCTGGGCCTCACTTTTTATCTGCTCCGATTCTCCATCCCCGGTCTCTCCCAGTCTGTTCTCACTCTGGACTCCAGGCTCTCGATTGAGGCCTAGTCCTGGGCCTCACTTTTTACCTACTCCTATTCTCCATCCCCGGTCTCTCCCAGTCTGTACTCACTCTGGACTCCAGGCTCTCGATTGAGGCCTAGTCCTGGGCCTCACTTTTTACCTACTCCTATTCTCCATCCCCGGTCTCTCTCAGTCTGTACTCACTCTGGACTCCAGGCTCCCGATTGAGGCCTAGTCCTGGGCCTCACTTTTTACCTACTCCTATTCTCCATCCCCGGTCTCTCCCAGTCTGTCCTCACTCTGGACTCCAGGCTTCCGATTGAGGCCTAGTCCTGGGCCTCACTTTTTACCTACTCCTATTCTCCATCCCCGGTCTCTCCCAGTCTGTTCTCACTCTGGACTCCAGGCTCTCGATTGAGGCCTAGACCTGGGCCTCACTTTTTACCTACTCCTATTCTCCATCCCCGGTCTCTCCCAGTCTGTTCTCACTCTGGACTCCAGGCTCTCGACTGAGGCCTAGACCTGGGCCTCACTTTTTACCTACTCCTATTCTCCATCCCCGGTCTCTCTCAGTCTGTACTCACTATGGACTCCAGGCTCTCGATTGAGGCCTAGTCCTGGGCCTCACTTTTTACCTACTCCTATTCTCCATCCCCGGTCTCTCCCAGTCTGTACTCACTCTGGACTCCAGGCTCTCGATTGAGGCCTAGTCCTGGGCCTCACTTTTTACCTACTCCTGTTCCCCATCCCCGGTCTCTCCCAGTCTGTTCTCACTCTGGACTCCAGGCTCCCGATTGAGACCTAGTCCTGGGCCTCACTTTCTTCCTACTCCTATTCTCCATCCCCGGTCTCTCCCAGTCTGTACTCACTCTGGACTCCAGGCTCTCGATTGAGGCCTAGTCCTGGGCCTCACTTTTTACCTGCTCCTATTCTCCATCCCCGGTCTCTCCCAGTCTGTATTCACTCTGGACTCCAGGCTCTCGATTGAGGCCTAGTCCTGGGCCTCACTTTTTACCTACTCCTATTCTCCATCCCCGGTCTCTCCCAGTCTGTTCTCACTCTCGACTCCAGGCTCTCGATTGAGGCCTAGTCCTGGGCCTCACTTTTTACCTACTCCTATTCTCCATCCCCGGTCTCTCACACTTTGTACTCACTCTGGACTCCAGGCTCCCGATTGAGGCCTAGTCCTGGGCCTCACTTTTTACCTACTCCTATTCTCCATCCCCGGTCTCTCACAGTCTGTACTCACTCTGGACTCCAGGCTCTCGATTGAGGCCGAGCCCTGGGCCTCACTTTTTACCTACTCCAATTCTCCAACCCTGGTCTCTCCCAGTCTGTACTCACTCTGGACTCCAGGCTCCCGATTGAGGCCTAGTACTGGGCCTCACTTTTTACCTACTCCTATTCTGCATCCCCGGTCTCTCTCAGTCTGTACTCACTCTGGACTCCAGGCTCCCGATTGAGGCCTAGTCCTGGGCCTCACTTTTTACCTACTCCTATTCTCCATCCCCGGTCTCTCCCAGTCTGTCCTCACTCTGGACTCCAGGCTTCCGATTGAGGCCTAGTCCTGGGCCTCACTTTTTACCTACTCCTATTCTCCATCCCCGGTCTCTCCCAGTCTGTTCTCACTCTGGACTCCAGGCTCTCGATTGAGGCCTAGACCTGGGCCTCACTTTTTACCTACTCCTATTCTCCATCCCCGGTCTCTCCCAGTCTGTTCTCACTCTGGACTCCAGGCTCTCGACTGAGGCCTAGACCTGGGCCTCACTTTTTACCTACTCCTATTCTCCATCCCCGGTCTCTCTCAGTCTGTACTCACTATGGACTCCAGGCTCTCGATTGAGGCCTAGTCCTGGGCCTCACTTTTTACCTACTCCTATTCTCCATCCCCGGTCTCTCCCAGTCTGTACTCACTCTGGACTCCAGGCTCTCGATTGAGGCCTAGTCCTGGGCCTCACTTTTTACCTACTCCTGTTCCCCATCCCCGGTCTCTCCCAGTCTGTTCTCACTCTGGACTCCAGGCTCCCGATTGAGACCTAGTCCTGGGCCTCACTTTCTTCCTACTCCTATTCTCCATCCCCGGTCTCTCCCAGTCTGTACTCACTCTGGACTCCAGGCTCTCGATTGAGGCCTAGTCCTGGGCCTCACTTTTTACCTGCTCCTATTCTCCATCCCCGGTCTCTCCCAGTCTGTATTCACTCTGGACTCCAGGCTCTCGATTGAGGCCTAGTCCTGGGCCTCACTTTTTACCTACTCCTATTCTCCATCCCCGGTCTCTCCCAGTCTGTTCTCACTCTCGACTCCAGGCTCTCGATTGAGGCCTAGTCCTGGGCCTCACTTTTTACCTACTCCTATTCTCCATCCCCGGTCTCTCACACTTTGTACTCACTCTGGACTCCAGGCTCCCGATTGAGGCCTAGTCCTGGGCCTCACTTTTTACCTACTCCTATTCTCCATCCCCGGTCTCTCACAGTCTGTACTCACTCTGGACTCCAGGCTCTCGATTGAGGCCGAGCCCTGGGCCTCACTTTTTACCTACTCCTATTCTGCATCCCCGGTCTCTCTCAGTCTGTACTCACTCTGGACTCCAGGCTCTCGATTGAGGCCTCGTCCTGGGCCTCACTTTTTACCTCCTCCTATTCTCCATCCCCGGTCTCTCACAGTCTGTACTCACTCTGGACTCCAGGCTCTCGATTGAGGCCTAGTCCTGGGCCTCACTTTTTACCTACTCCTATTCTCCATCCCCAGTCTCTCCCAGTCTGTACTCACTCTGGACTCCAGGCTCTCGATTGAGGCCTAGTCCTGGGCCTCACTTTTTACCTACTCCTATTCTCCATCCCCGGTCTCTCCCAGTCTGTTCTCACTCTCGACTCCAGGCTCTCGATTGAGGCCTAGTCCTGGGCCTCACTTTTTACCTACTCCTATTCTCCATCCCCAGTCTCTCCCAGTCTGTACTCACTCTGGACTCCAGGCTCCCGATTGAGGCCTAGTCCTGGGCCTCACTTTTTACCTACTCCTATTCTCCATCCCCGGTCTCTCACAGTCTGTACTCACTCTGGACTCCAGGCTCTCGATTGAGGCCTAGTCCTGGGCCTCACTTTTTACCTACTCCTATTCTCCATCCCCGGTCTCTCTCAGTCTGTACTCACTCTGGACTCCAGGCTCTCGATTGAGGGCCTAGTCCTGGGCCTCACTTTTTAACTACTCCTATTCTCCATCCCCAGTCTCTCTCAGTCTGTTCTCAATCTCGACTCCAGGCTCTCAATTGAGGCCTAGTCCTGGGCCTCACTTTTTACCTACTCCTATTCTCCATCGCCGGTCTCTCTCAGTCTGTACTCACTCTGGACTCCAGGCTCTCGATTGAGGCCTAGTCCTGGGCCTCACTTTTTACCTACTCCTATTCTCCATCCCCAGTCTCTCCCAGTCTGTACTCACTCTGGACTCCAGGCTCTCGATTGAGGCCTAGTCCTGGGCCTCACTTTTTACCTACTCCTATTCTCCATCCCCGGTCTCTCCCAGTCTGTACTCACTCTGGACTCCAGGCTCTCGATTGAGGCCTAGTCCTGGGCCTCACTTTTTACCTACTCCTATTCTCCATCGCCGGTCTCTCTCAGTCTGTACTCACTCTGGACTCCAGGCTCTCGATTGAGGCCTAGTCCTGGGCCTCACTTTTTACCTACTCCTATTCTCCATCCCCAGTCTCTCCCAGTCTGTGCTCACTCTGGACTCCAGGCTCTCGATTGAGGCCTAGTCCTGGGCCTCACTTTTTACCTACTCCTATTCTCCATCCCCAGTCTCTCTCAGTCTGTTCTCACTCTGGACTCCAGGCTCTCGATTGAGGCCTAGTCCTGGGCCTCACTTTTTACCTACTCCTATTCCCCATCCCCAGTCTCTCTCAGTCTGTTCTCAATCTCGACTCCAGGCTCTCGATTGAGGCCTAGTCCTGGGCCTCACTTTTTACCTACTCCTATTCTCCATCCCCGGTCTCTCCCAGTCTGTACTCACTCTGGACTCCAGGCTCCCGATTGAGGCCTAGTCCTGGGCCTCACTTTTTACCTACTCCTATTCTCCATCCCCAGTCTCTCCCAGTCTGTACTCACTCTGGACTCCAGGCTCCCGATTGAGGGCCTAGTCCTGGACCTCACTTTTTACCTACTCCTATTCTCCATCCCCGGTCTCTCTCAGTCTGTACTCACTCTGGACTCCAGGCTCTCGATTGAGGCCTAGTCCTGGGCCTCACTTTTTACCTACTCCTATTCTCCATCCCCGGTCTCTCTCAGTCTGTACTCACTCTGGACTCCAGGCTCTCGATTGAGGCCTAGTCCTGGGCCTCACTTTTTACCTACTCCTATTCTCCATCCCCGGTCTCTCTCAGTCTGTACTCACTCTGGACTCCAGGCTCTCGATTGAGGCCTAGTCCTGGGCCTCATATTTTGCCTACTCCTATTCTCCATCCCCAGTCTCTCTCAGTCTGTACTCACTCTGGACTCCAGGCTCTCGATTGAGGCCTAGTCCTGGGCCTCACTTTTTACCTACTCCTATTCTGCATCCCCGGTCTCTCTCAGTCTGTACTCACTCTGGACTCCAGGCTCTCGATTGAGGCCTAGTCCTGGGCCTCACTTTTTACTTACTCCTGTTCCCCATCCCCGGTCTCTCCCAGTCTGTACTCACTCTGGACTCCAGGCTCTCGATTGAGGCCTAGTCCTGGGCCTCACTTTTTACCTACTCCTCTTCTCCATCCCCGGTCTCTCTCAGTCTGTTCTCAATCTGGACTCCAGGCTCTCGATTGAGGCCTAGTCCTGGGCCTCACTTTTTACCTACTCCTGTTCTCCATCCCCAGTCTCTCCCAGTCTGTTCTCACTCTGGACTCCAGGCTCCCGATTGAGGCCTAGTCCTGGGCCTCACTTTTTACCTACTCCTATTCTCCATCCCCGGTCTCTCCCAGTCTGTTCTCACTCTGGACTCCAGGCTCTCGATTGAGGCCGAGTCCTGGGCCTCACTTTTTACCTACTCCTATTCTCCATCCCCGGTCTCTCTCAGTCTGTACTCACTCTGGACTCCAGGCTCTCGATTGAGGCCTAGTCCTGGGCCTCACTTTTTACCTACTCCTATTCTCCATCCCCGGTCTCTCACAGTCTGTACTCACTCTGGACTCCAGGCTCTCGATTGAGGCCTAGTCCTGGGCCTCACTTTTTACCTACTCCTATTCTCCATCCCCGGTCTCTCTCAGTCTGTTCTCAATCTCGACTCCAGGCTCTCGATTGAGGCCTAGTCCTGGGCCTCACTTTTTACCTACTCCTATTCTCCATCCCCAGTTTCTCCCAGTCTGTACTCACTCTGGACTCCAGGCTCTCGATTGAGGGCCTAGTCCTGGGCCTCACTTTTTACCCTCTCCTATTCTCCATCCCTGGTCTCTCTCAGTCTGTACTCACTCTGGACTCCAGGCTCTCGATTGAGGCCTAGTCCTGGGCCTCATTTTTTACCTACTCCTATTCTCCATCCCCGGTCTCTCTCAGTCTGTTCTCAATCTCGACTCCAGGCTCTCGATTGAGGCCTAGTCCTGGGCCTCACTTTTTACCTACTCCTATTCTGCATCCCCGGTCTCTCTCAGTCTGTACTCACTCTGGACTCCAGGCTCTCGATTGAGGCCTAGTCCTGGGCCTCACTTTTTACCTACTCCTATTCTCCATCCCCGGTCTCTCTCAGTCTGTACTCACTCTGGACCCCAGGCTCTCGATTGAGGCCTAGTCCTGGGCCTCACTTTTTACCTACTCCTATTCTCCATCCCCGGTCTCTCTCAGTCTGCACTCACTCTGGACTCCAGGCTCTCGATTGAGGCCTAGTCCTGGGCCTCACTTTTGACCTACTCCTATTCCCCATCCCCAGTCTCTCCCAGTCTGTTCTCACTCTGGACTCCAGGCTCTCGATTGAGGCCTAGTCCTGGGCCTCACTTTTTACCTACTCCTATTCTCCATCCCCGGTCTCTCCCAGTCTGTACTCACTCTGGACTCCAGGCTCTCGATTGAGGCCTAGTCCTGGGCCTCACTTTTTACCTACTCCTGTTCTCCATCCCCGGTCTCTCAGTCTGTACTCACTCTGGACTCCAGGCTCTCGATTGAGGCCTAGTCCTGGGCCTCACTTTTTACCTACTCCTATTCTCCATCCCTGGTCTCTCCCAGTCTGTACTCACTCTGGACTCCAGGCTCTCGATTGAGGCCTAGTCCTGGGCCTCACTTTTTACCTCCTCCTATTCTCC
Organism: Heptranchias perlo; assembly: GCF_035084215.1. NCBI lineage: Eukaryota > Metazoa > Chordata > Chondrichthyes > Hexanchiformes > Hexanchidae > Heptranchias > Heptranchias perlo. The sequence continues at coordinate 170,062 of NW_027139142.1, forward strand.
ACCCCCAGTCTCTCAGTCTGTACTCACTCTGGACTCCAGGCTCCCGATTGAGGCCTAGTCCTGGGCCTCACTTTTTACCTACTCCTATTCTCCATCCCCGGGCTCTCTCAGTCTGTTCTCACTCTGGACTCCAGGCTCCCGATTGAGGCCTAGTCCTGGGCCTCACTTTTGACCTACTCCTGTTCCCCATCCCCGGTCTCTCTCAGTCTGTACTCACTCTGGACTCCAGGCTCTCGATTGAGTCCTAGTCCTGGGCCTCAATTTTTACCTGCTCCTATTCTCCATCCCCAGTCTCTCAGTCTTTACTCACTCTGGACTCCAGGCTCCCGATTGAGGCCGAGTCCTGGGCCTCACTTTTTACCTACTCCTATTCTCCATCCCCGGTCTCTCTCAGTCTGTACTCACTCTGGACTCCAGGCTCTCGATTGAGTCCTAGTCCTGGGCCTCAATTTTTACCTGCTCCTATTCTCCATCCCCAGTCTCTCAGTCTTTACTCACTCTGGACTCCAGGCTCCCGATTGAGGCCTAGTCCTGGGCCTCATATTTTTCCTACTCCTATTCTCCATTCCCGGTCTCTCTCAGTCTGTACTCACTCTGGACTCCAGGCTCTCGATTGAGGCCGAGTCCTGGGCCTCACTTTTTACCTACTCCTATTCTCCATCCCCGGTCTCTCAGTCTGTACTCACTCTGGACTCCAGGCTCTCGATTGAGGCCTAGTCCTGGGCCTCACTTTTTACCTACTCCTATTCTCCATCCCCGGTCTCTCTCAGTCTGTTCTCACTCTGGACTCCAGGCTCTCGATTGAGGCCTAGTCCTGGGCCTCACTTTTTACCTACTCCTATTCTCCATCCCCGGTCTCTCTCAGTCTGTACTCACTCTGGACTCCAGGCTCTCGATTGAGGCCTAGTCCTGGGCCTCACTTTTTACCTACTCCTATTCTCCATCCCCGGTCTCTCCCAGTCTGTTCTCACTCTGGACTCCAGGCTCTCGATTGAGGCCTAGTCCTGGGCCTCACTTTTTACCTACTCCTATTCTCCATCCCCGGTCTCTCTCAGTCTGTACTCACTCTGGACTCCAGGCTCTCGATTGAGGCCTAGTCCTGGGCCTCACTTTCTTCCTACTCCTATTCCCCATCCCCGGTCTCTCTCAGTCTGTTCTCACTCTGGACTCCAGGCTCCCGATTGAGGCCTAGTCCTGGGCCTCACTTTTTACCTACTCCTATTCTCCATCCCCAGTCTCTCCCAGTCTGTACTCACTCTGGACTCCAGGCTCTCGATTGAGGCCTAGTCCTGGGCCTCACTTTTTACCTACTCCTGTTCTGCATCCCCAGTCTCTCTCAGTCTGTTCTCACTCTGGACTCCAGGCTCCCGATTGAGGCCTAGTCCTGGGCCTCACTTTTTACCTACTCCTATTCTCCATCCCCAGTCTCTCCCAGTCTGTTCTCACTCTGGACTCCAGGCTCTCGATTGAGGCCTAGTCCTGGGCCTCACTTTTTACCTACTCCTATTCTCCATCCCCGGTCTCTCCCAGTCTGTACTCACTCTGGACTCCAGGCTCTCGATTGAGGCCTAGTCCTGGGCCTCACTTTTTACCTACTCCTATTCTCCATCCCCGGTCACTCCCAGTCTGTACTCACTCTGGACTCCAGGCTCTTGATTGAGGCCTAGTCCTGGGCCTCACATTTTACCTACTCCTATTCTCCATCCCCGGTCTCTCCCAGTCTGTACTCACTCTGGACTCCAGGCTCCCGATTGAGGCCTAGTCCTGGGCCTCACATTTTACCTACTCCTATTCTCCATCCCCGGTCTCTCTCAGTCTGTTCTCACTCTGGACTCCAGGCTCTCGATTGAGGCCTAGTCCTGGGCCTCACTTTTTACCTACTCCTATTCTCCATCCCCGGTCTCTCTCAGTCTGTACTCACTCTGGACTCCAGGCTCTCGATTGAGGCCTAGTCCTGGGCCTCACTTTTTACCTACTCCTATTCTCCATCCCCGGTCTCTCTCAGTCTGTACTCACTCTGGACTCCAGGCTCTCGATTGAGGCCTAGTCCTGGGCCTCACATTTTACCTACTCCTATTCTCCATCCCCGGTCTCTCCCAGTCTGTACTCACTCTGGACTCCAGGCTCTCGATTGAGGCCTAGTCCTGGGCCTCACTTTTTACCCTCTCCTATTCTCCATCCCCGGTCTCTCTCAGTCTGTACTCACTCTGGACTCCAGGCTCTCGATTGAGGCCTAGTCCTGGGCCTCACTTTTTACCTACTCCTATTCTCCATCCCCGGTCTCTCTCAGTCTGTACTCACTCTGGACTCCAGGCTCTCGATTGAGGCCTAGTCCTGGGCCTCACTTTTTACCTACTCCTATTCCCCATCCCCGGTCTCTCTCAGTCTGTACTCACTCTGGACTCCAGGCTCTCGATTGAGGCCGAGCCCTGGGCCTCACTTTTTACCTACTCCTATTCTCCATCCCTGGTCTCTCCCAGTCTGTACTCACTCTGGACTCCAGGCTCTCGATTGAGGCCTAGACCTGGGCCTCACTTTTTTCCTACTCCTATTCTCCACCCCCAGTCTCTCAGTCTGTTCTCACTCTGGACTCCAGGCTCTCGATTGAGGCCTAGTCCTGGGCCTCACTTTTTACCTACTCCTATTCTCCAACCCGGTCTCTCCCAGTCTGTTCTCACTCTGGACTCCAGGCTCTCGATTGAGGCCTAGTCCTGGGCCTCACTTTTTACCTACTCCTATTCTCCATCCCTGGTCTCTCCCAGTCTGTACTCACTCTGGACTCCAGGCTCTCGATTGAGGCCTAGTCCTGGGCCTCACTTTTTACCTGCTCCAATTCTCCAGCCCTGGTCTCTCAGTCTGTACTCACTCTGGACTCCAGGCTCTCGATTGAGGCCGAGTCCTGGGCCTCACTTTTTACCTACTCCTATTCTCCATCCCCGGTCTCTCCCAGTCTGTACTCACTCTGGACTCCAGGCTCCCGATTGAGGCCTAGTCCTGGGCCTCACTTTTTACCTGCTCCTATTCTCCATCCCCGGTCTCTCCCAGTCTGTACTCACTCTGGACTCCAGGCTCTCGATTGAGGCCTAGTCCTGCACCTCACTTTTTACCTCCTCCTATTCTCCATCCCCGGTCTCTCCCAGTCTGTACTCACTCTGGACTCCAGGCTCTCGATTGTGGCCTAGTCCTGGGCCTCACTTTTTACCTACTTCTATTCCCCATCCCCAGTCTCTCCCAGTCTGTACTCACTCTGGACTCCAGGCTCTCGATTGTGGCCTAGTCCTGGGCCTCACTTTTTACCTACTTCTATTCCCCATCCCCAGTCTCTCCCAGTCTGTTCTCACTCTGGACTCCAGGCTCTCGATTGAGGCCTAGTCCTGGGCCTCACTTTTTACCTCCTCCTATTCTCCACCCCCAGTCTCTCAGTCTGTATTCACTCTGGACTCCAGGCTCCCGATTGAGGCCTAGTCCTGGGCCTCACTTTTTACCTACTCCTATTCTCCATCCCCGGGCTCTCTCAGTCTGTTCTCACTCTGGACTCCAGGCTCCCGATTGAGGCCTAGTCCTGGGCCTCACTTTTTACCTACTCCTATTCTCCATCCCCAGTCTCTCACAGTCTGTACTCACTCTGGACTCCAGGCTCTCGATTGAGGCCGAGTCCTGGGCCTCACTTTTTACCTCCTCCTATTCTCCATCCCCGGTCTCTCTCAGTCTGTACTCACTCTGGACTCCAGGCTCTCGATTGAGGCCTAGTCCTGGGCCTCACTTTTGACCTACTCCTGTTCCCCATCCCCGGTCTCTCTCAGTCTGTACTCACTCTGGACTCCAGGCTCTCGATTGAGTCCTAGTCCTGGGCCTCAATTTTTACCTACATCTATTCTCCATCCCCGGTCTCTCCCTGTCTGTTCTCACTCTGGACTCCAGGCTCCCGATTGAGGCCGAGTCCTGGGCCTCACTTTTTACCTACTCCTATTCTCCATCCCCGGTCTCTCTCAGTCTGTACTCACTCTGGACTCCAGGCTCTCGATTGAGGCCTAGTCCTGGGCCTCACTTTTTACCTACTCCTATTCTCCATCCCCAGTCTCTCCCAGTCTGTACTCACTCTGGACTCCAGGCTTTCGATTGAGGCCTAGTCCTGGGCCTCACTTTGTACCTACTCCTATTCTCCATCGCCGGTCTCTCCCAGTCTGTACTCACTCTGGACTCCAGGCTCTCGATTGAGGCCTAGTCCTGGGCCTCACTTTTTACCTACTCCTATTCTCCATCCCCAGTCTCTCTCAGTCTGTACTCACTCTGGACTCCAGGCTCTCGATTGAGGCCTAGTCCTGGGCCTCACTTTTTACCTACTCCTATTCTCCATCCTCGGTCTCTCTCAGTCTGTACTCACTCTGGACTCCAGGCTCTCGATTGAGGCCTAGTCCTGGGCCTCACTTTTTACCTACTCCTATTCTCCATCCCCGGTCTCTCTCAGTCTGTTCTCACTCTGGACTCCAGGCTCTCGATTGAGGCCTAGTCCTGGGCCTCACTTTTTACCTACTCCTATTCTCCATCCCCGGTCTCTCTCAGTCTGTACTCACTCTGGACTCCAGGCTCTCGATTGAGGCCTAGTCCTGGGCCTCACTTTTTACCTCCTCCTATTCTCCATCCTCGGTCTCTCTCAGTCTGTACTCACTCTGGACTCCAGGCTCTCGATTGAGGCCTAGTCCTGGGCCTCACTTTTTACCTACTCCTATTCTCCATCCCCGGTCTCTCCCAGTCTGTTCTCACTCTGGACTCCAGGCTCTCGATTGAGGCCTAGTCCTGGGCCTCACTTTTTACCTACTCCTATTCTCCATCCCCAGTCTCTCCCAGTCTGTACTCACTCTGGACTCCAGGCTCTCGATTGAGGCCTAGTCCTGGGCCTCACTTTTTACCTACTCCTATTCTCCATCCCCAGTCTCTCTCAGTCTGTACTCACTCTGGACTCCAAGCTCCCGATTGAGGCCTAGTCCTGGGCCTCACTTTTTACCTACTCCTATTCTCCATCCCCGGTCTCTCTCAGTCTGTTCTCACTCTGGACTCCAGGCTCTCGATTGAGGCCTAGTCCTGGGCCTCACTTTTTACCTACTCCTATTCTCCATCCCCGGTCTCTCAGTCTGTACTCACTCTGGACTCCAGGCTCCCGATTGAGGCCTAGTCCTGGGCCTCACTTTTTACCTGCTCCTATTCCCCATCGCCGGTCTCTCTCAGTCTGTACTCACTCTGGACTCCAAGCTCCCGATTGAGGCCTAGTCCTGGGCCTCACTTTTTACCTACTCCTATTCTCCATCCCCGGTCTCTCTCAGTCTGTTCTCACTCTGGACTCCAGGCTCTCGATTGAGGCCTAGTCCTGGGCCTCACTTTTTACCTACTCCTATTCTCCATTCCCGGTCTCTCTCAGTCTGTTCTCACTCTGGACTCCAGGCTCTCGATTGAGGCCTAGTCCTGGGCCTCACTTTTTACCCTCTCCTATTCTCCATCCCCGGTCTCTCTCAGTCTGTACTCACTCTGGACTCCAGGCTCTCGATTGAGGCCTAGTCCTGGGCCTCACTTTTTACCTACTCCTATTCTCCATCCCCGGTCTCTCTCAGTCTGTACTCACTCTGGACTCCAGGCTCTCGATTGAGGCCGAGCCCTGGGCCTCACTTTTTACCTACTCCTATTCTCCATCCCCGGTCTCTCCCAGTCTGTTCTCACTCTGGACTCCAGGCTCTCGATTGAGGCCGAGCCCTGGGCCTCACTTTTTACCTACTCCTATTCTCCATCCCCGGTCTCTCCCAGTCTGTTCTCACTCTGGACTCCAGGCTCTCGATTGAGGCCTAGTCCTGGGCCTCACTTTTTACCTACTCCTATTCTCCATCCCTGGTCTCTCCCAGTCTGTACTCACTCTGGACTCCAGGCTCTCGATTGAGGCCTAGTCCTGGGCCTCACTTTTTACCTACTCCTATTCTCCATCCCCGGTCTCTCCCAGTCTGTTCTCACTCTGGACTCCAGGCTCTCGATTGAGGCCTAGTCCTGGGCCTCACTTTTTACCTACTCCTATTCTCCATCCCTGGTCTCTCCCAGTCTGTACTCACTCTGGACTCCAGGCTCTCGATTGAGGCCTAGTCCTGGGCCTCACTTTTTACCTACTCCTATTCTCCATCCCCGGTCTCTCTCAGTCTGTACTCACTCTGGACTCCAGGCTCTCGATTGAGGCCTAGTCCTGGGCCTCACTTTTTACCTGCTCCAATTCTCCATCCCTGGTCTCTCAGTCTGTACTCACTCTGGACTCCAGGCTCTCGAGTGAGGCCGAGCCCTGGGCCTCACTTTTTACCTACTCCTATTCTCCATCCCCAGTCTCTCCCAGTCTGTACTCACTCTGGACTCCAGGCTCTCGATTGAGGCCTAGTCCTGGGCCTCACTTTTTACCTGCTCCTATTCTCCATCCCCGGTCTCTCCCAGTCTGTACTCACTCTGGACTCCAGGCTCTCGATTGAGGCCTAGTCCTGGGCCTCACTTTTTACCTACTCCTATTCTCCATCCCCAGTCTCTCCCAGTCTGTATTCACTCTGGACTCCAGGCTCTCGATTGAGGCCTAGTCCTGGGCCTCACTTTTTACCTACTCCTATTCTCCATCCCCAGTCTCTCCCAGTCTGTGCTCACTCTCGACTCCAGGCTCCCGATTGAGGCCTAGTCCTGGGCCTCACTTTTTACCTGCTCCGATTCTCCATCCCCGGTCTCTCCCAGTCTGTACTCACTCTGGACTCCAGGCTCCCGATTGAGGCCTAGTCCTGGGCCTCACTTTTTACCTGCTCCGATTCTCCATCCCCGGTCTCTCCCAGTCTGTTCTCACTCTGGACTCCAGGCTCCCGATTGAGGCCTAGTCCTGGGCCTCACTTTTTACCTACTCCTATTCTCCATCCCCGGTCTCTCTCAGTCTGTACTCACTCTGGACTCCAGGCTTCCGATTGAGGCCTAGTCCTGGGCCTCACTTTTTACCTACTCCTATTCTGCATCCCCGGTCTCTCCTAGTCTGTTCTGACTCTGGACTCCAGGCTCTCGATTGAGGCCTAGTCCTGGGCCTCACTTTTTACCTACTCCTATTCTCCATCCCCGGTCTCTCCCAGTCTGTACTCACTCTGGACTCCAGGCTTCCGATTGAGGCCTAGTCCTGGGCCTCACTTTTTACCTACTCCTATTCTCCATCCCTGGTCTCTCTCAGTCTGTTCTCACTCTGGACTCCAGGCTCTCGATTGAGGCCTAGTCCTGGGCCTCACTTTTTACCTACTCCTATTCTCCATCCCCGGTCTCTCCCAGTCTGTTCTCACTCTGGACTCCAGGCTCCCGATTGAGGCCTAGTCCTGGGCCTCACTTTTTACCTACTCCTATTCTGCATCCCCGGTCTCTCCTAGTCTGTTCTGACTCTGGACTCCAGGCTTCCGATTGAGGCCTAGTCCTGGGCCTCACTTTTTACCTACTCCTATTCTCCATCCCCGGTCTCTCCCAGTCTGTACTCACTCTGGACCCCAGGCTCTCGATTGAGGCCTAGTCCTGGGCCTCACTTTTTACCTACTCCTATTCTCCATCCCCGGTCTCTCACAGTCTGTACTCACTCTGGACACCAGGCTCTCGATTGAGGCCTAGTCCTGGGCCTCAATTTTTACCTACTCCTATTCCCCATCCCCGGTCTCTCTCAGTCTGTACTCACTCTGGACTCCAGGCTCTCGATTGAGGCCTAGTCCTGGGCCTCACTTTTTACCTTATCCTATTCCCCATCCCCGGTCTCTCCCAGTCTGTTCTCACTCTGGACTCCAGGCTCTCGATTGAGGCCTAGTCCTGGGCCTCACTTTTTACCTACTCCTATTCTCCACCCCCAGTCTCTCAGTCTGTACTCACTCTGGACTCCAGGCTCCCGATTGAGGCCTAGTCCTGGGCCTCACTTTTTACCTACTCCTATTCTCCATCCCTGGTCTCTCCCAGTCTGTACTCACTCTGGACTCCAGGCTCTCGATTGAGGCCTAGTCCTGGGCCTCACTTTTTACCTACTCCTATTCTCCACCCCCAGTCTCTCAGTCTGTACTCACTCTGGACTCCAGGCTCTCGAATGAGGCCTAGTCCTGGGCCTCACTTTTTACCTACTCCTATTCTCCATCCCCAGTCTCTCTCAGTCTGTACTCACTCTGGACTCCAGGCTCCCGATTGAGGCCTAGTCCTGGGCCTCACTTTTTACCTACTCCTATTCTCCATCCCCAGTCTCTCTCAGTCTGTTCTCACTCTCGACTCCAGGCTCCCGATTGAGGCCTAGTCCTGGGCCTCACTTTTTACCTACTCCTATTCTCCATCCCCGGTCTCTCCCAGTCTGTTCTCACTCTGGACTCCAGGCTCTCGATTGAGGCCTAGGCCTGGGCCTCACTTTTTACCTACTCCTATTCTCCATCCCCGGTCTCTCCCAGTCTGTTCTCACTCTGGACTCCAGGCTCTCGAATGAGGCCTAGTCCTGGGCCTCACTTTTTACCTACTCCTATTCTCCATCCCCAGTCTCTCCCAGTCTGTACTCACTCTGGACTCCAGGCTTCCGATTGAGGCCTAGTCCTGGGCCTCACTTTTTACCTATTCCTATTCTCCATCCCCGGTCTCTCCCAGTCTGTTCTCACTCTGGACTCCAGGCTCCCGAGTGAGGCCTAGTCCTGGGCCTCACTTTTTACCTACTCCTATTCTCCATCCCCGGTCTCTCCCAGTCTGTACTCACTCTGGACTCCAGGCTCCCGAGTGAGGCCTAGTCCTGGGCCTCACTTTTTACCTGCTCCGATTCTCCATCCCCGGTCTCTCCCAGTCTGTACTCACTCTGGACTCCAGGCTCCCGAGTGAGGCCTAGTCCTGGGCCTCACTTTTTACCTATTCCTATTCTCCATCCCCGGTCTCTCCCAGTCTGTTCTCACTCTGGACTCCAGGCTCTCGATTGAGGCCTAGTCCTGGGCCTCACTTTTTACCTACTCCTATTCTCCATCCCCGGTCTCTCTCAGTCTGTACTCACTCTGGACTCCAGGCTCTCGATTGAGGCCTAGTCCTGGGCCTCACTTTTTACCTACTCCTATTCTCCATCCCCGGTCTCTCCCTGTCTGTTCTCACTCTGGACTCCAGGCTCTCGATTGAGGCCTAGTCCTGGGCCTCACTTTTTACCTACTCCTATTCTCCATCCCCGGTCTCTCCCAGTCTGTTCTCACTCTGGACTCCAGGCTCTCGATTGATGCCTAGTCCTGGGCCTCACTTTTTACCTACTCCTATTCTCCATCCCCGGTCTCTCTCAGTCTGTACTCACTCTGGACTCCAGGCTCTCGATTGAGGCCTAGTCCTGGGCCTCACTTTTTACCTACTCCTATTCTCCATCCCTGGTCTCTCCCAGTCTGTACTCACTCTGGACTCCAGGCTCTCGATTGAGGCCTAGTCCTGGGCCTCACTTTTTACCTGCTCCAATTCTCCATCCCTGGTCTCTCAGTCTGTACTCACTCTGGACTCCAGGCTCTCGAGTGAGGCCGAGCCCTGGGCCTCACTTTTTACCTACTCCTATTCTCCATCCCCAGTCTCTCCCAGTCTGTACTCACTCTGGACTCCAGGCTCTCGATTGAGGCCTAGTCCTGGGCCTCACTTTTTACCTCCTCCTATTCTCCATCCCCGGTCTCTCTCAGTCTGTACTCACTCTGGACTCCAGGCTCTCGATTGAGGCCTAGTCCTGGGCCTCACTTTTTACCTACTCCTATTCTCCATCCCCGGTCTCTCCCAGTCTGTACTCACTCTGGACTCCAGGCTCTCGATTGAGGCCTAGTCCTGGGCCTCACTTTTTACCTACTCCTATTCTCCATCCCCAGTCTCTCCCAGTCTGTACTCACTCTGGACTCCAGGCTCTCGATTGAGGCCTAGTCCTGGGCCTCACTTTTTACCTACTCCTATTCTCCATCCCCGGTCTCTCCCAGTCTGTACTCACTCTGGACTCCAGGCTCTCGATTGAGGCCTAGTCCTGGGCCTCACTTTTTACCTGCTCCAATTCTCCATCCCTGGTCTCTCAGTCTGTACTCACTCTGGACTCCAGGCTCTCGAGTGAGGCCTAGTCCTGGGCCTCACTTTTTACCTGCTCCGATTCTCCATCCCCGGTCTCTCCCAGTCTGTTCTCACGCTGGACTCCAGGCTCTCGATTGAGGCCGAGTCCTGGGCCTCACTTTTTACCTGCTCCGATTCTCCATCCCCGGTCTCTCCTAGTCTGTTCTGACTCTGGACTCCAGGCTCTCGATTGAGGCCGAGTCCTGGGCCTCACTTTTTACCTACTCCTATTCTCCATCCCCGGTCTCTCTCAGTCTGTACTCACTCTGGACCCCAGGCTCTCGATTGAGGCCTAGTCCTGGGCCTCACTTTTTACCTGCTCCGATTCTCCATCCCCGGTCTCTCCCAGTCTGTACTCACTCTGGACTCCAGGCTCCCGAGTGAGGCCTAGTCCTGGGCCTCACTTTTTACCTACTCCTATTCTCCATCCCCGGTCTCTCCCAGTCTGTTCTCACTCTGGACTCCAGGCTCTCGATTGAGGCCTAGTCCTGGGCCTCACTTTTTACCTACTCCTATTCTCCATCCCTGGTATCTCCCAGTCTGTACTCACTCTGGACTCCAGGCTCTCGATTGAGGCCTAGTCCTGGGCCTCACTTTTTACCTGCTCCAATTCTCCATCCCTGGTCTCTCCCAGTCTGTACTCACTCTGGACTCCAGGCTCTCGATTGAGGCCTAGTCCTGGGCCTCACTTTTTACCTACTCCTATTCTCCATCCCCGGTCTCTCAGTCTGTACTCACTCTGGACTCCAGGCTCTCGAGTGAGGCCGAGCCCTGGGCCTCACTTTTTACCTACTCCTATTCTCCATCCCCAGTCTCTCCCAGTCTGTACTCACTCTGGACTCCAGGCTCTCGATTGAGGCCTAGTCCTGGGCCTCACTTTTTACCTACTCCTATTCTCCATCCCCAGTCTCTCCCAGTCTGTACTCACTCTGGACTCCAGGCTCTCGATTGAGGCCTAGTCCTGGGCCTCACTTTTTACCTACTCCTATTCTCCATCCTCGGTCTCTCCCAGTCTGTACTCACTCTGGACTCCAGGCACTCGATTGAGGCCTAGTCCTGGGCCTCACTTTTTACCTACTCCTATTCTCCATCCCTGGTCTCTCCCAGTCTGTACTCACTCTGGACTCCAGGCTCTCGATTGAGGCCTAGTCCTGGGCCTCACTTTTTACCTGCTCCAATTCTCCATCCCTGGTCTCTCAGTCTGTACTCACTCTGGACTCCAGGCTCTCGAGTGAGGCCTAGTCCTGGGCCTCACTTTTTACCTGCTCCGATTCTCCATCCCCGGTCTCTCCCAGTCTGTTCTCACTCTGGACTCCAGGCTCCCGATTGAGGCCTAGTCCTGGGCCTCACTTTTTACCTACTCCTATTCTGCATCCCCGGTCTCTCCTAGTCTGTTCTGACTCTGGACTCCAGGCTCTCGATTGAGGCCTAGTCCTGGGCCTCACTTTTTACCTACTCCTATTCTCCATCCCTGGTCTCTCTCAGTCTGTACTCACTCTGGACCCCAGGCTCTCAATTGAGGCCTAGTCCTGGGCCTCACTTTTTACCTACTCCTATTCTCCATCCCCGGTCTCTCACAGTCTGTACTCACTCTGGACTCCAGGCTCTCGATTGAGGCCTAGTCCTGGGCCTCAATTTTTACCTACTCCTATTCCCCATCCCCGGTCTCTCTCAGTCTGTACTCACTCTGGACTCCAGGCTCTCGATTGAGGCCTAGTCCTGGGCCTCACTTTTTACCTACTCCTATTCTCCATCCCCGGTCTCTCCCAGTCTGTACTCACTCTGGACTCCAGGCTCTCGATTGAGGCCTAGTCCTGGGCCTCACTTTTTACCTACTCCTATTCTCCATCCCCGGTCTCTCTCAGTCTGTACTCACTCTGGACTCCAGGCTCTCGATTGAGGCCTAGTCCTGGGCCTCACTTTTTACCCTCTCCGATTCTCCATCCCCAGTCTCTCCCAGTCTGTACTCACTCTGGACTCCAGGCTCCCGATTGAGGCCTAGTCCTGGGCCTCAATTTTTACCTACTCCTATTCTCCATCCCCGGTCTCTCCCAGTCTGTACTCACTCTGGACTCCAGGCTCCCGATTGAGGCCGAGTCCTGGGCCTCACTTTTTACCTACTCCTATTCTCCATCCCCGGTCTCTCTCAGTCTGTACTCACTCTGGACTCCAGGCTCTCGATTGAGGCCGAGTCCTGGGCCTCACTTTTTACCTACTCCTATTCTCCATCCCCGGTCTCTCCCAGTCTGTTCTCACTCTGGACTCCAGGCTCTCGATTGAGGCCTAGTCCTGGGCCTCACTTTTTACCTACTCCTATTCTCCATCCCCAGTCTCTCAGTCTGTTCTCACTCTGGACCCCAGGCTCCCGACTGAGGCCTAGTCCTGGGCCTCACTTTTTACCTACTCCTATTCTCCATCCCCGGTCTCCCTCAGTCTGTACTCACTCTGGACTCCAGGCTCTCGATTGAGGCCTAGTACTGGGCCTCACTTTTTACCTACTCCTATTCCCCATCCCCAGTCTCTCTCAGTCTGTACTCACTCTGGACTCCAGGCTCTCGATTGAGGCCTAGTCCTGGGCCTCACTTTTTACCTACTCCTATTCTCCATCCCCGGTCTCTCCCAGTCTGTTCTCACTCTGGACTCCAGGCTGTCGATTGAGGCCTAGACCTGGGCCTCACTTTTGACCTACTCCTATTCTCCATCCCCGGTCTCTCTCAGTCTGTACTCACTCTGGACTCCAGGCTCTCGATTGAGGCCTAGTCCTGGGCCTCACTTTTTACCTACTCCTATTCTCCATCCCCAGTCTCTCTCAGTCTGTACTCACTCTGGACTCCAGGCTCTCGATTGAGGCCTAGTCCTGGGCCTCACTTTTTACCTACTCCTATTCTCCATCCCCGGTCTCTCCCAGTCTGTTCTCACTCTGGACTCCAGGCTCTCGATTGAGGCCTAGTCCTGGGCCTCACTTTTTACCTACTCCTATTCTCCATCCCCGGTCTCTCCCAGTCTGTTCTCACTCTGGACTCCAGGCTCCCGATTGAGGCGTAGTCCTGGGCCTCACTTTTTATCTACTCCTATTCTCCATCCCCGGTCTCTCCCAGTCTGTTCTCACTCTGGACTCCAGGCTCCCGATTGAGGCCTAGTCCTGGGCCTCACTTTTTACCTACTCCTATTCTCCCTCCCCGGTCTCTCCCAGTATGTACTCACTCTGGACTCCAGGCTCTCGATTGAGGCCTAGTCCTGGGCCTCACTTTTTACCTACTCCTATTCTCCATCCCCAGTCTCTCTCAGTCTGTACTCACTCTGGACTCCAGGCTCTCGATTGAGGCCTAGTCCTGGGCCTCACTTTTTACCCTCTCCTATTCTCCATCGCTGGTCTCTCTCAGTCTGTAGTCACTCTGGACCCCAGGCTCCCGACTGAGGCCTAGTCCTGGGCCTCACTTTTTACCTACTCCTATTCTCCATCCCCGGTCTCTCTCAGTCTGTAGTCACTCTGGACCCCAGGCTCCCGACTGAGGCCTAGACCTGGGCCTCACTTTTTACCTACTCCTGTTCTCCATCCCCGGTCTCTCTCAGTCTGTACTCACTCTGGACTCCAGGCTCTCGATTGAGGCCTAGTCCTGGGCCTCACTTTTTACCTACTCCTATTCTCCATCCCCGGTCTCTCTCAGTCTGTACTCACTCTGGACTCCAGGCTCTCGATTGAGGCCTAGTCCTGGGCCTCACTTTTTACCTACTCCTATTCTCCATCCCCGGTCTCTCTCAGTCTGTACTCACTCTGGACTCCAGGCTCCCGATTGAGGCCTAGTCCTGGGCCTCACTTTTTACCCTCTCCTATTCTCCATCCCCGGTCTCTCTCAGTCTGGACTTACTCTGGACTCCAGGCTCTCGATTGAGGCCTAGTCCTGGGCCTCACTTTTTACCTACTCCTATTCTCCATCCCCGGTCTCTCCCAGTCTGTACTCACTCTCGACTCCAGGCTCCCGATTGAGGCCTAGGCCTGGGCCTCACTTTTTACCTACTCCTATTCTCCATCCCCGGTCTCTCCCAGTCTGTACTCACTCTGGACTCCAGGCTCTCGATTGAGGCCTAGTCCTGGGCCTCACTTTTTACCCTCTCCTATTCTCCATCCCCGGTCTCTCCCAGTCTGTTCTCACTCTGGACTCCAGGCTCTCGATTGAGGCCTAGTCCTGGGCCTCACTTTTTACCTACTCCTATTCTCCATCCCCGGTCTCTCTCAGTCTGTACTCACTCTGGACTCCAGGCTCTCGATTGAGGCCTAGTCCTGGGCCTCACTTTTTACCTACTCCTATTCTCCATCCCCGGTCTCTCTCAGTCTGTACTCACTCTGGACTCCAGGCTCTCGATTGAGGCCTAGTCCTGGGCCTCACTTTTTACCTACTCCTATTCCCCATCCCCGGTCTCTCCCAGTCTGTTCTCACTCTGGACTCCAGGCTCTCGATTGAGGCCTAGTCCTGGGCCTCACTTTTTACCTACTCCTATTCTCCATCCCCGGTCTCTCTCAGTCTGTACTCACTGTGGACTCCAGGCTCTCGATTGAGGCCTAGTCCTGGGCCTCACTTTTTACCTACTCCTGTTCTCCATCCCCGGTCTCTCAGTCTGTACTCACTCTGGACTCCAGGCTCCCGATTGAGGCCGAGACCTGGGCCTCACTTTTTACCTACTCCTATTCTCCATCCCTGGTCTCTCCCATCTGTTCTGACTCTGGACTCCAGGCTCTCGATTGAGGCCGAGTCCTGGGCCTCACTTTTTACCTACTCCTATTCTCCATCCCCGGTCTCTCTCAGTCTGTTCTCACTCTGGACTCCAGGCTTCCGATTGAGGCCTAGTCCTGGGCCTCACTTTTTACCTACTCCGATTCTCCATCCCCAGTCTCTCTCAGTCTGTACTCACTCTGGACTCCAGACTCCCGATTGAGGCCTAGTCCTGGGCCTCACTTTTTACCTACTCCTATTCTCCATCCCCGGTCTCTCTCAGTCTGTACTCACTCTGGACTCCAGGCTCTCGATTGAGGCCTAGTCCTGGGCCTCACTTTTTTCCTACTCCTATTCTCCATCCCCGGTCTCCCCCAGTCTGTGCTCACTCTGGACTCCAGGCTCTCGATTGAGGCCTAGTCCTGGGCCTCACTTTTTACCCTCTCCTATTCTCCATCCCTGGTCTCTCTCAGTCTGTCGTCACTCTGGACCCCAGGCTCCCGACTGAGGCCTAGTCCTGGGCCTCACTTTTTACCTACTCCTATTCTCCACCCCCGGTCTCTCTCAGTCTGTAGTCACTCTGGACCCCAGGCTCCCGACTGAGGCCTAGACCTGGGCCTCACTTTTTACCTACTCCTATTCTCCATCCCCGGTCTCTCTCAGTCTGTACTCACTCTGGACTCCAGGCTCCCGATTGAGGCCTAGTCCTGGGCCTCACTTTTTACCTGCTCCTATTCTCCATCCCCGGTCTCTATCAGTCTGTACTCACTCTGGACTCCAGGCTCCCGATTGAGGCCTAGTCCTGGGCCTTACTTTTTACCTACTCCTATTCTCCATCCCCGGTCTCTCTCAGTCTGTACTCACTCTGGACTCCAGGCTCCCGATTGAGGCCTAGTCCTGGGCCTCACTTTTTACCTACTCCTATTCTCCATCCCCGGTCTCTCTCAGTCTGTTCTCACTCTGGACTCCAGGCTCCCGATTGAGGCCTAGTCCTGGGCCTCACTTTTTACCTACTCCTATTCTCCATCCCCGGTCTCTCTCAGTCTGTTCTCACTCTGGACTCCAGGCTCTCGATTGAGGCCTAGTCCTGGGCCTCACTTTTTACCTGCTCCAATTCTCCATCCCTGGTCTCTCAGTCTGTTCTCACTCTGGACTCCAGGCTCTCGATTGAGGCCTAGTCCTGGGCCTCACTTTTTACCTATTCCTATTCTCCATCCCCGGTCTCTCTCAGTCTGTACTAACTCTGGACTCCAGGCTCTCGATTGAGGCCTAGTCCTGGGCCTCACTTTTTACCTACTCCTATTCCCCATCCCCAGTCTCTCCCAGTCTGTACTCACTCTGGACTCCAGGCTCTCGAGTGAGGCCGAGCCCTGGGCCTCACTTTTTACCTACTCCTATTCTCCATCCCCGGTCTCTCCCAGTCTGTACTCACTCTGGACTCCAGGCTCTCGATTGAGGCCTAGTCCTGGGCCTCACTTTTTACCTGCTCCTATTCTCCATCCCCGGTCTCTCCCAGTCTGTACTCACTCTGGACTCCAGGCTCTCGATTGAGGCCTAGTCCTGGGCCTCACTTTTTACCTACTCCTATTCTCCATCCCCAGTCTCTCCCAGTCTGTATTCACTCTGGACTCCCGGCTCTCGATTGAGGCCTAGTCCTGGGCCTCACTTTTTACCTACTCCTATTCTCCATCCCCAGTCTCTCCCAGTCTGTGCTCACTCTCGACTCCAGGCTCCCGATTGAGGCCTAGTCCTGGGCCTCACTTTTTACCTGCTCCGATTCTCCATCCCCGGTCTCTCCCAGTCTGTACTCACTCTGGACTCCAGGCTCCCGATTGAGGCCTAGTCCTGGGCCTCACTTTTTACCTGCTCCGATTCTCCATCCCCGGTCTCTCCCAGTCTGTTCTCACTCTGGACTCCAGGCTCCCGATTGAGGCCTAGTCCTGGGCCTCACTTTTTACCTACTCCTATTCTCCATCCCCGGTCTCTCTCAGTCTGGACTCACTCTGGACTCCAGGCTCCCGATTGAGGCCTAGTCCTGGGCCTCACTTTTTACCTACTCCTATTCTGCATCCCCGGTCTCTCCTAGTCTGTTCTGACTCTGGACTCCAGGCTTCCGATTGAGGCCTAGTCCTGGGCCTCACTTTTTACCTACTCCTATTCTCCATCCCTGGTCTCTCTCAGTCTGTTCTCACTCTGGACTCCAGGCTCTCGATTGAGGCCTAGTCCTGGGCCTCACTTTTTACCTACTCCTATTCTCCATCCCCGGTCTCTCCCAGTCTGTTCTCACTCTGGACTCCAGGCTCCCGATTGAGGCCTAGTCCTGGGCCTCACTTTTTACCTACTCCTATTCTGCATCCCCGGTCTCTCCTAGTCTGTTCTGACTCTGGACTCCAGGCTTCCGATTGAGGCCTAGTCCTGGGCCTCACTTTTTACCTACTCCTATTCTCCATCCCCAGTCTCTCCCAGTCTGTACTCACTCTGGACCCCAGGCTCTCGATTGAGGCCTAGTCCTGGGCCTCACTTTTTACCTACTCCTATTCTCCATCCCCGGTCTCTCACAGTCTGTACTCACTCTGGACTCCAGGCTCTCGATTGAGGCCTAGTCCTGGGCCTCAATTTTTACCTACTCCTATTCCCCATCCCCGGTCTCTCTCAGTCTGTACTCACTCTGGACTCCAGGCTCTCGATTGAGGCCTAGTCCTGGGCCTCACTTTTTACCTACTCCTATTCCCCATCCCCGGTCTCTCCCAGTCTGTTCTCACTCTGGACTCCAGGCTCTCGATTGAGGCCTAGTCCTGGGCCTCACTTTTTACCTACTCCTATTCTCCACCCCCAGTCTCTCAGTCTGTACTCACTCTGGACTCCAGGCTCCCGATTGAGGCCTAGTCCTGGGCCTCACTTTTTACCTACTCCTATTCTCCATCCCTGGTCTCTCCCAGTCTGTACTCACTCTGGACTCCAGGCTCTCGATTGAGGCCTAGTCCTGGGCCTCACTTTTTACCTACTCCTATTCTCCACCCCCAGTCTCTCAGTCTGTACTCACTCTGGACTCCAGGCTCCCGATTGAGGCCTAGTCCTGGGCCTCACTTTTTACCTACTCCTATTCTCCATCCCCAGTCTCTCTTAGTCTGTACTCACTCTGGACTCCAGGCTCCCGATTGAGGCCTAGTCCTGGGCCTCACTTTTTACCTCCTCCTATTCTCCATCCCCAGTCTCTCTCAGTCTGTTCTCACTCTCGACTCCAGGCTCCCGATTGAGGCCTAGTCCTGGGCCTCACTTTTTACCTACTCCTATTCTCCATCCCCGGTCTCTCCCAGTCTGTTCTCACTCTGGACTCCAGGCTCTCGATTGAGGCCTAGGCCTGGGCCTCACTTTTTACCTACTCCTATTCTCCATCCCCGGTCTCTCCCAGTCTGTTCTCACTCTGGACTCCAGGCTCTCGAATGAGGCCTAGTCCTGGGCCTCACTTTTTACCTACTCCTATTCTCCATCCCCAGTCTCTCCCAGTCTGTACTCACTCTGGACTCCAGGCTTCCGATTGAGGCCTAGTCCTGGGCCTCACTTTTTACCTATTCCTATTCTCCATCCCCGGTCTCTCCCAGTCTGTTCTCACTCTGGACTCCAGGCTCCCGAGTGAGGCCTAGTCCTGGGCCTCACTTTTTACCTACTCCTATTCTCCATCCCCGGTCTCTCCCAGTCTGTACTCACTCTGGACTCCAGGCTCCCGAGTGAGGCCTAGTCCTGGGCCTCACTTTTTACCTGCTCCGATTCTCCATCCCCGGTCTCTCCCAGTCTGTACTCACTCTGGACTCCAGGCTCCCGAGTGAGGCCTAGTCCTGGGCCTCACTTTTTACCTATTCCTATTCTCCATCCCCGGTCTCTCCCAGTCTGTTCTCACTCTGGACTCCAGGCTCTCGATTGAGGCCTAGTCCTGGGCCTCACTTTTTACCTACTCCTATTCTCCATCCCCGGTCTCTCCCAGTCTGTTCTCACTCTGGACTCCAGGCTCTCGATTGAGGCCTAGTCCTGGGCCTCACTTTTTACCTACTCCTATTCTCCATCCCCGGTCTCTCCCTGTCTGTTCTCACTCTGGACTCCAGGCTCTCGATTGAGGCCTAGTCCTGGGCCTCACTTTTTACCTACTCCTATTCTCCATCCCCGGTCTCTCCCAGTCTGTTCTCACTCTGGACTCCAGGCTCTCGATTGATGCCTAGTCCTGGGCCTCACTTTTTACCTACTCCTATTCTCCATCCCTGGTCTCTCCCAGTCTGTACTCACTCTGGACTCCAGGCTCTCGATTGAGGCCTAGTCCTGGGCCTCACTTTTTACCTACTCCTATTCTCCATCCCTGGTCTCTCAGTCTGTACTCACTCTGGACTCCAGGCTCTCGAGTGAGGCCGAGCCCTGGGCCTCACTTTTTACCTACTCCTATTCTCCATCCCCGGTCTCTCCCAGTCTGTACTCACTCTGGACTCCAGGCTCTCGATTGAGGCCTAGTCCTGGGCCTCACTTTTTACCTCCTCCTATTCTCCATCCCCGGTCTCTCTCAGTCTGTACTCACTCTGGACTCCAGGCTCTCGATTGAGGCCTAGTCCTGGGCCTCACTTTTTACCTACTCCTATTCTCCATCCCCGGTCTCTCCCAGTCTGTACTCACTCTGGACTCCAGGCTCTCGATTGAGGCCTAGTCCTGGGCCTCACTTTTTACCTACTCCTATTCTCCATCCCCAGTCTCTCCCAGTCTGTACTCACTCTGGACTCCAGGCTCTCGATTGAGGCCTAGTCCTGGGCCTCACTTTTTACCTACTCCTATTCTCCATCCCCGGTCTCTCCCAGTCTGTACTCACTCTGGACTCCAGGCTCTCGATTGAGGCCTAGTCCTGGGCCTCACTTTTTACCTGCTCCAATTCTCCATCCCTGGTCTCTCAGTCTGTACTCACTCTGGACTCCAGGCTCTCGATTGAGGCCTAGTCCTGGGCCTCACTTTTTACCTGCTCCAATTCTCCATCCCTGGTCTCTCAGTCTGTACTCACTCTGGACTCCAGGCTCTCGATTGAGGCCTAGTCCTGGGCCTCACTTTTTACCTACTCCTATTCTCCATCCCCGGTCTCTCAGTCTGTACTCACTCTGGACTCCAGGCTCTCGAGTGAGGCCTAGTCCTGGGCCTCACTTTTTACCTGCTCCGATTCTCCATCCCCGGTCTCTCCCAGTCTGTTCTCACGCTGGACTCCAGGCTCTCGATTGAGGCCTAGTCCTGGGCCTCACTTTTTACCTACTCCTATTCTGCATCCCCGGTCTCTCCTAGTCTGTTCTGACTCTGGACTCCAGGCTCTCGATTGAGGCCGAGTCCTGGGCCTCACTTTTTACCTACTCCTATTCTCCATCCCCGGTCTCTCTCAGTCTGTACTCACTCTGGACCCCAGGCTCTCGATTGAGGCCTAGTCCTGGGCCTCACTTTTTACCTGCTCCGATTCTCCATCCCCGGTCTCTCCCAGTCTGTACTCACTCTGGACTCCAGGCTCCCGAGTGAGGCCTAGTCCTGGGCCTCACTTTTTACCTACTCCTATTCTCCATCCCCGGTCTCTCCCAGTCTGTTCTCACTCTGGACTCCAGGCTCTCGATTGAGGCCTAGTCCTGGGCCTCACTTTTTACCTACTCCTATTCTCCATCCCTGGTCTCTCCCAGTCTGTACTCACTCTGGACTCCAGGCTCTCGATTGAGGCCTAGTCCTGGGCCTCACTTTTTACCTGCTCCAATTCTCCATCCCTGGTCTCTCCCAGTCTGTACTCACTCTGGACTCCAGGCTCTCGATTGAGGCCTAGTCCTGGGCCTCACTTTTTACCTACTCCTATTCTCCATCCCCGGTCTCTCAGTCTGTACTCACTCTGGACTCCAGGCTCTCGAGTGAGGCCGAGCCCTGGGCCTCACTTTTTACCTACTCCTATTCTCCATCCCCAGTCTCTCCCAGTCTGTACTCACTCTGGACTCCAGGCTCTCGATTGAGGCCTAGTCCTGGGCCTCACTTTTTACCTACTCCTATTCTCCATCCCCAGTCTCTCCCAGTCTGTACTCACTCTGGACTCCAGGCTCTCGATTGAGGCCTAGTCCTGGGCCTCACTTTTTACCTACTCCTATTCTCCATCCTCGGTCTCTCCCAGTCTGTACTCACTCTGGACTCCAGGCACTCGATTGAGGCCTAGTCCTGGGCCTCACTTTTTACCTACTCCTATTCTCCATCCCTGGTCTCTCCCAGTCTGTACTCACTCTGGACTCCAGGCTCTCGATTGAGGCCTAGTCCTGGGCCTCACTTTTTACCTGCTCCAATTCTCCATCCCTGGTCTCTCAGTCTGTACTCACTCTGGACTCCAGGCTCTCGAGTGAGGCCTAGTCCTGGGCCTCACTTTTTACCTGCTCCGATTCTCCATCCCCGGTCTCTCCCAGTCTGTTCTCACTCTGCACTCCAGGCTCCCGATTGAGGCCTAGTCCTGGGCCTCACTTTTTACCTACTCCTATTCTGCATCCCCGGTCTCTCCTAGTCTGTTCTGACTCTGGACTCCAGGCTCTCGATTGAGGCCTAGTCCTGGGCCTCACTTTTTACCTACTCCTATTCTCCATCCCTGGTCTCTCTCAGTCTGTACTCACTCTGGACCCCAGGCTCTCAATTGAGGCCTAGTCCTGGGCCTCACTTTTTACCTACTCCGATTCTCCATCCCCGGTCTCTCACAGTCTGTACTCACTCTGGACTCCAGGCTCTCGATTGAGGCCTAGTCCTGGGCCTCAATTTTTACCTACTCCTATTCCCCATCCCCGGTCTCTCTCAGTCTGTACTCACTCTGGACTCCAGGCTCTCGATTGAGGCCTAGTCCTGGGCCTCACTTTTTACCTACTCCTATTCTCCATCCCCGGTCTCTCCCAGTCTGTACTCACTCTGGACTCCAGGCTCTCGATTGAGGCCTAGTCCTGGGCCTCACTTTTTACCTACTCCTATTCTCCATCCCCGGTCTCTCTCAGTCTGTACTCACTCTGGACTCCAGGCTCCCGATTGAGGCCTAGTCCTGGGCCTCAATTTTTACCTACTCCTATTCTCCATCCCCGGTCTCTCCCAGTCTGTACTCACTCTGGACTCCAGGCTCCCGATTGAGGCCGAGTCCTGGGCCTCACTTTTTACCTACTCCTATTCTCCATCCCCGGTCTCTCTCAGTCTGTACTCACTCTGGACTCCAGGCTCTCGATTGAGGCCGAGTCCTGGGCCTCACTTTTTACCTACTCCTATTCTCCATCCCCGGTCTCTCCCAGTCTGTTCTCACTCTGGACTCCAGGCTCTCGATTGAGGCCTAGTCCTGGGCCTCACTTTTTACCTACTCCTATTCTCCATCCCCAGTCTCTCAGTCTGTTCTCACTCTGGACCCCAGGCTCCCGACTGAGGCCTAGTCCTGGGCCTCACTTTTTACCTGCTCCGATTCTCCATCCCCGGTCTCCCTCAGTCTGTACTCACTCTGGACTCCAGGCTCTCGATTGAGGCCTAGTCCTGGGCCTCACTTTTGACCTACTCCTATTCCCCATCCCCAGTCTCTCTCAGTCTGTTCTCACTCTGGACTCCAGGCTCTCGATTGAGGCCTAGTCCTGGGCCTCACTTTTTACCTACTCCTATTCTCCATCCCCAGTCTCTCCCAGTCTGTACTCACTCTGGACTCCAGGCTCTCGATTGAGGCCTAGTCCTGGGCCTCACTTTTTACCTACTCCTATTCTCCATCCCCGGTCTCTCCCAGTCTGTTCTCACTCTGGACTCCAGGCTCTCGATTGAGGCCTAGACCTGGGCCTCACTTTTGACCTACTCCTATTCTCCATCCCCGGTCTCTCTCAGTCTGTACTCACTCTGGACTCCAGGCTCTCGATTGAGGCCTAGTCCTGGGCCTCACTTTTTACCTACTCCTATTCTCCATCCCCAGTCTCTCTCAGTCTGTACTCACTCTGGACTCCAGGCTCTCGATTGAGGCCTAGTCCTGGGCCTCACTTTTTACCTACTCCTATTCCCCATCCCCAGTCTCTCTCAGTCTGTACTCACTCTGGACTCCAGGCTCTCGATTGAGGCCTAGTCCTGGGCCTCACTTTTTACCTACTCCTATTCTCCATCCCCAGTCTCTCTCAGTCTGTACTCACTCTGGACTCCAGGCTCTCGATTGAGGCCTAGTCCTGGGCCTCACTTTTTACCTACTCCTATTCTCCATCCCCGGTCTCTCCCAGTCTGTTCTCACTCTGGACTCCAGGCTCTCGATTGAGGCCTAGTCCTGGGCCTCACTTTTTACCTACTCCTATTCTCCATCCCCGGTCTCTCCCAGTCTGTTCTCACTCTGGACTCCAGGCTCCCGATTGAGGCGTAGTCCTGGGCCTCACTTTTTATCTACTCCTATTCTCCCTCCCCGGTCTCTCCCAGTATGTACTCACTCTGGACTCCAGGCTCTCGATTGAGGCCTAGTCCTGGGCCTCACTTTTTACCTACTCCTATTCTCCATCCCCAGTCTCTCTCAGTCTGTACTCACTCTGGACTCCAGGCTCTCGATTGAGGCCTAGTCCTGGGCCTCACTTTTTACCCTCTCCTATTCTCCATCCCTGGTCTCTCTCAGTCTGTAGTCACTCTGGACCCCAGGCTCCCGACTGAGGCCTAGTCCTGGGCCTCACTTTTTACCTACTCCTATTCTCCATCCCCGGTCTCTCTCAGTCTGTAGTCACTCTGGACCCCAGGCTCCCGACTGAGGCCTAGACCTGGGCCTCACTTTTTACCTACTCCTGTTCTCCATCCCCGGTCTCTCTCAGTCTGTACTCACTCTGGACTCCAGGCTCTCGATTGAGGCCTAGTCCTGGGCCTCACTTTTTACCTACTCCTATTCTCCATCCCCGGTCTCTCTCAGTCTGTACTCACTCTGGACTCCAGGCTCTCGATTGAGACCTAGTCCTGGGCCTCACTTTTTACCTACTCCTATTCTCCATCCCCGGTCTCTCTCAGTCTGTACTCACTCTGGACTCCAGGCTCTCGATTGAGGCCTAGTCCTGGGCCTCACTTTTTACCTACTCCTATTCTCCATCCCCGGTCTCTCCCAGTCTGTACTCACTCTGGACTCCAGGCTCTCGATTGAGGCCTAGTCCTGGGCCTCACTTTTTACCTACTCCTATTCTCCATCCCCGGTCTCTCTCAGTCTGTACTCACTCTGGACTCCAGGCTCTCGATTGAGGCCTAGTCCTGGGCCTCACTTTTTACCCTCTCCGATTCTCCATCCCCAGTCTCTCCCAGTCTGTACTCACTCTGGACTCCAGGCTCCCGATTGAGGCCTAGTCCTGGGCCTCAATTTTTACCTACTCCTATTCTCCATCCCCGGTCTCTCCCAGTCTGTACTCACTCTGGACTCCAGGCTCCCGATTGAGGCCGAGTCCTGGGCCTCACTTTTTACCTACTCCTATTCTCCATCCCCGGTCTCTCTCAGTCTGTACTCACTCTGGACTCCAGGCTCTCGATTGAGGCCGAGTCCTGGGCCTCACTTTTTACCTACTCCTATTCTCCATCCCCGGTCTCTCCCAGTCTGTTCTCACTCTGGACTCCAGGCTCTCGATTGAGGCCTAGTCCTGGGCCTCACTTTTTACCTACTCCTATTCTCCATCCCCAGTCTCCCAGTCTGTTCTCACTCTGGACCCCAGGCTCCCGACTGAGGCCTAGTCCTGGGCCTCACTTTTTACCTGCTCCGATTCTCCATCCCCGGTCTCCCTCAGTCTGTACTCACTCTGGACTCCAGGCTCTCGATTGAGGCCTAGTCCTGGGCCTCACTTTTGACCTACTCCTATTCCCCATCCCCAGTCTCTCTCAGTCTGTACTCACTCTGGACTCCAGGCTCTCGATTGAGGCCTAGTCCTGGGCCTCACTTTTTACCTACTCCTATTCTCCATCCCCGGTCTCTCCCAGTCTGTTCTCACTCTGGACTCCAGGCTCTCGATTGAGGCCTAGACCTGGGCCTCACTTTTGACCTACTCCTATTCTCCATCCCCGGTCTCTCTCAGTCTGTACTCACTCTGGACTCCAGGCTCTCGATTGAGGCCTAGTCCTGGGCCTCACTTTTTACCTACTCCTATTCTCCATCCCCAGTCTCTCTCAGTCTGTACTCACTCTGGACTCCAGGCTCTCGATTGAGGCCTAGTCCTGGGCCTCACTTTTTACCTACTCCTATTCCCCATCCCCAGTCTCTCTCAGTCTGTACTCACTCTGGACTCCAGGCTCTCGATTGAGGCCTAGTCCTGGGCCTCACTTTTTACCTACTCCTATTCTCCATCCCCGGTCTCTCCCAGTCTGTTCTCACTCTGGACTCCAGGCTCTCGATTGAGGCCTAGTCCTGGGCCTCACTTTTTACCTACTCCTATTCTCCATCCCCGGTCTCTCCCAGTCTGTTCTCACTCTGGACTCCAGGCTCCCGATTGAGGCGTAGTCCTGGGCCTCACTTTTTATCTACTCCTATTCTCCCTCCCCGGTCTCTCCCAGTATGTACTCACTCTGGACTCCAGGCTCTCGATTGAGGCCTAGTCCTGGGCCTCACTTTTTACCTACTCCTATTCTCCATCCCCAGTCTCTCTCAGTCTGTACTCACTCTGGACTCCAGGCTCTCGATTGAGGCCTAGTCCTGGGCCTCACTTTTTACCCTCTCCTATTCTCCATCCCTGGTCTCTCTCAGTCTGTAGTCACTCTGGACCCCAGGCTCCCGACTGAGGCCTAGTCCTGGGCCTCACTTTTTACCTACTCCTATTCTCCATCCCCGGTCTCTCTCAGTCTGTAGTCACTCTGGACCCCAGGCTCCCGACTGAGGCCTAGACCTGGGCCTCACTTTTTACCTACTCCTGTTCTCCATCCCCGGTCTCTCTCAGTCTGTACTCACTCTGGACTCCAGGCTCTCGATTGAGGCCTAGTCCTGGGCCTCACTTTTTACCTACTCCTATTCTCCATCCCCGGTCTCTCTCAGTCTGTACTCACTCTGGACTCCAGGCTCTCGATTGAGGCCTAGTCCTGGGCCTCACTTTTTACCTACTCCTATTCTCCATCCCCGGTCTCTCTCAGTCTGTACTCACTCTGGACTCCAGGCTCCCGATTGAGGCCTAATCCTGGGCCTCACTTTTTACCCTCTCCTATTCTCCATCCCCGGTCTCTCTCAGTCTGGACTTACTCTGGACTCCAGGCTCTCGATTGAGGCCTAGTCCTGGGCCTCACTTTTTACCTACTCCTATTCTCCATCCCCGGTCTCTCCCAGTCTGTACTCACTCTCGACTCCAGGCTCCCGATTGAGGCCTAGGCCTGGGCCTCACTTTTTACCTACTCCTATTCTCCATCCCCGGTCTCTCCCAGTCTGTACTCACTCTGGACTCCAGGCTCTCGATTGAGGCCTAGTCCTGGGCCTCACTTTTTACCCTCTCCTATTCTCCATCCCCGGTCTCTCCCAGTCTGTTCTCACTCTGGACTCCAGGCTCTCGATTGAGGCCTAGTCCTGGGCCTCACTTTTTACCTACTCCTATTCTCCATCCCCGGTCTCTCTCAGTCTGTACTCACTCTGGACTCCAGGCTCTCGATTGAGGCCTAGTCCTGGGCCTCACTTTTTACCTACTCCTATTCTCCATCCCCGGTCTCTCTCAGTCTGTACTCACTCTGGACTCCAGGCTCTCGATTGAGGCCTAGTCCTGGGCCTCACTTTTTACCTACTCCTATTCCCCATCCCCGGTCTCTCCCAGTCTGTTCTCACTCTGGACTCCAGGCTCTCGATTGAGGCCTAGTCCTGGGCCTCACTTTTTACCTACTCCTATTCTCCATCCCCGGTCTCTCTCAGTCTGTACTCACTGTGGACTCCAGGCTCTCGATTGAGGCCTAGTCCTGGGCCTCACTTTTTACCTACTCCTGTTCTCCATCCCCGGTCTCTCAGTCTGTACTCACTCTGGACTCCAGGCTCCCGATTGAGGCCGAGACCTGGGCCTCACTTTTTACCTACTCCTATTCTCCATCCCTGGTCTCTCCCATCTGTTCTGACTCTGGACTCCAGGCTCTCGATTGAGGCCGAGTCCTGGGCCTCACTTTTTACCTACTCCTATTCTCCATCCCCGGTCTCTCTCAGTCTGTTCTCACTCTGGACTCCAGGCTTCCGATTGAGGCCTAGTCCTGGGCCTCACTTTTTACCTACTCCGATTCTCCATCCCCGGTCTCTCCCAGTCTGTACTCACTCTGGACTCCAGGCTCTCGATTGAGGCCTAGTCCTGGGCCTCACTTTTTTCCTACTCCTATTCTCCATCCCCGGTCTCCCCCAGTCTGTGCTCACTCTGGACTCCAGGCTCTCGATTGAGGCCTAGTCCTGGGCCTCACTTTTTACCCTCTCCTATTCTCCATCCCTGGTCTCTCTCAGTCTGTCGTCACTCTGGACCCCAGGCTCCCGACTGAGGCCTAGTCCTGGGCCTCACTTTTTACCTACTCCTATTCTCCACCCCCGGTCTCTCTCAGTCTGTAGTCACTCTGGACCCCAGGCTCCCGACTGAGGCCTAGACCTGGGCCTCACTTTTTACCTACTCCTATTCTCCATCCCCGGTCTCTCTCAGTCTGTACTCACTCTGGACTCCAGGCTCTCGATTGAGGCCTAGTCCTGGGCCTCACTTTTTACCTACTCCTATTCTCCATCCCCGGTCTCTCTCAGTCTGTACTCACTCTGGACTCCAGGCTCCCGATTGAGGCCTAGTCCTGGGCCTTACTTTTTACCTACTCCTATTCTCCATCCCCGGTCTCTCTCAGTCTGTACTCACTCTGGACTCCAGGCTCCCGATTGAGGCCTAGTCCTGGGCCTCACTTTTTACCTACTCCTATTCTCCATCCCCGGTCTCTCCCAGTCTGTATTCACTCTGGACTCCAGGCTCTCGATTGAGGCCTAGTCCTGGGCCTCACTTTTTACCGACTCCTATTCTCCATCCCCGGTCTCTCTCAGTCTGTACTCACTCTGGACTCCAGGCTCTCGATTGAGGCCTAGTCCTGGGCCTCACTTTTTACCCTCTCCTATTCTCCATCCCCGGTCTCTCTCAGTCTGGACTTACTCTGGACTCCAGGCTCTCGATTGAGGCCTAGTCCTGGGCCTCACTTTTTACCTACTCCTATTCTCCATCCCCGGTCTCTCCCAGTCTGTACTCACTCTCGACTCCAGGCTCCCGATTGAGGCCTAGGCCTGGGCCTCACTTTTTACCTACTCCTATTCTCCATCCCCGGTCTCTCCCAGTCTGTACTCACTCTGGACTCCAGGCTCTCGATTGAGGCCTAGTCCTGGGCCTCACTTTTTACCTACTCCTATTCTCCATCCCCGGTCTCTCTCAGTCTGTACTCACTCTGGACTCCAGGCTCCCGATTGAGGCCTAGTCCTGGGCCTCACTTTTTACCTACTCCTATTCTCCATCCCCGGTCTCTCCCAGTCTGTACTCACTCTCGACTCCAGGCTCCCGATTGAGGCCTAGGCCTGGGCCTCACTTTTTACCTACTCCTATTCTCCATCCCCGGTCTCTCCCAGTCTGTACTCACTCTGGACTCCAGGCTCTCGATTGAGGCCTAGTCCTGGGCCTCACTTTTTACCTACTCCTATTCTCCATCCCCGGTCTCTCTCAGTCTGTACTCACTCTGGACTCCAGGCTCTCGATTGAGGCCTAGTCCTGGGCCTCACTTTTTACCTACTCCTGTTCTCCATCCCCGGTCTCTCAGTCTGTTCTCACTCTGGACTCCAGGCTCTCGATTGAGGCCTAGTCCTGGGCCTCACTTTTTACCTACTCCTGTTCTCCATCCCCGGTCTCTCAGTCTGTACTCACTCTGGACTCCAGGCTCCCGATTGAGGCTGAGACCTGGGCCTCACTTTTTACCTACTCCTATTCTCCATCCCCAGTCTCTCCCAGTCTGTTCTGACTCTGGACTCCAGGCTCTCGATTGAGGCCGAGTCCTGGGCCTCACTTTTTACCTACTCCTATTCTCCATCCCCGGTCTCTCCCAGTCTGTACTCACTCTGGACTCCAGGCTCTCGATTGAGGCCTAGTCCTGGGCCTCACTTTTTACCTACTCCTATTCCCCATCCCCAGTCTCTCTCAGTCTGTACTCACTCTGGACTCCAGGCTCTCGATTGAGGCCTAGTCCTGGGCCTCACTTTTTACCTACTCCTATTCTCCATCCCCGGTCTCTCCCAGTCTGTTCTCACTCTGGACTCCAGGCTCCCGATTGAGGCCTAGTCCTGGGCCTCACTTTTTACCTACTCCTATTCTCCATCCCCGGTCTCTCCCAGTCTGTTCTCACTCTGGAATCCAGGCTCCCGATTGAGGCCTAGTCCTGGGCCTCACTTTTTATCTACTCCTATTCTCCCTCCCCGGTCTCTCCCAGTATGTACTCACTCTGGACTCCAGGCTCTCGATTGAGGCCTAGTCCTGGGCCTCACTTTTTACCTACTCCTATTCTCCATCCCCAGTCTCTCTCAGTCTGTACTCACTCTGGACTCCAGGCTCTCGATTGAGGCCTAGTCCTGGGCCTCACTTTTTACCCTCTCCTATTCTCCATCCCTGGTCTCTCTCAGTCTGCAGTCACTCTGGACCCCAGGCTCCCGACTGAGGCCTAGTCCTGGGCCTCACTTTTTACCTACTCCTATTCTCCATCCCCGGTCTCTCTCAGTCTGTAGTCACTCTGGACCCCAGGCTCCCGACTGAGGCCAAGACCTGGGCCTCACTTTTTACCTACTCCTATTCTCCATCCCCAGTCTCTCTCAGTCTGTACTCACTCTGGACTCCAGGCTCTCGATTGAGGCCTAGTCCTGGGCCTCACTTTTTACCTACTCCTATTCTCCATCCCCGGTCTCTCTCAGTCTGTACTCACTCTGGACTCCAGGCTCCCGATTGAGGCCTAGTCCTGGGCCTCACTTTTTACCTACACCTATTCTCCATCCCCAGTCTCTCCCAGTCTGTACTCACTCTGGACTCCAGGCTCTCGATTGAGGCCTAGTCCTGGGCCTCACTTTTTACCTACACCTATTCTCCATCCCCGGTCTCTCTCAGTCTGTACTCACTCTGGACTCCAGGCTCCCGATTGAGGCCTAGTCCTGGGCCTCACTTTTTACCTACTCCTATTCTCCATCCCCAGTCTCTCTCAGTCTGTACTCACTCTGGACTCCAGGCTCCCGATTGAGGCCTAGTCCTGGGCCTCACTTTTTACCTACTCCTATTCTCCATCCCCAGTCTCTCAGTCTCGACTCACTCTGGACTCCAGGCTCCCGATTGAGGCCTAGTCCTGGGCCTTACTTTTTACCTACTCCTATTCTCCATCCCCGGTCTCTCTCAGTCTGTTCTTACTCTGGACTCCAGGCTCTCGATTGAGGCCTAGTCCTGGGCCTCACTTTTTACCTACTCCTATTCTCCATCCCCGGTCTCTCCCAGTCTGTACTCACTCTCGACTCCAGGCTCCCGATTGAGGCCTAGGCCTGGGCCTCACTTTTTACCTACTCCTATTCTCCATCCCCGGTCTCTCCCAGTCTGTACTCACTCTGGACTCCAGGCTCTCGATTGAGGCCTAGTCCTGGGCCTCACTTTTTACCCTCTCCTATTCTCCATCCCCGGTCTCTCTCAGTCTGGACTTACTCTGGACTCCAGGCTCTCGATTGAGGCCTAGTCCTGGGCCTCACTTTTTACCTACTCCTATTCTCCATCCCCAGTCTCTCCCAGTCTGTACTCACTCTGGACTCCAGGCTCCCGATTGAGGCCTAGTCCTGGGCCTCACTTTTTACCCTCTCCTATTCTCCATCCCCGGTCTCTCTCAGTCTGTTCTCACTGTGGACTCCAGGCTCTCGATTGAGGCCTAGTCCTGGGCCTCACTTTTTACCTACTCCTATTCTCCATCCCTGGTCTCTCCCAGTCTGTACTCACTCTGGACTCCAGGCTCTCGATTGAGGCCTAGTCCTGGGCCTCACTTTTTACCTACTCCTGTTCTCCATCCCCGGTCTCTCAGTCTGTACTCACTCTGGACTCCAGGCTCCCGATTGAGGCCGAGACCTGGGCCTCACTTTTTACCTACTCCTATTCTCCATCCCCGGTCTCTCAGTCTGTACTCACTCTGGACCCCAGGCTCCCGACTGAGGCCTAGACCTGGGCCTCACTTTTTACCTACTCCTATTCTCCATCCCCGGGCTCTCTCAGTCTGTTCTCACTCTGGACTCCAGGCTCTCGATTGAGGCCTAGACCTGGGCCTCACTTTTTACCTACTCCTATTCTCCATCCCCGGGCTCTCTCAGTCTGTTCTCACTCTGGACTCCAGGCTCTCGATTGAGGCCGAGACCTGGGCCTCACTTTTTACCTACTCCTATTCTCCATCCCCAGTCTCTCTCAGTCTGTACTCACTCTGGACTCCAGGCTCCCGATTGAGGCCTAGTCCTGGGCCTCACTTTCTTCCTACTCCTATTCTCCATCCCCGGTCTCTCTCAGTCTGTTCTCACTCTGGACTCCAGGCTCTCGATTGAGGCCTAGTCCTGGGCCTCACTTTTTACCTACTCCTATTCTCCATCCCCGGTCTCTCTCAGTCTGTTCTCACTCTGGACTCCAGGCTCCCGATTGAGGCCTAGTCCTGGGCCTCACTTTTTACCTACTCCTATTCTCCATCCCCGGTCTCTCTCAGTCTGTACTCACTCTGGACTCCAGGCTCTCGATTGAGGCCTAGTCCTGGGCCTCACTTTTTACCTGCTCCGATTCTCCATCCCCGGTCTCTCTCAGTCTGTTCTCACTCTGGACTCCAGGCTCTCGATTGAGGCCTAGTCCTGGGCCTCACTTTTTACCTACTCCTATTCTCCATCCCCAGTCTCTCACAGTCTGTACTCACTCTGGACTCCAGGCTCCCGATTGAGGCCTAGTCCTGGGCCTCACTTTTTACCTACTCCTATTCTCCATCCCCGGTCTCCCAGTCTGTACTCACTCTGGACTCCAGGCTCTCGATTGAGGCCTAGTCCTGGGCCTCACTTTTTACCTACTCCTATTCTCCATCCCCGGTCTCTCCCAGTCTGTACTCACTCTGGACCCCAGGCTCTCGATTGAGGCCGAGTCCTGGGCCTCACTTTTTACCTACTCCTATTCTCCATCCCCAGTCTCTCACAGTCTGTACTCACTCTGGACTCCAGGCTCCCGATTGAGGCCTAGTCCTGGGCCTCACTTTTTACCTACTCCTATTCTCCATCCCCGGTCTCCCAGTCTGTACTCACTCTGGACTCCAGGCTCTCGATTGAGGCCTAGTCCTGGGCCTCACTTTTTACCTACTCCTATTCTCCATCCCCGGTCTCTCTCAGTCTGTACTCACTCTGGACTCCAGGCTCTCGATTGAGGCCTAGTCCTGGGCCTCACTTTTTACCTACTCCTATTCTCCATCCCCGGTCTCTCAGTCTGTACTCACTCTGGACTCCAGGCTCCCGATTGAGGCCTAGGCCTGGGCCTCACTTTTTACCTACTCCTATTCTCCATCCCCGGTCTCTCTCAGTCTGGACTTACTCTGGACTCCAGGCTCTCGATTGAGGCCGAGCCCTGGGCCTCACTTTTTACCTACTCCTATTCTCCATCCCCGGTCTCTCTCAGTCTGTTCTCACTCTGGACTCCAGGCTCTCGATTGAGGCCTAGTCCTGGGCCTCACTTTTTACCTGCTCCTATTCTCCATCCCCGGTCTCTCTCAGTCTGTACTCACTCTGGACTCCAGGCTCTCGATTGAGGCCTAGTCCTGGGCCTCACTTTTTACCTACTCCTATTCTCCATCCCCGGTCTCTCTCAGTCTGTACTCACTGTGGACTCCAGGCTCTCGATTGAGGCCTAGTCCTGGGCCTCACTTTTTACCTACTCCTGTTCTCCATCCCCGGTCTCTCAGTCTGTTCTCACTCTGGACTCCAGGCTCCCGATTGAGGCCGAGACCTGGGCCTCACTTTTTACCTACTCCTATTCTCCATCCCCAGTCTCTCCCAGTCTGTTCTGACTCTGGACTCCAGGCTCTCGATTGAGGCCGAGTCCTGGGCCTCACTTTTTACCTACTCCTATTCTCCATCCCCGGTCTCTCCCAGTCTGTACTCACTCTGGACTCCAGGCTCTCGATTGAGGGCCTAGTCCTGGGCCTCACTTTTTACCTGCTCCTATTCTCCATCCCCGGTCTCTCCCAGTCTTTACTCACTCTGGACTCCAGGCTCCCGATTGAGGCCTAGTCCTGGGCCTCACTTTTTACCTACTCCGATTCTCCATCCCCGGTCTCTCCCAGTCTGTACTCACTCTGGACTCCAGGCTCTCGATTGAGGCCTAGTCCTGGGCCTCACTTTTTACCTACTCCTATTCTCCATCCCCGGTCTCTCCCAGTCTGTTCTCACTCTGGACTCCAGGCTCTCGATTGAGGCCTAGTCCTGGGCCTCACTTTTTACCTACTCCTATTCTCCATCCCCGGTCTCTCCCAGTCTGTACTCACTCTGGACTCCAGGCTCCCGATTGTGGCCTAGTCCTGGGCCTCACTTTTTACCTGCTCCTATTCTCCATCCCCAGTCTCTCCCAGTCTGTACTCACTCTGGACTCCAGGCTCTCGATTGAGGCCTAGTCCTGGGCCTCACTTTTTACCTGCTCCAATTCTCCATCCCTGGTCTCTCAGTCTCTACTCACTCTGGACTCCAGGCTCTCGATTGAGGCCTAGTCCTTGGCCTCACTTTTTACCTACTCCTATTCTCCATCCCCGGTCTCTCTCAGTCTGTACTCACTCTGGACTCCAGGCTCTCGATTGAGGCCTAGTCCTGGACCTCACTTTTTACCTACTCCTATTCTCCATCCCCGGTCTCTCTCAGTCTGTTCTCACTCTGGACTCCAGGCTCTCGATTGAGGCCTAGTCCTGGGCCTCACTTTTTAGCCTCTCCTATTCTCCATCCCCGGTCTCTCCCAGTCCGTACTCACTCTGGACTCCACGCTCTCGATTGAGGGCCTAGTCCTGGGCCTCACTTTTTACCTGCTCCTATTCTCCATCCCCAGTCTCTCTCAGTCTGTACTCACTCTGGACTCCAGGCTCTCGATTGAGGCCTAGTCCTGGGCCTCACTTTTTACCTACTCCTATTCTCCATCCCCGGTCTCTCTCAGTCTGTACTCACTCTGGACTCCAGGCTCTCGATTGAGGCCTAGTCCTGGGCCTCACTTTTTACCTACTCCTATTCTCCATCCCCGGTCTCTCTCAGTCTGTACTCACTCTGGACTCCAGGCTCTCGATTGAGGCCTAGTCCTGGTCCTCACTTTTTACCTACTCCTATTCTCCATCCCCAGTCTCTCTCAGTCTGTACTCACTCTGGACTCCAGGCTCTCGATTGAGGCCTAGTCCTGGGCCTCAATTTTTACCTACTCCTATTCCCCATCCCCGGTCTCTATCAGTCTGTACTCACTCTGGACTCCAGGCTCTCGATTGAGGCCGAGTCCTGGGCCTCACTTTTTACCTACTCCTATTCTCCATCCCCGGTCTCTCTCAGTCTGTTCTCACTCTGGACTCCAGGCTCTCGATTGAGGCCTAGTCCTGGGCCTTACTTTTTACCTACTCCTATTCTCCATCCCCGGTCTCTCCCAGTCTGTACTCACTCTGGACTCCAGGCTCTCGATTGAGGCCGAGACCTGGGCCTCACTTTTTACCTGCTCCTATTCTCCATCCCCGGTCTCTCTCAGTCTGTACTCACTCTGGACTCCAGGCTCTCGATTGAGGCCTAGTCCTGGGCCTCACTTTTTACCTACTCCTATTCTCCATCCCCGGTCTCTCCCAGTCTGTTCTCACTCTGGACTCCAGGCTCTCGATTGAGGCCTAGTCCTGGGCCTCACTTTTTACCTACTCCTATTCTCCATCCCCGGTCTCTCTCAGTCTGTTCTCACTCTGGACTCCAGGCTCCCGATTGAGGCCTAGTCCTGGGCCTCACTTTTTACCTACTCCTATTCTCCATCCCCAGTCTCTCTCAGTCTGTACTCACTCTGGACTCCAGGCTCTCGATTGAGGCCTAGTCCTGGGCCTCACTTTTTACCTACTCCTATTCTCCATCCCCGGTCTCTCTCAGTCTGTACTCACTCTGGACTCCAGGCTCCCGATTGAGGCCTAGTCCTGGGCCTCACTTTTTACCTACTCCTATTCTCCATCCCCGGTCTCTCCCAGTCTGTACTCACTCTCGACTCCAGGCTCCCGATTGAGGCCTAGGCCTGGGCCTCACTTTTTACCTACTCCTATTCTCCATCCCCGGTCTCTCCCAGTCTGTACTCACTCTGGACTCCAGGCTCTCGATTGAGGCCTAGTCCTGGGCCTCACTTTTTACCTACTCCTATTCTCCATCCCCGGTCTCTCTCAGTCTGTACTCACTCTGGACTCCAGGCTCTCGATTGAGGCCTAGTCCTGGGCCTCACTTTTTACCTACTCCTGTTCTCCATCCCCGGTCTCTCAGTCTGTTCTCACTCTGGACTCCAGGCTCTCGATTGAGGCCTAGTCCTGGGCCTCACTTTTTACCTACTCCTGTTCTCCATCCCCGGTCTCTCAGTCTGTACTCACTCTGGACTCCAGGCTCCCGATTGAGGCTGAGACCTGGGCCTCACTTTTTACCTACTCCTATTCTCCATCCCCAGTCTCTCCCAGTCTGTTCTGACTCTGGACTCCAGGCTCTCGATTGAGGCCGAGTCCTGGGCCTCACTTTTTACCTACTCCTATTCTCCATCCCCGGTCTCTCCCAGTCTGTACTCACTCTGGACTCCAGGCTCTCGATTGAGGCCTAGTCCTGGGCCTCACTTTTTACCTACTCCTATTCCCCATCCCCAGTCTCTCTCAGTCTGTACTCACTCTGGACTCCAGGCTCTCGATTGAGGCCTAGTCCTGGGCCTCACTTTTTACCTACTCCTATTCTCCATCCCCGGTCTCTCCCAGTCTGTTCTCACTCTGGACTCCAGGCTCCCGATTGAGGCCTAGTCCTGGGCCTCACTTTTTACCTACTCCTATTCTCCATCCCCGGTCTCTCCCAGTCTGTTCTCACTCTGGAATCCAGGCTCCCGATTGAGGCCTAGTCCTGGGCCTCACTTTTTATCTACTCCTATTCTCCCTCCCCGGTCTCTCCCAGTATGTACTCACTCTGGACTCCAGGCTCTCGATTGAGGCCTAGTCCTGGGCCTCACTTTTTACCTACTCCTATTCTCCATCCCCAGTCTCTCTCAGTCTGTACTCACTCTGGACTCCAGGCTCTCGATTGAGGCCTAGTCCTGGGCCTCACTTTTTACCCTCTCCTATTCTCCATCCCTGGTCTCTCTCAGTCTGCAGTCACTCTGGACCCCAGGCTCCCGACTGAGGCCTAGTCCTGGGCCTCACTTTTTACCTACTCCTATTCTCCATCCCCGGTCTCTCTCAGTCTGTAGTCACTCTGGACCCCAGGCTCCCGACTGAGGCCAAGACCTGGGCCTCACTTTTTACCTACTCCTATTCTCCATCCCCGGTCTCTCTCAGTCTGTACTCACTCTGGACTCCAGGCTCCCGATTGAGGCCTAGTCCTGGGCCTCACTTTTTACCTACACCTATTCTCCATCCCCAGTCTCTCCCAGTCTGTACTCACTCTGGACTCCAGGCTCTCGATTGAGGCCTAGTCCTGGGCCTCACTTTTTACCTACACCTATTCTCCATCCCCGGTCTCTCTCAGTCTGTACTCACTCTGGACTCCAGGCTCCCGATTGAGGCCTAGTCCTGGGCCTCACTTTTTACCTACTCCTATTCTCCATCCCCAGTCTCTCTCAGTCTGTACTCACTCTGGACTCCAGGCTCCCGATTGAGGCCTAGTCCTGGGCCTCACTTTTTACCTACTCCTATTCTCCATCCCCAGTCTCTCAGTCTCGACTCACTCTGGACTCCAGGCTCCCGATTGAGGCCTAGTCCTGGGCCTTACTTTTTACCTACTCCTATTCTCCATCCCCGGTCTCTCTCAGTCTGTTCTTACTCTGGACTCCAGGCTCTCGATTGAGGCCTAGTCCTGGGCCTCACTTTTTACCTACTCCTATTCTCCATCCCCGGTCTCTCCCAGTCTGTACTCACTCTCGACTCCAGGCTCCCGATTGAGGCCTAGGCCTGGGCCTCACTTTTTACCTACTCCTATTCTCCATCCCCGGTCTCTCCCAGTCTGTACTCACTCTGGACTCCAGGCTCTCGATTGAGGCCTAGTCCTGGGCCTCACTTTTTACCCTCTCCTATTCTCCATCCCCGGTCTCTCTCAGTCTGGACTTACTCTGGACTCCAGGCTCTCGATTGAGGCCTAGTCCTGGGCCTCACTTTTTACCTACTCCTATTCTCCATCCCCAGTCTCTCCCAGTCTGTACTCACTCTGGACTCCAGGCTCCCGATTGAGGCCTAGTCCTGGGCCTCACTTTTTACCCTCTCCTATTCTCCATCCCCGGTCTCTCTCAGTCTGTTCTCACTGTGGACTCCAGGCTCTCGATTGAGGCCTAGTCCTGGGCCTCACTTTTTACCTACTCCTGTTCTCCATCCCCGGTCTCTCAGTC
Organism: Heptranchias perlo; assembly: GCF_035084215.1. Lineage (NCBI taxonomy): Eukaryota > Metazoa > Chordata > Chondrichthyes > Hexanchiformes > Hexanchidae > Heptranchias > Heptranchias perlo. The sequence goes on from NW_027139142.1 coordinate 207,425, forward strand.
TGTACTCACTCTGGACTCCAGGCTCCCGATTGAGGCCGAGACCTGGGCCTCACTTTTTACCTACTCCTATTCTCCATCCCCGGTCTCTCAGTCTGTACTCACTCTGGACCCCAGGCTCCCGACTGAGGCCTAGACCTGGGCCTCACTTTTTACCTACTCCTATTCTCCATCCCCGGGCTCTCTCAGTCTGTTCTCACTCTGGACTCCAGGCTCTCGATTGAGGCCTAGACCTGGGCCTCACTTTTTACCTACTCCTATTCTCCATCCCCGGGCTCTCTCAGTCTGTTCTCACTCTGGACTCCAGGCTCTCGATTGAGGCCGAGACCTGGGCCTCACTTTTTACCTACTCCTATTCTCCATCCCCGGTCTCTCTCAGTCTGTACTCACTCTGGACTCCAGGCTCCCGATTGAGGCCTAGTCCTGGGCCTCACTTTCTTCCTACTCCTATTCTCCATCCCCGGTCTCTCTCAGTCTGTTCTCACTCTGGACTCCAGGCTCTCGATTGAGGCCTAGTCCTGGGCCTCACTTTTTACCTACTCCTATTCTCCATCCCCGGTCTCTCTCAGTCTGTTCTCACTCTGGACTCCAGGCTCCCGATTGAGGCCTAGTCCTGGGCCTCACTTTTTACCTACTCCTATTCTCCATCCCCGGTCTCTCTCAGTCTGTACTCACTCTGGACTCCAGGCTCTCGATTGAGGCCTAGTCCTGGGCCTCACTTTTTACCTGCTCCGATTCTCCATCCCCGGTCTCTCTCAGTCTGTTCTCACTCTGGACTCCAGGCTCTCGATTGAGGCCTAGTCCTGGGCCTCACTTTTTACCTACTCCTATTCTCCATCCCCAGTCTCTCACAGTCTGTACTCACTCTGGACTCCAGGCTCCCGATTGAGGCCTAGTCCTGGGCCTCACTTTTTACCTACTCCTATTCTCCATCCCCGGTCTCCCAGTCTGTACTCACTCTGGACTCCAGGCTCTCGATTGAGGCCTAGTCCTGGGCCTCACTTTTTACCTACTCCTATTCTCCATCCCCGGTCTCTCCCAGTCTGTACTCACTCTCGACTCCAGGCTCCCGATTGAGGCCTAGTCCTGGGCCTCACTTTTTACCTACTCCTATTCTCCATCCCCGGTCTCTCTCAGTCTGTACTCACTCTGGACTCCAGGCTCTCGATTGAGGCCTAGTCCTGGGCCTCACTTTTTACCTACTCCTATTCTCCATCCCCGGTCTCTCAGTCTGTACTCACTCTGGACTCCAGGCTCCCGATTGAGGCCTAGGCCTGGGCCTCACTTTTTACCTACTCCTATTCTCCATCCCCGGTCTCTCTCAGTCTGGACTTACTCTGGACTCCAGGCTCTCGATTGAGGCCGAGCCCTGGGCCTCACTTTTTACCTACTCCTATTCTCCATCCCCGGTCTCTCTCAGTCTGTTCTCACTCTGGACTCCAGGCTCTCGATTGAGGCCTAGTCCTGGGCCTCACTTTTTACCTGCTCCTATTCTCCATCCCCGGTCTCTCTCAGTCTGTACTCACTCTGGACTCCAGGCTCTCGATTGAGGCCTAGTCCTGGGCCTCACTTTTTACCTACTCCTATTCTCCATCCCCGGTCTCTCTCAGTCTGTACTCACTGTGGACTCCAGGCTCTCGATTGAGGCCTAGTCCTGGGCCTCACTTTTTACCTACTCCTGTTCTCCATCCCCGGTCTCTCAGTCTGTTCTCACTCTGGACTCCAGGCTCCCGATTGAGGCCGAGACCTGGGCCTCACTTTTTACCTACTCCTATTCTCCATCCCCAGTCTCTCCCAGTCTGTTCTGACTCTGGACTCCAGGCTCTCGATTGAGGCCGAGTCCTGGGCCTCACTTTTTACCTACTCCTATTCTCCATCCCCGGTCTCTCCCAGTCTGTACTCACTCTGGACTCCAGGCTCTCGATTGAGGGCCTAGTCCTGGGCCTCACTTTTTACCTGCTCCTATTCTCCATCCCCGGTCTCTCCCAGTCTTTACTCACTCTGGACTCCAGGCTCCCGATTGAGGCCTAGTCCTGGGCCTCACTTTTTACCTACTCCGATTCTCCATCCCCGGTCTCTCCCAGTCTGTACTCACTCTGGACTCCAGGCTCTCGATTGAGGCCTAGTCCTGGGCCTCACTTTTTACCTACTCCTATTCTCCATCCCCGGTCTCTCCCAGTCTGTTCTCACTCTGGACTCCAGGCTCTCGATTGAGGCCTAGTCCTGGGCCTCACTTTTTACCTACTCCTATTCTCCATCCCCGGTCTCTCCCAGTCTGTACTCACTCTGGACTCCAGGCTCCCGATTGTGGCCTAGTCCTGGGCCTCACTTTTTACCTGCTCCTATTCTCCATCCCCAGTCTCTCCCAGTCTGTACTCACTCTGGACTCCAGGCTCTCGATTGAGGCCTAGTCCTGGGCCTCACTTTTTACCTGCTCCAATTCTCCATCCCTGGTCTCTCAGTCTCTACTCACTCTGGACTCCAGGCTCTCGATTGAGGCCTAGTCCTTGGCCTCACTTTTTACCTACTCCTATTCTCCATCCCCGGTCTCTCTCAGTCTGTACTCACTCTGGACTCCAGGCTCTCGATTGAGGCCTAGTCCTGGACCTCACTTTTTACCTACTCCTATTCTCCATCCCCGGTCTCTCTCAGTCTGTTCTCACTCTGGACTCCAGGCTCTCGATTGAGGCCTAGTCCTGGGCCTCACTTTTTACCCTCTCCTATTCTCCATCCCCGGTCTCTCCCAGTCCGTACTCACTCTGGACTCCACGCTCTCGATTGAGGGCCTAGTCCTGGGCCTCACTTTTTACCTGCTCCTATTCTCCATCCCCAGTCTCTCTCAGTCTGTACTCACTCTGGACTCCAGGCTCTCGATTGAGGCCTAGTCCTGGGCCTCACTTTTTACCTACTCCTATTCTCCATCCCCGGTCTCTCTCAGTCTGTACTCACTCTGGACTCCAGGCTCTCGATTGAGGCCTAGTCCTGGGCCTCACTTTTTACCTACTCCTATTCTCCATCCCCGGTCTCTCTCAGTCTGTACTCACTCTGGACTCCAGGCTCTCGATTGAGGCCTAGTCCTGGTCCTCACTTTTTACCTACTCCTATTCTCCATCCCCAGTCTCTCTCAGTCTGTACTCACTCTGGACTCCAGGCTCTCGATTGAGGCCTAGTCCTGGGCCTCAATTTTTACCTACTCCTATTCCCCATCCCCGGTCTCTATCAGTCTGTACTCACTCTGGACTCCAGGCTCTCGATTGAGGCCGAGTCCTGGGCCTCACTTTTTACCTACTCCTATTCTCCATCCCCGGTCTCTCTCAGTCTGTTCTCACTCTGGACTCCAGGCTCTCGATTGAGGCCTAGTCCTGGGCCTTACTTTTTACCTACTCCTATTCTCCATCCCCGGTCTCTCCCAGTCTGTACTCACTCTGGACTCCAGGCTCTCGATTGAGGCCGAGACCTGGGCCTCACTTTTTACCTGCTCCTATTCTCCATCCCCGGTCTCTCTCAGTCTGTACTCACTCTGGACTCCAGGCTCTCGATTGAGGCCTAGTCCTGGGCCTCACTTTTTACCTACTCCTATTCTCCATCCCCGGTCTCTCCCAGTCTGTTCTCACTCTGGACTCCAGGCTCTCGATTGAGGCCTAGTCCTGGGCCTCACTTTTTACCTACTCCTATTCTCCATCCCCGGTCTCTCTCAGTCTGTTCTCACTCTGGACTCCAGGCTCTCGATTGAGGCCTAGTCCTGGGCCTCACTTTTTACCTACTCCTATTCTCCATCCCTGGTCTCTCAGTCTGTTCTCAATCTGGACTCCAGGCTCTCGATTGAGGCCTAGTCCTGGGCCTCACTTTTTACCTACTCCTATTCTCCATCGCCGGTCTCTCTCAGTCTGTACTCACTCTGGACTCCAGGCTCTCGATTGAGGCCTAGTCCTGGGCCTCACTTTTTACCTACTCCTATTCTCCATCCCCGGTCTCTCCCAGTATGTACTCACTCTGGACTCCAGGCTCCCGATTGAGGCCTAGTCCTGGGCCTCACTTTTTACCTACTCCTATTCTCCATCCCCAGTCTCTCTCAGTCTGTACTCACTCTGGACTCCAGGCTCTCGATTGAGGCCTAGTCCTGGGCCTCACTTTTTACCTACTCCTATTCTCCATCCCCGGTCTCTCTCAGTCTGTTCTCACTCTGGACTCCAGGCTCCCGATTGAGGCCTAGTCCTGGGCCTCACTTTTTACCTACTCCTATTCTCCATCCCCAGTCTCTCTCAGTCTGTACTCACTCTGGACTCCAGGCTCTCGATTGAGGCCTAGTCCTGGGCCTCACTTTTTACCTACTCCTATTCTCCATCCCCGGTCTCTCCCAGTCTGTTCTCACTCTGGACTCCAGGCTCTCGATTGAGGCCTAGTCCTGGGCCTCACTTTTTACCTACTCCTATTCTCCATCCCCGGTCTCTCTCAGTCTGTTCTCACTCTGGACTCCAGGCTCCCGATTGAGGCCTAGTCCTGGGCCTCACTTTTTACCTACTCCTATTCTCCATCCCCAGTCTCTCTCAGTCTGTACTCACTCTGGACTCCAGGCTCCCGATTGAGGCCTAGTCCTGGGCCTCACTTTTTACCTACTCCTATTCTCCATCCCCAGTCTCTCCCAGTCTGTACTCACTCTGGACTCCAGGCTCTCGATTGAGGCCTAGTCCTGGGCCTCACTTTTTACCTACTCCTATTCTCCATCCCCAGTCTCTCTCAGTCTGTACTCACTCTGGACTCCAGGCTCTCGATTGAGGCCTAGTCCTGGGCCTCACTTTTTACCTGCTCCTATTCTCCATCCCCGGTCTCTCTGCCTGTACTCACTCTGGACTCCAGGCTCCCGATTGAGGCCTAGTCCTGGGCCTCACTTTTTACCTACTCCTATTCTCCATCCCCGGTCTCTCCCAGTCTGTACTCAATCTGGACTCCAGGCTCCCGATTGAGGCCTAGTCCTGGGCCTCACTTTTTACCTACTCCTATTCTCCATCCCCGGTCTCTCCCAGTCTGTACTCACTCTGGACTCCAGGCTCCCGATTGAGGCCTAGTCCTGGGCCTCACTTTTTACCTACTCCTATTCTCCATCCCCGGTCTCTCCCAGTCTGTACTCACTCTGGACTCCAGGCTCTCGATTGAGGCCTCGTCCTGGGCCTCACTTTTTACCTGCTCCTATTCTCCATCCCCGGTCTCTCTCAGTCTGTACTCACTCTGGACTCCAGGCTCCCGATTGAGGCCGAGTCCTGGGCCTCACTTTTTACCTACTCCTATTCTCCATCCCCGGTCTCTCTCAGTCTGTACTCACTCTGGACTCCAGGCTCCCGATTGAGGCCTAGTCCTGGGTCTCAATTTTTACCTATTCCTATTCTCCATCCCCAGTCTCTCTCAGTCTGTACTCACTCTGGACTCCAGGCTCCCGATTGAGGCCTAGTCCTGGGCCTCACTTTTTACCTCCTCCTATTCTGCATCCCCGGTCTCTCCCAGTCTGTACTCACTCTGGACTCCAGGCTCTCGATTGAGGCCTAGTCCTGGGCCTCACTTTTTACCTACTCCTATTCTCCATCCCCGGTCTCTCCCAGTCTGTTCTCACTCTGGACTCCAGGCTCCCGATTGAGGCCTAGTCCTGGGCCTCACTTTTTACCTACTCCTATTCTCCATCCCCGGTCTCTCCCAGTCTGTACTCACTCTGGACTCCAGGCTCCCGATTGAGGCCGAGTCCTGGGCCTCACTTTTTACCTCCTCCTATTCTCCATCCCCGGTCTCTCTCAGTCTGTACTCACTCTGGACTCCAGGCTTCCGATTGAGGCCGAGTCCTGGGCCTCACTTTTTACCTACTCCTATTCTCCATCCCCGGTCTCTCCCAGTCTGTACTCACTCTGGACTCCAGGCTCCCGATTGAGGCCTAGTCCTGGGCCTCACTTTTTACCTACTCCTATTCTCCATCCCCGGTCTCTCTCAGTCTGTACTCACTCTGGACTCCAGGCTCTCGATTGAGGCCTAGTCCTGGGCCTCACTTTTTACCTACTCCTATTCTCCATCCCCAGTCTCTCCCAGTCTGTTCTCACTCTGGACTCCAGGCTCTCGATTGAGGCCTAGTCCTGGGCCTCACTTTTTACCTACTCCTATTCTCCATCCCCGGTCTCTCTCAGTCTGTACTCACTCTGGACTCCAGGCTCTCGATTGAGGCCTAGTCCTGGGCCTCACTTTTTACCTACTCCTCTTCCCCATCCCCGGTCTCTCCCAGTCTGTACTCACTCTGGACTCCAGGCTCTCGATTGAGGCCTAGTCCTGGGCCTCACTTTTTACCTACTCCTATTCTCCATCCCCAGTCTCTCCCAGTCTGTACTCACTCTGGACTCCAGGCTCTCGATTGAGGCCTAGTCCTGGGCCTCACTTTTTACCTGCTCCAATTCTCCATCCCTGGTCTCTCAGTCTCTACTCACTCTGGACTCCAGGCTCTCGATTGAGGCCTAGTCCTGGGCCTCACTTTTTACCTACTCCTATTCTCCATCCCCGGTCTCTCTCAGTCTGTTCTCACTCTGGACTCCAGGCTCTCGATTGAGGCCTAGTCCTGGGCCTCACATTTTACCCTCTCCTATTCTCCATCCCCGGTCTCTCTCAGTCTGTTCTCACTCTGGACTCCAGGCTCTCGATTCAGGCCTCGTCCTGGGCCTCACTTTTTACCTACTCCTATTCTCCATCCCCAGTCTCTCCCAGTCTGTACTCACTCTGGACTCCAGGCTCTCGATTGAGGCCTAGTCCTGGGCCTCACTTTTTACCTGCTCCAATTCTCCAACCCTGGTCTCTCAGTCTCGACTCACTCTGGACTCCAGGCTCTCGATTGAGGCCTAGTCCTGGGCCTCACATTTTACCCTCTCCTATTCTCCATCCCCGGTCTCTCTCAGTCTGTTCTCACTCTGGACTCCAGGCTCTCGATTCAGGCCTAGTCCTGGGCCTCACTTTTTACCTACTCCTATTCTCCATCCCCAGTCTCTCCCAGTCTGTACTCACTCTGGACTCCAGGCTCTCGATTGAGGCCTAGTCCTGGGCCTCACTTTTTACCTACTCCTATTCTCCATCCCCGGTCTCTCTCAGTCTGTACTCACTCTGGACTCCAGGCTCCCGATTGAGGCCTAGTCCTGGGCCTCACTTTTTACCTACTCCTATTCTCCATCCCCGGTCTCTCCCAGTATGTACTCACTCTGGACCCCAGGCTCTCGATTGAGGCCTAGTCCTGGGCCTCACTTTTTACCTACTCCTATTCTCCATCCCCGGTCTCTCTCAGTCTGTACTCACTCTGGACTCCAGGCTCTCGATTGAGGCCTAGTCCTGGGCCTCACTTTTTACCTGCTCCTATTCTCCATCCCCAGTCTCTCCCAGTCTGTACTCACTCTGGACTCCAGGCTCTCGATTGAGGCCTAGTCCTGGGCCTCACTTTTTACCTACTCCTATTCTCCATCCCCGGTCTCTCCCAGTCTGTACTCACTCTCGACTCCAGGCTCCCGATTGAGGCCTAGTCCTGGGCCTCACATTTTACCTACTCCTATTCTCCATCCCCGGTCTCTCTCAGTCTGGACTCACTCTGGACTCCAGGCTTCCGATTGAGGCCTAGTCCTGGGCCTCACTTTTTACCTACTCCTATTCTCCATCCCCGGTCTCTCTCAGTCTGTACTCACTCTGGACTCCAGGCTCTCGATTGAGGCCTAGTCCTGGGCCTCACTTTTTACCTACTCCTATTCTCCATCCCCAGTCTCTCTCAGTCTGTTCTCACTCTGGACTCCAGGCTCCCGATTGAGGCCTAGTCCTGGGCCTCACTTTTTACCTACTCCTATTCTCCATCCCCGGTCTCTCTCAGTCTGTACTCACTCTGGACTCCAGGCTCTCGATTGAGGCCTAGTCCTGGGCCTCACTTTTTACCTACTCCTATTCTCCATCCCCAGTCTCTCCCAGTCTGTACTCACTCTGGACTCCAGGCTCTCGATTGAGGCCTAGTCCTGGGCCTCACTTTTTACCTACTCCTATTCTCCATCCCCGGTCTCTCTCAGTCTGTACTCACTCTGGACTCCAGGCTCCCGATTGAGGCCTAGTCCTGGGCCTCACTTTTTACCTACTCCTATTCTCCATCCCCGGTCTCTCTCAGTCTGTACTCACTCTGGACTCCAGGCTCTCGATTGAGGCCTAGTCCTGGGCCTCACTTTTTACCTACTCCTATTCTCCATCCCCAGTCTCTCCCAGTCTGTACTCACTCTGGACTCCAGGCTCTCGATTGAGGCCTAGTCCTGGGCCTCACTTTTTACCTACTCCTATTCTCCATCCCCGGTCTCTCCCAGTCTGTTCTCACTCTGGACTCCAGGCTCCCGATTGAGGCCTAGTCCTGGGCCTCACATTTTACCTACTCCTATTCTCCATCCCCGGTCTCTCTCAGTCTGGACTCACTCTGGACTCCAGGCTTCCGATTGAGGCCTAGTCCTGGGCCTCACTTTTTACCTACTCCTATTCTCCATCCCCGGTCTCTCCCAGTCTGTACTCACTCTGGACTCCAGGCTCTCGATTGAGGCCTAGTCCTGGGCCTCACTTTTTACCTGCTCCAATTCTCCATCCCTGGTCTCTCAGTCTCTACTCACTCTGGACTCCAGGCTCTCGATTGAGGCCTAGTCCTGGGCCTCACTTTTTACCTACTCCTATTCTCCATCCCCGGTCTCTCTCAGTCTGTTCTCACTCTGGACTCCAGGCTCTCGATTGAGGCCTATTCCTGGGCCTCACTTTTTACCTACTCCTATTCCCCATCCCCAGTCTCTCCCAGTCTGTACTCACTCTGGACTCTAGGCTCCCGATTGAGGCCTAGTACTGAGCCTCACTTTTTACCTACTCCTATTCCCCATCCCCAGTCTCTCCCAGTCTGTACTCACTCTGGACTCCAGGCTCTCGATTGAGGCCTATTCCTGGGCCTCACTTTTTACCTACTCCTATTCCCCATCCCCAGTCTCTCCCAGTCTGTACTCACTCTGGACTCCAGGCTCCCGATTGAGGCCTAGTACTGAGCCTCACTTTTTACCTACTCCTATTCCCCATCCCCAGTCTCTCCCAGTCTGTACTCACTCTGGACTCCAGGCTCTCGATTGAGGCCTATTCCTGGGCCTCACTTATTACCTACTCCTATTCCCCATCCCCAGTCTCTCCCAGTCTGTACTCACTCTGGACTCCAGGCTCCCGATTGAGGCCTAGTACTGAGCCTCACTTTTTACCTACTCCTATTCCCCATCCCCAGTCTCTCCCAGTCTGTACTCACTCTGGACTCCAGGCTCTCGATTGAGGCCTAGTCCTGGGCCTCACTTTTTACCTACTCCTATTCTCCATCCCCGGTCTCTCTCAGTCTGTTCTCACTCTGGACTCCAGGCTCTCGATTGAGGCCTAGTCCTGGGCCTCACTTTTTACCTACTCCTATTCTCCATCCCCGGTCTCTCTCAGTCTGTTCTCACTCTCGACTCCAGGCTCTCGATTGAGGCCTAGTCCTGGGCCTCACTTTTTACCTACTCCTATTCTCCATCCCCGGTCTCTCAGTCTGTTCTCACTCTGGACTCCAGGCTCTCGATTGAGGCCGAGACCTGGGCCTCACTTTTTACCTACTCCTACTCTCCATCCCCGGTCTCTCTCAGTCTGTACTCACTCTGGACTCCAGGCTCTCGATTGAGGCCTAGTCCTGGGCCTCACTTTTTACCTACTCCTGTTCCCCATCCCCGGTCTCTCCCAGTCTGTTCTCACTCTGGACTCCAGGCTCCCGATTGAGGCCTAGTCCTGGGCCTCACTTTTTACCTCCTCCTATTCTCCATCCCCGGTCTCTCCCAGTCTGTACTCACTCTGGACTCCAGGCTCTCGATTGAGGCCTAGACCTGGGCCTCACTTTTTACCTACTCCTATTCTCCATCCCCAGTCTCTCCCAGTCTGTTCTCACTCTGGACTCCAGGCTCCCGATTGAGGCCTAGTCCTGGGCCTCACTTTTTACCTACTCCTATTCTCCATCCCCAGTCTCTCCCAGTCTGTACTCACTCTGGACTCCAGGCTCTCGATTGAGGCCTAGTCCTGGGCCTCACTTTTTACCTGCTCCAATTCTCCAACCCTGGTCTCTCAGTCTCGACTCACTCTGGACTCCAGGCTCTCGATTGAGGCCTAGTCCTGGGCCTCACTTTTTACCCTCTCCTATTCTCCATCCCCGGTCTCTCTCAGTCTGTTCTCACTCTGGACTCCAGGCTCTCGATTGAGGCCTAGTCCTGGGCCTCACTTTTTACCTCCTCCTATTCTCCATCCCCGGTCTCTCTCAGTCTGTACTCACTCTGGACTCCAGGCTCTCGATTGAGGACTAGTCCTGGGCCTCACTTTTTACCTACTCCTATTCTCCATCCCCAGTCTCTCTCAGTCTGTTCTCACTCTGGACTCCAGGCTCTCGATTGAGGCCTCGTCCTGAGCCTCACTTTTTACCTGCTCCTATTCTCCATCCCCGGTCTCTCTCAGTCTGTACTAACTCTGGACTCCAGGCTCTCGATTGAGGCCTAGTCCTGGGCCTCACTTTTTACCTACTCCTATTCTCCATCCCCAGTCTCTCTCAGTCTGTTCTCACTCTGGACTCCAGGCTCTCGATTGAGGCCTAGTCCTGGGCCTCACTTTTTACCTCCTCCTATTCTCCATCCCCAGTCTCTCTCAGTCTGTTCTCACTCTGGACTCCAGGCTCTCGATTGAGGCCTAGTCCTGGGCCTCACTTTTTACCTCCTCCTATTCTCCATCCCCGGTCTCTCTCAGTCTGTACTCACTCTGGACTCCAGGCTCTCGATTGAGGCCTAGTCCTGGGCCTCACTTTTTACCTGCTCCAATTCTCCATCCCTGGTCTCTCAGTCTCTACTCACTCTGGACTCCAGGCTCTCGATTGAGGCCTAGTCCTGGGCCTCACATTTTAACCTCTCCTATTCTCCATCCCCGGTCTCTCTCAGTCTGTTCTCACTCTGGACTCCAGGCTCTCGATTGAGGCCTAGTCCTGGGCCTCACATTTTACCCTCTCCTATTCTCCATCCCCGGTCTCTCTCAGTCTGTTCTCACTCTGGACTCCAGGCTCTCGATTGAGGCCTCGTCCTGGGCCTCACTTTTTACCTACTCCTATTCCCCATCCCCAGTCTCTCCCAGTCTGTACTCACTCTGGACTCCAGGCTCCCGATTGAGGCCTAGTCCTGAGCCTCACTTTTTACCTACTCCTATTCCCCATCCCCAGTCTCTCCCAGTCTGTACTCACTCTGGACTCCAGGCTCTCGATTGAGGCCTAGTCCTGGGCCTCACTTTTGACCTACTCCTATTCTCCATCCCCGGTCTCTCTCAGTCTGTTCTCACTCTCGACTCCAGGCTCTCGATTGAGGCCTAGTCCTGGGCCTCACTTTTTACCTACTCCTATTCTCCATCCCCGGTCTCTCAGTCTGTTCTCACTCTGGACTCCAGGCTCTCGATTGAGGCCGAGACCTGGGCCTCACTTTTTACCTACTCCTACTCTCCATCCCCGGTCTCTCTCAGTCTGTACTCACTCTGGACTCCAGGCTCTCGATTGAGGCCTAGTCCTGGGCCTCACTTTTTACCTACTCCTGTTCCCCATCCCCGGTCTCTCCCAGTCTGTTCTCACTCTGGACTCCAGGCTCCCGATTGAGGCCTAGTCCTGGGCCTCACTTTTTACCTACTCCTATTCTCCATCCCCAGTCTCTCCCAGTCTGTACTCACTCTGGACTCCAGGCTCTCGATTGAGGCCTAGTCCTGGGCCTCACTTTTTACCTGCTCCAATTCTCCAACCCTGGTCTCTCAGTCTCGACTCACTCTGCACTCCAGGCTCTCGATTGAGGCCTAGTCCTGGGCCTCACTTTTTACCCTCTCCTATTCTCCATCCCCGGTCTCTCTCAGTCTGTTCTCACTCTGGACTCCAGGCTCTCGATTGAGGCCTAGTCCTGGGCCTCACTTTTTACCTCCTCCTATTCTCCATCCCCGGTCTCTCTCAGTCTGTACTCACTCTGGACTCCAGGCTCTCGATTGAGGACTAGTCCTGGGCCTCACTTTTTACCTACTCCTATTCTCCATCCCCAGTCTCTCTCAGTCTGTTCTCACTCTGGACTCCAGGCTCTCGATTGAGGCCTCGTCCTGAGCCTCACTTTTTACCTGCTCCTATTCTCCATCCCCGGTCTCTCTCAGTCTGTACTAACTCTGGACTCCAGGCTCTCGATTGAGGCCTAGTCCTGGGCCTCACTTTTTACCTGCTCCTATTCTCCATCCCCAGTCTCTCTGCCTGTACTCACTCTGGACTCCAGGCTCTCGATTGAGGCCTAGTCCTGGGCCTCAATTTTTACCTATTCCTATTCTCCATCCCCAGTCTCTCTCAGTCTGTACTCACTCTGGACTCCAGGCTCCCGATTGAGGCCTAGTCCTGGGCCTCAATTTTTACCTACTCCTATTCTCCATTCCCGGTCTCTCTCAGTCTGTACTCACTCTGGACTCCAGGCTCCCGATTGAGGCCTAGTCCTTGGCCTCAATTTTTACCTATTCCTATTCTCCATCCCCAGTCTCTCTCAGTCTGTACTCACTCTGGACTCCAGGCTCCCGATTGAGGCCTAGTCCTGGGCCTCACTTTTTACCTACTCCTATTCTCCATCCCCGGTCTCTCACAGTCTGTACTCACTCTGGACTCCAGGCTCCCGATTGAGGCCTAGTCCTGGGCCTCACTTTTTACCTACTCCTATTCTCCATCCCCGGTCTCTCACAGTCTGTTCTCACTCTGGACTCCAGGCTCTCGATTGAGGCCTAGTCCTGGGCCTCACTTTTTACCTACTCCTATTCTCCATCCCCGGTCTCTCACAGTCTGTTCTCACTCTGGACCCCAGGCTCCCGATTGAGGCCTAGTCCTGGGCCTCACTTTTTACCTACTCCTATTCTCCATCCCCAGTCTCTCCCAGTCTGTTCTCACTCTGGACTCCAGGCTCTCGATTGAGGCCTAGTCCTGGGCCTCACTTTTTACCTACTCCTATTCTCCATCCCCAGTCTCTCAGTCTGTTCTCACTCTGGACTCCAGGCTCCCGATTGAGGCCTAGTCCTGGGCCTCACTTTTTACCTACTCCTATTCTCCATCCCCAGTCTCTCAGTCTGTTCTCACTCTGGACTCCAGGCTCCCGATTGAGGCCTAGTCCTGGGCCTCACTTTTTACCTACTCCTATTCTCCAGCCCCGGTCTCTCAGTCTGTACTCACTCTGGACTCCAGGCTCCCGATTGAGGCCAAGTCCTGGGCCTCACTTTTTACCTACTCCTATTCTCCATCCCCGGTCTCTCCCAGTCTGTACTCACTCTGGACTCCAGGCTTCCGATTGAGGCCTAGTCCTGGGCCTCACTTTTTACCCTCTCCTATTCTCCATCCCCGGTCTCTCTCAGTCTGTACTCACTCTGGACTCCAGGCTCTCGATTGAGGCCTAGTCCTGGGCCTCACTTTTTACCTACTCCTATTCTCCATCCCCGGTCTCTCCCAGTCTGTACTCACTCTGGACTCCAGGCTCCCGATTGAGGCCTGGTACTGGGCCTCACTTTTTACCTACTCCTATTCTCCATCCCCAGTCTCTCTCAGTCTGTTCTCACTCTGGACTCCAGGCTCCCGATTGAGGCCTAGTACTGGGCCTCACTTTTTACCTACTCCTATTCTCCATCCCCAGTCTCTCTCAGTCTGTACTCACTCTGGACTCCAGGCTTCCGATTGAGGCCTAGTCCTGGGCCTCACTTTTTACCGACTCCTATTCTCCATCCCCGGTCTCTCTCAGTCTGTTCTCACTCTGGACTCCAGGCTTCCGATTGAGGCCTAGTCCTGGGCCTCACTTTTTACCTCCTCCTATTCTCCATCCCAGGTCTCTCTCAGTCTGTACTCACTCTGGACTCCAGGCTCCCGATTGAGGCCTAGTCCTGGGCCTCACTTTTTACCTACTCCTATTCTCCATCCCCGGTCTCTCCCAGTCTGTACTCACTCTGGACTCCAGGCTCTCGATTGAGGCCTCGTCCTGGGCCTCACTTTTTACCTACTCCTATTCTCCATCCCCAGTCTCTCCCAGTCTGTTCTCACTCTGGACTCCAGGCTCTCGATTGAGGCCTCGTCCTGGGCCTCACTTTTTACCTACTCCTATTCTCCATCCCCAGTCTCTCCCAGTCTGTACTCACTCTGGACTCCAGGCTCTCGATTGAGGCCTAGTCCTGGGCCTCACTTTTTACCTACTCCTATTCTCCATCCCCAGTCTCTCTTAGTCTGTACTCACTCTGGACTCCAGGCTCTCGATTGAGGCCTCGTCCTGGGCCTCACTTTTTACCTACTCCTATTCTCCATCCCCAGTCTCTCTTAGTCTGTACTCACTCTGGACTCCAGGCTCTCGATTGAGGCCGAGTCCTGGGCCTCACGTTTTACCTTCTCCTTTTTTAAAAATTCGATCACGGGATGTGGGCGTCGCTGGCGAGGCCGGCATTTATTGCCCATCCCTAATTGCTTGAGAAGGTGGTGGTGAGCCGCCTTCTTGAACCGCTGCAGTCCGTGTGGTGACGGTTCTCCCACAGTGCTGTTAGGAAGGGGGTTCCAGGATTTTGACCCAGCGACGATGAAGGAACGGCTGATATATTTCCAAGTCGGGATGGTGTGTGACTCGGAGGGGAACGTGCAGGTGGTGTTGTTCCCATGTGCCTGCTGCTCTTGTCCTTCTGGGTGGTAGAGGTCGCGGGTTTGGGAGGTGCAATCGAAGAAGCCTTGGCGAGTTGCTGCAGTGCATCCTGTGGATGGTGCACACTGCAGCCACAGTGCGCCGGTGGTGAAGGGAGTGAATGTTTAGGGTGGTGGATGGGGTGCCAATCAAGCGGGCTGCTTTGTCCTGGATGGTGTCGAGCTTCTTGAGTGTTGTTGGAGCTGCACTCATCCAGGCAAGTGGAGAGTATTCCATCACACTCCTGACTTGTGCCTTGTAGATGGTGGAAAGGCTTTGGGGAGTCAGGAGGCGAGTCACTCGCCGCAGATTACCCAGCCTCTGACCTGCTCTTGTAGCCACAGTATTTATATGGCTGGTCCAGTTAAGTTTCTGGTCAATGGTGACCCCCAGGATGTTGATGGTGGGGGATTCGGCGATGGTAATGCCGTTGAATGTCAAGGGGAGATGGTTAGACACTCTCTTGTTGGAGATGGTCATTGCCTGGCACTTATCTGGCGCGAATGTTACTTGCCACTTATGAGCCCAAGCCTGGATGTTGTCCAGGTCTTGCTGCATGCGGGCTCGGACTGCTTCATTATCTGAGGGGTTGCGAATAGAACTGAACACTGTGCAGTCATCAGCGAACATCCCCATTTCTGACCTTATGATGGAAGGAAGGTCATTGATGAAGCAGCTGAAGATGGTTGGGCCTAGGACACATCCCCGGTCTCTCTCAGTCTGTACTCACTCTGGACTCCAGGCTCTCGATTGAGGCCGAGTCCTGGACCTCACTTTTTACCTACTCCTATTCTCCATCCCCGGTCTCTCTCAGTCTCTCCTCACTCTGGACTCCAGGCTCTCGATTGAGGCCTAGACCTGGGCCTCACTTTTTACCTACTCCTATTCTCCATCCCCGGTCTCTCTCAGTCTGTTCTCACTCTGGACTCCAGGCTCTCGATTGAGGCCTAGTCCTGGGCCTCACTTTTTACCTACTCCTATTCTCCATCCCCGGTCTCTCTCAGTCTGTTCTCACTCTGGACTCCAGGCTCTCGATTGAGGCCTAGTCCTGGGCCTCACTTTTTACCTACTCCTATTCTCCATCCCCGGTCTCTCTCAGTCTGTACTCACTCTGGACTCCAGGCTCTCGATTGAGGCCTAGTCCTGGGCCTCACTTTTTACCTACTCCGATTCTCCATCCCCAGTCTCTCTCAGTCTGTTCTCACTCTGGACTCCAGGCTCCCGATTGAGGCCTAGTCCTGGGCCTCACTTTTTACCTACTCCTATTCTCCATCCCCGGTCTCTCTCAGTCTGTTCTCACTCTGGACTCCAGGCTCTCGATTGAGGCCTAGTCCTGGGCCTCACTTTTTACCTACTCCTATTCTCCATCCCCGGTCTCTCTCAGTCTGTACTCACTCTGGACTCCAGGCTCTCGAGTGAGGCCGAGTCCTGGGCCTCACTTTTTACCTACTCCGATTCTCCATCCCCAGTCTCTCTCAGTCTGTACTCACTCTGGACGCCAGGCTCCCGATTTACTCGTTCACAAATATTTTTGTTCAATCGGTTATTTTTAGTTTTATTAAGCCAGTTAATAAACTCGTTTAAGTTATTAATTTAAGAAACTAACTGTAGTTTTTTTCTCCCAGCTCCTAATTTAATTTTACCCACTTTCCGAACTCAGAGGAAAAATAAAGCTGTGAATACTTCCCAGCCAAACACCTACATGCTGTCATCTGACATCCCTCCTCCATTTTATTTCAATTCGAGCAACTGTCTGTGCAAGATACACTGCATCCGACCCTCCATCTGGGTTTAGGCCTTCGAGCCTGGTCTTCGAGTATAGAAGGAGCTTTACTCTGTATCTAACCCTGTACCTGCCCTGGGAGTGTTTGATGGGACAGTGTAGAGGGAGCTTTACTCTGTATCTAACCCTGTACCTGCCCTGGGAGTGTTTGATGGGACAGTGTAGAGGGAGCTTTACTCTGTATCTAACCCTGTACCTGCCCTGGGAGTGTTTGATGGGACAGTGTAGAGGGAGCTTTACTCTGTATCTAACCCTGTACCTGCCCTGGGAGTGTTTGATGGGACAGTGGAGAGGGAGCTTTCCTCTGTATCTAACCCTGTACCTGCCCTGGGAGTGTTTGATGGGACAGTGTAGAGGGAGCTTTACTCTGTTTCTCACCCTGTACCTGCCCTGGGAGTGTTTGATGGGACAGTGTAGAGGGAGCTTTACTCTGTATCTAACCCTGTACCTGCCCTGGGAGTGTTTGACGGGACAGTGTAGAGGGAGCTTTACTCTGTATCTAACCCTGTACCTGCCCTGGGAGTGTTTGATGGGACAGTGTAGAGGGAGCTTTACTCTGTATCTAACCCTGTACCTGGCCCTGGGAGTGTTTGATGGGATAGTGTAGAGGGAGCTTTACTCTGTATCTAACCCTGTACCTGCCCTGGGAGTGTTTGATGGGACAGTGTAGAGGGAGCTTTACTCTGTATCTAACCCTGTAACTGCCCTGGGAGTGTTTGATGGGACAGTGTAGAGGGAGCTTTACTCTGTATCTGACCCTGTAACTTCCCTGGGAGTGTTTGATGGGACAGTGTAGAGGGAGCTTTACTCTGTATCTGACCCTGTACCTTCCCTGGGAGTGTTTGATGGGACAGTGTAGTGGGAGCTTTACTCTGTATCTAACCCTGTACCTGCCCTGGGAGTGTTTGATGGGACAGTGTGGAGGGAGCTTTACTCTGTATCTGACCCTGTACCTTCCCTGGGAGTGTTTGATGGGACAGTGTAGTGGGAGCTTTACTCTGTATCTGACCCTGTACCTGCCCTGGGAGTGTTTGATGGGACAGTGTGGAGGGAGCTTTACTCTGTATCGAACCCTGTACCTGCCCTGGGAGTGTTAGATGGGACAGTGTAGAGGGAGCTTTACTCTGTATCTAACCCTGTACCTGCCCTGGGAGTGTTTGATGGGACAGTGTAGAGGGAGCTTTACTCTGTATCTAACCCTGTACCTGCCCTGGGAGTGTTTGATGGGACAGTGTAGAGGGAGCTTTACTCTGTATCTAACCCTGTACCTGCCCTGGGAGTGTTTCATGGGACAGTGTCGAGGGAGCTTTACTCTGTATCTAACCCTGTACCTGCCCTGGGAGTGTTTGATGGGACAGTGTGGAGGGAGCTTTAGTCTGTATCTAACCCTGTACCTGCCCTGGGAGTGTTTGATGGGACAGTGTAGAGGGAGCTAGACTCTGTATCTAACCCTGTAACTGCCCTGGGAGTGTTTGATGGGACAGTGTAGAGGGAGCTTTACTCTGTATCTAACCCTGTACCTGCCCTGGGAGTGTTTGATGGGACAGTGTGGAGGGAGCTTTACTCTGTATCTAACCCTGTACCTGCCCTGGGAGTGTTTGATGGGACAGTGTAGAGGGAGCTTTACTCTGTATCTAACCCTGTACCTGCCCTGGGAGTGTTTGATGGGACAGTGGAGAGGGAGCTTTACTCTGTTTCTCACCCTGTACCTGCCCTGGGAGTGTTTGATGGGACAGTGTAGAGGGAGCTTTACTCTGTATCTAACCCTGTACCTGCCCTGGGAGTGTTTGACGGGACAGTGTAGAGGGAGCTTTACTCTGTATCTAACCCTGCACCTGCCCTGGGAGTGTTTGACGGGACAGTGTAGAGGGAGCTTTACTCTGTATCTAAACCTGTACCTGCCCTGGGAGTGTTTGATGGGACAGTGTAGAGGGAGCTTTACTCTGTATCTGACCCTGCACCTGCCCTGGGAGTGTTTGATGGGACAGTGTGGAGGGAGCTTTACTCTGTATCTAACCCTGTACCTGCCCTGGGAGTGTTTGACGGGACAGTGTAGAGGGAGCTTTACTCTGTATCTAACCCTGTACCTGCCCTGGGAGTGTTTGATGGGACAATGTAGAGGGAGCTTTACTCTGTATCTAACCCTGTACCTGCCCTGGGAGTGTTTGATGGGACAGTGTAGAGGGAGCTTTACTCTGTATCTAACCCTGTACCTGGCCCTGGGAGTGTTTGATGGGATAGTGTAGAGGGAGCTTTACTCTGTATCTGACCCTGTACCTTCCCTGGGAGTGTTTGATGGGACAGTGTAGTGGGAGCTTTACTCTGTATCTGACCCTGTACCTGCCCTGGGAGTGTTTGATGGGACAGTGTGGAGGGAGCTTTACTCTGTATCGAACCCTGTACCTGCCCTGGGAGTGTTAGATGGGACAGTGTAGAGGGAGCTTTACTCTGTATCTAACCCTGTACCTGCCCTGGGAGTGTTTGATGGGACAGTGTAGAGGGAGCTTTACTCTGTATCTAACCCTGTACCTGCCCTGGGAGTGTTTGATGGGACAGTGTAGAGGGAGCTTTACTCTGTATCTAACCCTGTACCTGCCCTGGGAGTGTTTCATGGGACAGTGTCGAGGGAGCTTTACTCTGTATCTAACCCTGTACCTGCCCTGGGAGTGTTTGATGGGACAGTGTGGAGGGAGCTTTAGTCTGTATCTAACCCTGTACCTGCCCTGGGAGTGTTTGATGGGACAGTGTGGAGGGAGCTTTACTCTGTATCTAACCCTGTACCTGCCCTGGGAGTGTTTGATGGGACAGTGTAGAGGGAGCTTTACTCTGTATCTAACCCTGTACCTGCCCTGGGAGTGTTTGATGGGACAGTGTAGAGGGAGCTTTACTCTGTATCTAACCCTGTACCTGCCCTGGGAGTGTTTGATGGGACAGTGTAGAGGGAGCTTTACTCTGTATCTAACCCTGTACCTGCCCTGGGAGTGTTTGAATGGACAGTGTAGAGGGAGCTTTACGCTGTATCTAACCCTGTACCTGCCCTGGGAGTGTTTGATGGGACAGTGTGGAGGGAGCTTTACTCTGTATCTAACCCTGTACCTGCCCTGGGAGTGTTTGATGGGACAGTGTGGAGGGAGCTTTACTCTGTATCTAACCCTGTACCTGCCCTGGGAGTGTTAGATGGGACAGTGTAGAGGGAGCTTTACTCTGTATCTCACCCTGTACCTGCCCTGGGAGTGTTTGATGGGACAGTGTCGAGGGAGCTTTACTCTGTATCTTACCCTGTACCTGCCCTGGGAGTGTTTGATGGGACAGTGTAGAGGGAGCTTTACTCTGTATCTAACCCTGTACCTGCCCTGGGAGTGTTTGATGGGACAGTGTAGAGGGAGCTTTACTCTGTATCTAACACTGTACCTGCCCTGGGAGTGTTTGATGGGACAGTGTAGAGGGAGCTTTACTCTGTATCTAACTCTGTACCTGCCCTGGGAGTGTTTGATGGGACAGTGCAGAGGGAGCTTTACTCTGTATCTAACCCTGTACCTGCCCTGGGAGTGTTTGATGGGACACTGTAGAGGGAGCTTTACTCTGTATCTAACCCTGTACCTGCCCTGGGAGTGTTTGATGGGACAGTGTAGAGGGAGCTTTACTCTGTATCTAACCCTGTACCTGCCCTGGGAGTGTTTGATGGGACAGTGTAGAGGGAGCTTTACTCTGTATCTAACCCTGTACCTGCCCTGGGAGTGTTTGATGGGACAGTGTAGAGGGAGCTTTACTCTGTATCTAACCCTGTACCTGCCCTGGGAGTGTTTGATGGGACAGTGTAGAGGGAGCTTTACTCTGTATCTAACCCTGTACCTGCCCTGGGAGTGTTTGATGGGACAGTGTAGAGGGTGCTTTACTCTGTATCTAACCCTGTACCTGCCCTGGGAGTGTTTGATGGGACAGTGTCGAGGGAGCTTTACTCTGTATCTAACCCTGTACCTGCCCTGGGAGTGTTTGATGGGACAGTGTGGAGGGAGCTTTAGTCTGTATCTAACCCTGTACCTGCCCTGGGAGTGTTTAATGGGACAGTGTAGAGGGAGCTTTACTCTGTATCTAACCCTGTACCTGCCCTGGGAGTGTTTGATGGGACAGTGTGGAGGGAGCTTTACTCTGTATCTAACCCTGTACCTGCCCTGGGAGTGTTTGATGGGACAGTGTAGAGGGAGCTTTACTCTGTATCTAACCCTGTACCTGGCCTGGGAGTGTTTGATGGGACAGTGTAGAGGATGCTTTACTCTGTATCTAACCCTGTACCTGCCCTGGGAGTGTTTGATGGGACAGTGTAGAGGGAGCTTTACTCTGTATCTCACCCTGTACCTGCCCTGGGAGTGTTTGATGGGACAGTGTAGAGGGAGCTTTACTCTGTATCTAACCCTGTACCTGGCCTGGGAGTGTTTGATGGGACAGTGTGGAGGGAGCTTTACTCTGTATCGAACCCTGTACCTGCCCTGGGAGTGTTAGATGGGACAGTGTAGAGGGAGCTTTACTCTGTATCTAACCCTGTACCTGCCCTGGGAGTGTTTGATGGGACAGTGTAGAGGGAGCTTTACTCTGTATCTAACCCTGTACCTGCCCTGGGAGTGTTTGATGGGACAGTGTAGAGGGAGCTTTACTCTGTATCTAACCCTGTACCTGCCCTGGGAGTGTTTCATGGGACAGTGTAGAGGGAGCTTTACTCTGTATCTAACCCTGTACCTGCCCTGGGAGTGTTTGATGGGACAGTGTGGAGGGAGCTTTACTCTGTATCTAACCCTGTACCTGCCCTGGGAGTGTTTGATGGGACAGTGTGGAGGGAGCTTTACTCTGTATCGAACCCTGTTCCTGCCCTGGGAGTGTTAGATGGGACTGTGTAGAGGGAGCTTTACTCTGTATCTAACCCTGTACCTGCCCTGGGAGTGTTTGATGGGACAGTGTAGAGGGTGCTTTACTCTGTATCTAACCCTGTACCTGCCCTGGGAGTGTTTGATGGGACAGTGTCGAGGGAGCTTTACTCTGTATCTAACCCTGTACCTGCCCTGGGAGTGTTTGATGGGACAGTGTGGAGGGAGCTTTAGTCTGTATCTAACCCTGTACCTGCCCTGGGAGTGTTTAATGGGACAGTGTAGAGGGAGCTTTACTCTGTATCTAACCCTGTACCTGCCCTGGGAGTGTTTGATGGGACAGTGTGGAGGGAGCTTTACTCTGTATCTAACCCTGTACCTGCCCTGGGAGTGTTTGATGGGACAGTGTAGAGGGAGCTTTACTCTGTATCTAACCCTGTACCTGGCCTGGGAGTGTTTGATGGGACAGTGTAGAGGATGCTTTACTCTGTATCTAACCCTGTACCTGCCCTGGGAGTGTTTGATGGGACAGTGTAGAGGGAGCTTTACTCTGTATCTAACCCTGTACCTGCCCTGGGAGTGTTTGATGGGACAGTGTAGAGGGAGCTTTACTCTGTATCTAACCCTGTACCTGGCCTGGGAGTGTTTGATGGGACAGTGTGGAGGGAGCTTTACTCTGTATCGAACCCTGTACCTTCCCTGGGAGCGTTGGATGGGACAGTGTAGAGGGAGCTTTACTCTGTATCTAACCCTGTACCTGCCCTGGGAGTGTTTGATGGGACAGTGTAGAGGGAGCTTTACTCTGTATCTAACCCTGTACCTGCCCTGGGAGTGTTTGATGGGACAGTGTAGAGGGAGCTTTACTCTGTATCTAACCCTGTACCTGCCCTGGGAGTGTTTGATGGGACAGTGTAGAGGGAGCTTTACTCTGTATCTAACCCTGTACCTGCCCTGGGAGTGTTTGATGGGACAGTGTGGAGGGAGCTTTACTCTGTATCTAACCCTGTACCTGCCCTGGGAGTGTTTGATGGGACAGTGTGGAGGGAGCTTTAGTCTGTATCTAACCCTGTACCTGCCCTGGGAGTGTTTGATGGGACAGTGTGGAGGGAGCTTTAGTCTGTATCTAACCCTGTACCTGCCCTGGGAGTGTTTGATGGGACAGTGTGGAGGGAGCTTTACTCTGTATCTAACCCTGTACCTGCCCTGGGAGTGTTTGATGGGACAGTGTAGAGGGAGCTAGACTCTGTATCTAACCCTGTAACTGCCCTGGGAGTGTTTGATGGGACAGTGTAGAGGGAGCTTTACTCTGTATCTAACCCTGTACCTGCCCTGGGAGTGTTTGATGGGACAGTGTGGAGGGAGCTTTACTCTGTATCTAACCCTGTACCTGCCCTGGGAGTGTTTGATGGGACAGTGTGGAGGGAGCTTTACTCTTTATCTAACCCTGTACCTGCCCTGGGAGTGTTAGATGGGACAGTGTAGAGGGAGCTTTACTCTGTATCTAACCCTGTACCTGCCCTGGGAGTGTTTGAATGGACAGTGTAGAGGGAGCTTTACGCTGTATCTAACCCTGTACCTGCCCTGGGAGTGTTTGATGGGACAGTGTGGAGGGAGCTTTACTCTGTATCTAACCCTGTACCTGCCCTGGGAGTGTTTGATGGGACAGTGTGGAGGGAGCTTTACTCTGTATCTAACCCTGTACCTGCCCTGGCAGTGTTTGATGGGACAGTGTAGAAGGAGCTTTACTCTGTATCTCACCCTGTACCTGCCCTGGGAGTGTTTGATGGGACAGTGTAGAGGGAGCTTTACTCTGTATCTAACCCTGTACCTGCCCTGGGAGCGTTTGATGGGACAGTGTGGAGGGAGCTTTACTCTGTATCTAACCCTGTACCTGCCCTGGGAGTGTTTGATGGGACAGTGTAGAGGGAGCTTTACTCTGTATCTAACCCTGTACCTGCCCTGGGAGTGTTTGATGGGACAGTGTAGAGGGAGCTTTACTCTGTATCTAACCCTGTACCTGCCCTGGGAGTGTTTGATGGGACAGTGTAGAGGGAGCTTTACTCTGTATCTAACTCTGTACCTGCCCTGGGAGTGTTTGATGGGACAGTGCAGAGGGAGCTTTACTCTGTATCTAACCCTGTACCTGCCCTGGGAGTGTTTGATGGGACACTGTAGAGGGAGCTTTACTCTGTATCTAACCCTGTACCTGCCCTGGGAGTGTTTGATGGGACAGTGTAGAGGGAGCTTTACTCTGTATCTAACCCTGTACCTGCCCTGGGAGTGTTTGATGGGACAGTGTAGAGGGAGCTTTACTCTGTATCTAACCCTGTACCTGCCCTGGGAGTGTTTGATGGGACAGTGTAGAGGGAGCTTTACTCTGTATCTAACCCTGTACCTGCCCTGGGAGTGTTTGATGGGACAGTGTAGAGGGAGCTTTACTCTGTATCTAACCCTGTACCTGCCCTGGGAGTGTTTGATGGGACAGTGTAGAGGGTGCTTTACTCTGTATCTAACCCTGTACCTGCCCTGGGAGTGTTTGATGGGACAGTGTCGAGGGAGCTTTACTCTGTATCTAACCCTGTACCTGCCCTGGGAGTGTTTGATGGGACAGTGTGGAGGGAGCTTTAGTCTGTATCTAACCCTGTACCTGCCCTGGGAGTGTTTGATGGGACAGTGTAGAGGGAGCTTTACTCTGTATCTAACCCTGTACCTGCCCTGGGAGTGTTTGATGGGACAGTGTGGAGGGAGCTTTACTCTGTATCTAACCCTGTACCTGCCCTGGGAGTGTTTGATGGTACAGTGTAGAGGGAGCTTTACTCTGTATCTAACCCTGTACCTGGCCTGGGAGTGTTTGATGGGACAGTGTAGAGGGAGCTTTACTCTGTATCTAACCCTGTACCTGCCCTGGGAGTGTTTGATGGGACAGTGTGGAGGGAGCTTTACTCTGTATCTAACCCTGTACCTGCCCTGGGAGTGTTTGATGGGACAGTGTAGAGGGAGCTTTACTCTGTATCTAACTCTGTACCTGCCCTGGGAGTGTTTGATGGGACTGTGCAGAGGGAGCTTTACTCTGTATCTAACCCTGTACCTGCCCTGGGAGTGTTTGATGGGACAGTGTAGAGGGAGCTTTACTCTGTATCTAACCCTGTACCTGCCCTGGGAGTGTTTGATGGGACAGTGTAGAGGGAGCTTTACTCTGTATCTAACCCTGTACCTGCCCTGGGAGTGTTTGATGGGACAGTGTAGAGGGAGCTTTACTCTGTATCTAACCCTGTACCTGCCCTGGGAGTGTTTGATGGGACAGTGTAGAGGGAGCTTTACTCTGTATCTAACCCTGTACCTGCCCTGGGAGTGTTTGATGGGACAGTGTAGAGGGAGCTTTACTCTGTATCTAACCCTGTACCTGCCCTGGGAGTGTTTGATGGGACAGTGTAGAGGGAGCTTTACTCTGTATCTAACTCTGTACCTGCCCTGGGAGTGTTTGATGGGACTGTGCAGAGGGAGCTTTACTCTGTATCTAACCCTGTACCTGCCCTGGGAGTGTTTGATGGGACAGTGTAGAGGGAGCTTTACTCTGTATCTAACCCTGTACCTGCCCTGGGAGTGTTTGATGGGACAGTGTAGAGGGAGCTTTACTCTGTATCTAACCCTGTACCTGCCCTGGGAGTGTTTGATGGGACAGTGTAGAGGGAGCTTTACTCTGTATCTAACCCTGTACCTGCCCTGGGAGTGTTTGATGGGACAGTGTAGAGGGAGCTTTACTCTGTATCTAACCCTGTACCTGCCCTGGGAGTGTTTGATGGGACAGTGTAGAGGGAGCTTTACACTGTATCTAACCCTGTACCTGCCCTGGGAGTGTTTGATGGGACAGTGTAGAGGGAGCTTTACTCTGTATCTAACCCTGTACCTGCCCTGGGAGTGTTTGATGGGACAGTGTAGAGGGAGCTTTACTCTGTATCTAACCCTGTACCTGCCCTGGGAGTGTTTGACGGGACAGTGTAGAGGGAGCTTTACTCTGTATCTAACCCTGTACCTGCCCTGGGAGTGTTTGATGGGACAGTGTAGAGGGAGCTTTACTCTGTATCTAACCCTGTACCTGCCCTGGGAGTGTTTGACGGGACAGTGTAGAGGGAGCTTTACTCTGTATCTAACCCTGTACCTGCCCTGGGAGTGTTTGATGGGACAGTGTAGAGGGAGCTTTACTCTGTATCTAACCCTGTACCTGCCCTGGGAGTGTTTGATGGGACAGTGTAGAGGGAGCTTTACTCTGTATCTAACCCTGTACCTGCCCTGGGAGTGTTTGATGGGACAGTGTAGAGGGAGCTTTACTCTGTATCTAACCCTGTACCTGCCCTCGGAGTGTTTGATGGGACAGTGTAGAGGGAGCTTTACTCTGTATCTAACCCTGTACCTGCCCTGGGAGTGTTTGATGGGACAGTGTAGAGGGAGCTTTACTCTGTATCTAACCCTGTACCTGCCCTGGGAGTGTTTGATGGGACAGTGTAGAGGGAGCTTTACTCTGTATCTAACCCTGTACCTGCCCTCGGAGTGTTTGATGGGACAGTGTAGAGGGAGCTTTACTCTGTATCTAACCCTGTACCTGCCCTGGGAGTGTTTGATGGGACAGTGTAGAGGGAGCTTTACTCTGTATCTAACCCTGTACCTGCCCTGGGAGTGTTTGATGGGACAGTGTAGAGGGAGCTTTACTCTGTATCTGACCCTGTACCTGCCCTGGGAGTGTTTGATGGGACAGTGTAGAGGGAGCTTTACTCTGTATCTTAACTGTGCTGTCCATGGTATTTAGGAGCGAGTGACGGACCGTGTGTGCTCGATGATGAAGATCACTCCGAGCTCGATGAGGAAGCTCCTGGAGGAGAAGGCCGATGAGCTGAGGAAGGAGATGCGGAAGGAACTGAGAGTGAGTGAGGAGGAGACGGAGAGGGTGACCCGGGGACTGGACGAGGATCTGCGGAGGGAGCTCGAGGGGTTTTCCAACACCTACTCCTGGACTTTCAAGCGAGCTGTGGTCAAGTGCTGCCTGATTTTGGCACTTTTTGTGATCGTTGTCTTTGGGGCTGTCGTGTGGGTCAAAGTCACCACTCCCGAGGGAGTCAAACTGGACCTGTGCACTGGTGTGGAGTGGGGGTGTGGAGGTGGGTTTAGTGGGAGGGACAGGGATGGGGTCGGGGGTGGGGATGGGATTGGGGAAGGGATTGGGGATGGAGATAAGGTCGGGATTGGAGATGGGATTGGGGATGGAGATAAGGTCGGGATTGGGGATAGGATTGGGGATGGAGATAAGGTCGGGATTGGGGATGGAGATAAGGTCGGGATTGGGGATGGGATTGGGGATGGGGATAAGGTCAGGGTTGGGGATGGGATTGGGGATGGGGATAAGGTCAGGGTTGGGGATGGGATTGGGGATGGGGATAAGGTCAGGGTTGGGGATGGGATTGGGGAAGGGGATAAGGTCACGGTTGGGGATGGGATTGGGGATGGGGATAAGGTCGGGATTGGGGATGGGATTGGGGATGGGATTGGGGATGGGATTGGGGATGGAGATAAGGTCGGGATTGGGGATGGGATTGGGGATGGGGATAAGGTCAGGGTTGGGGATGGGATTGGGGATGGGGATAAGGTCAGGGTTGGGGATGGGATTGGGGATGGGGATAAGGTCAGGGTTGGGGATGGGATTGGGGAAGGGGATAAGGTCGAGATTGGGGATGGGTTTGGGGATGGGGATAAGGTCAGGGTTGGGAATGGGATTGGGAATGGGAATGGGATTGGGAATGGGGATGGGATTGGGGATGGGGATAAGGTCAGGGTTGGGGATGGGATTGGGGATGGGGATAAGGTCAGGGTTGGGGATGGGATTGGGGATGGGGATAAGGTCAGGGTTGGGGATGGGATTGGGGATGGGGATAAGGTCGGGATTGGGGATGGGATTGGGGATGGGGATAAGATCGGGATTGGGGATGGGATTGGGGATGGGGATAAGGTCGGGATTGGGGATGGGATTGGGGATGGGGATAAGGTCAGGGTTGGGGATGGGATTGGGGATGGGGATAAGGTCAGGGTTGGGGATGGGATTGGGGATGGGGATAAGGTCAGGGTTGGGGATGGGATTGGGGAAGGGGATAAGGTCGAGATTGGGGATGGGTTTGGGGATGGGGATAAGGTCAGGGTTGGGAATGGGATTGGGAATGGGAATGGGATTGGGAATGGGGATGGGATTGGGGAAGGGGATAAGGTCAGGGATGGGGATGGGGTTGGGAATTGGAATGGGATTGGGAATGGGGATGGGATTGGGGAAGGGGATAAGGTCGGGATTGGGGATGGGTTTGGGGATGGGAATAAGGTCAGGGTTGGGAATGGGATTGGGAATGGGAATGGGATTGGGAATGGGGATGGGATTGGGGAAGGGGATAAGGTCAGGGATGGGGATGGGGTTGGGAATTGGAATGGGATTGGGAATGGGGATGGGATTGGGGAAGGGGATAATGTCAGGGATGGGGATGGGGTTGGAGATGGGGATAAGGTCGGGATTGGGGATGGGATTGGGGAAGGGGATAAGGTCGGGATTGGGGAAGGGGATAAGGTCAGGGTTGGGGATGGGATTGGGGATGGGGATAAGGTCAGGGTTGGGGATGGGATTGGGGAAGGGGATAAGGTCAGGGTTGGGGATGGGATTGGGGATGGGGATAAGGTCGGGATTGGGGATGGGATTGGGGATGGGATTGGGGATGGAGATAAGGTCGGGATTGGGGATGGGATTGGGGAAGGGGATAAGGTCGGGATTGGGGATGGGATTGGGGAAGGGGATAAGGTCAGGGTTGGGGATGGGATTGGGGATGGGGATAAGGTCAGGGTTGGGAATGGGATTGGGAATGGGAATGGGATTGGGAATGGGGATGGGATTGGGGAAGGGGATAAGGTCGGGATTGGGGATGGGATTGGGGAAGGGGATAAGGTCAGGGTTGTGGATGGGATTGGGGAAGGGGATAAGGTCGGGATTGGGGATGGGATTGGGGAAGGGGATAAGGTCAGGGTTGGGGATGGGGATAAGGTCAGGGTTGGGGATGGGATTGGGGAAGGGGATAAGGTCAAGATTGGGGATGGGTTTGGGGATGGGGATAAGGTCAGGGTTGGGAATGGGATTGGGAATGGGAATGGGATTGGGAATGGGGCTGGGATTGGGGAAGGGGATAAGGTCAGGGATGGGGATGGGGTTGGGAATTGGAATGGGATTGGGAATGGGGATGGGATTGGGGAAGGGGATAATGTCAGGGAAATGGATGGGGTTGGAGATGGGGATAAGGTCGGGATTGGGGATGGGATTGGGGAAGGGGATAAGGTCGGGATTGGGGATGGAGTTAAGGTCGGGGATGGGGATGGGGTTGGAGATGGGGATAAGGTCAGAGTTGGGAATGGGATTGGGAATGGGAATGGGATTGGGAATGGGTATGGGATTGGGGATGTGGGTTGGCATGGAGTTGGGTTTGGGGGTGGGGGCCCGGATGGGGATGAGGGTGGGGTTGTTATAGGGATGGGGTTTGGAGTGGGGGCTGGGCTTTGTTTGGGGGTGGGGGTTGGGATGGTGTTGGCGATGGGGACTCGGATAGGGTTGAGGGTGAGGATGGGGTTGAGGATGGGGATGAGGGTGGGGTTGGGGATATGGGTGGGGTTGGGATTGGGGAAGGGGACTGGGATGAGGGTGGGGGCTGGGATGCGAGACGATTTGGGGGTGGGGGCAGGGATGGGTACGATGCCTCCCTGCGGAGACTTGGATACTGAACCGCTCCGAGTTGACGGGGTCGGGGATAAGGTCGGGGTTGGGGATGAGGGTGGGGTTGGGGATGAGGGTGGGGTTGGGATTGGGGAAGGGGGCTGGGATGAGGTTGGGGGCTGGGATGAGGTTGGGGGCAGTGATGCGATACGATTTGGGGGTGGGGGCTGGGATGGGTACGATACCTCCCTGCGGAGACTTGGATACTGAACCGCTCCGAGTTGATGGGGTCGGGGTCATGACCCCACCTCAGGGTCAGACTGAGACGAGGCCTTGCTCACACTGGATGGGAGAGAGACCCTTCAAAGTGGGGAGACCCTCCTCCCCCCGATCGAGGGAATGTGGGGAATTCCCTCTCCCAGAGGGTTTACTCTCATCGTCCAATCACACTCTCAAAATGGTCCAAAATAAACTCATCACTGAAATTAAAGCCTGTTTTCCTGCAGTGTCGTTTGTTTCATGATCCTCAGTGTCGGCCATCTCTCACTCAGTCTCACTCTCCCCTCTGAGTCAGATAGTCGGGGGTTCGAGTCCCACACACTCCATAGACTCGAGAACGATCATCCAGGGGAACACTCCAAGAATCAGAACTGAGGGAGCGCCGCACTGTCGGAGGGTCGGTACTGAGGGAGCGCCGCACTGTCGGAGGGTCAGTACTGAGGGAGCGCTGCACTGTGGGAGGGTCAGTACTGAGGGAGTGCCGCACTGTCGGAGGGTCAGTACTGAGGGAGCGCCGCACTGTCGGAGGGTCGGTACTGAGGGAGCGCCGCACTGTCGGAGGGTCAGTACTGAGGGAGCGCTGCACTGTGGGAGGGTCAGTACTGAGGGAGCGCCGCACTGTCGGAGGGTCAGTACTGAGGGAGTGCCGCACTGTCGGAGGGTCAGTACTGAGGGAGCGCCGCACTGTCGGAGGGTCAGTACTGAGGGAGTGCCGCACTGTCGGAGGGTCAGTACTGAGGGAGCGCCGCACTGTCGGAGGGTCGGTACTGAGGGAGCGCCGCACTGTCGGAGGGTCAGTACTGAGGGAGCGCTGCACTGTGGGAGGGTCAGTACTGAGGGAGCGCCGCACTGTCGGAGGGTCAGTACTGAGGGAGCGCAGCACTGTCGGAGGGTGAGTACTGAGGGAGCGCCGCACTGTCGGAGGGTCAGTACTGAGGGAGCGCCGCACTGTCAGAGGGTCAGTACTGAGGGAGCGCCGCACTGTCGGAGGGTCAGTACTGAGGGAGCGCCGCACTGTCGGAGGGTCAGTACTGAGGGAGCGCCGCACTGTCGGAGGGTCAGTACTGAGGGAGCGCCGCACTGTCGGAGGGTCAGTACTGAGGGACGGCTGCAGTGTGGAAGGGTCAGTAATGAGGGAGCGCTGCACTGTCAGAGGGTCGGTACTGAGGGAGCGCTGCACTGTCGGAGGGTCAGTAATGAGGGAGCGCCGCACTGTCGGAGGGTCAGTACTGAGGGAGCGCCGCACTGTCGGAGGGTCAGTACTGAGGGAGCGCCGCACTGTCGGAGGGTCAGTACTGAGGGAGCGCCGCACTGTCGGAGGGTCAGTACTGAGGGAGCGCCGCACTGTCGGAGGGTCAGTACTGAGGGACGGCTGCACTGTCGGAGGGTCAGTAATGAGGGAGCGCTGCACTGTCAGAGGGTCGGTACTGAGGGAGCGCTGCACTGTCGGAGGGTCAGTAATGAGGGAGTGCTGCACTGTCGGAGGGTCAGTACTGAGGGAGCGCTGCACTGTCGGAGGGTCAGTACTGAGGGAGGGCTGTACTGTCGGAGGGTCAGTACTGAGGGAGCGCTGCACTGTCGGAGGGTCAGTACTGAGGGAGGGCTGCACTGTCGGAGGGTCAGTATTGAGGGAGCGCTGCACTGTCGGAGGGTCAGTACTGAGGGAGGGCTGAACGGTCGGAGGGTCAGTACTGAGGGAGCGCTGCACTGTCGGAGGGTCAGTACTGAGGGAGGGCTGCACTGTCGGAGGGTCAGTAGTTAGGGAGCGCTGTACTGTTGGAGGGTCAGTACTGAGGGAGCGCCGCACTGTCGGAGGGTCAGGACTGAGGGAGCGCTGCACTGTCGGAGGGTCAGTACTGAGGGAGCGCTGCACTGTCGGAGGTTCAGTACTGAGGGAGGGCTGCACTGTCGGAGGGTCAGTAGTGAGGGAGCGCTGCACTGTTTGAGGGTCAGTACGGAGGGAGCGCCGCACTGTCGGAGGGTCAGTAATGAGGGAGGGCTGCACTGTCGGAGGGTCAGTAGTGAGGGAGTGCTGCACTGTCGGAGGGTCAGGACTGAGGGAGCGCTGCACTGTCGGAGGGTCGGTACTGAGGGAGCGCTGCACTGTCGGAGGGTCAGTACTGAGGGAGCGCTGCACTGTTGGAGGGTCAGTACTGAGGGAGGGCTGCACTGTCGGAGGGTAAGTAGTGAGGGAGCGCTGCACTGTCGGAGGGTCAGGACTGAGGGAGCGCTGCACTGTCGGAGGGTCGGTACTGAGGGAGTGCAGCACTGTCGGAGGGTCAGTAGTGAGGGAGCGCTGCACTGTCGGAGGGTCGGTACTGAGGGAGCGCTGCACTGTCGGAGGATCGGTACTGAGGGAGCGCTGCACTGTCGGAGGGTCAGTAATGAGGGAGCGCTGCACTGTCAGAGGGTCGGTACTGAGGGAGGGCTGCACTGTCGGAGGGTCAGTACTGAGGGAGCGCTGCACTGTTGGAGGGTCAGTACTGAGGGAGGGCTGCACTGTCGGAGGGTCAGTACTGAGGGAGCGCTGCACTGTCGGAGAGTCAGTACTGAGGGAGCGCTGCACTGTCGGAGGGTCAGTAATGAGGGAGCGCCGCACTGTCGGAGGGTCAGTACTGAGGAAGCGCTGCACTGTCGGAGGATCGGAACCGAGGGAGCGC
Organism: Heptranchias perlo; assembly: GCF_035084215.1. Taxonomy (NCBI): domain Eukaryota; kingdom Metazoa; phylum Chordata; class Chondrichthyes; order Hexanchiformes; family Hexanchidae; genus Heptranchias; species Heptranchias perlo. The sequence continues at coordinate 239,482 of NW_027139142.1, forward strand.
TGCACTGTCGGAGGGTCAGTAATGAGGGAGCGCTGCACTGTCAGAGGGTCGGTACTGAGGGAGCGCTGCACTGTCGGAGGGTCAGTAATGAGGGAGCGCTGCACTGTCGGAGGGTCAGTACTGAGGGAGCGCTGCACTGTCGGAGGGTCAGTACTGAGGGAGGGCTGCACTGTCGGAGGGTCAGTACTGAGGGAGCGCTGCACTGTTGGAGGGTCAGTACTGAGGGAGGGCTGCACTGTCGGAGGGTCAGTATTGAGGGAGCGCCGCACTGTCTTAGGGTCAGTACTGAGGGAGGGCTGAACGGTCGGACGGTCAGTACTGAGAGAGCGCTGCACTGTCGGAGGGTCAGTACTGAGGGAGCGCTGCACTGTCGGAGGGTCAGTACTGAGGGAGGGCTGCACTGTCGGAGGGTCAGTACTGAGGGAGGGCTGCACTGTCGGAGGGTCAGTAGTGAGGGAGCGCTGCACTGTTGGAGGGTCAGTACTGAGGGAGCGCCGCACTGTCGGAGGGTCAGTACTGAGGGAGCGTTGCACTGTCAGAATGTCAGTACTGAGGGAGGGCTGCACTGTCGGAGGGTCAGTACTGAGTGAGCGCTGCACTGTCGGAGGGTCAGGACTGAGGGAGGGCTGCACTGTCGGAGGGTCAGTACTGAGGGAGCGCCGCACTGTCGGAGGGTCAGTACTGAGGGAGCGCTGCACTGTCGGAGGGTCAGGACTGAGGGAGCGCTGCACTGTCGGAGTGTCAGTACTGAGGGAGGGCTGCACTGTCGGAGGGTCAGTAGTGAGGGAGCGCTGCACTGTCGGAGGGTCAGTACTGAGGGAGGGCTGCACTGTCGGAGGGTCAGTAGTGAGGGAGCGCTGCACTGTCGGAGGGTCAGGACTGAGGGAGCGCTGCACTGTCGGAGGGTCAGTACTGAGGGAGCGCTGCACTGTCGGAGGGTCAGTACTGAGGGAGCGCTGCACTGTCGGAGGGTCAGTACTGAGGGAGCGCTGCACTGTTGGAGGGTCAGTACTGAGGGCGGGCTGCACTGTCGGAGGGTCAGTAGTGAGGGAGCGCTGCACTGTCGGAGGGTCAGGACTGAGGGAGCGCTGCACTGTCGGAGGGTCAGTACTGAGGGAGTGCCGCACTGTCGGAGGGTCAGTACTGAGGGAGCTCCGCACTGTCGGAGGGTCGGTACTGAGGGAGCGCCGCACTGTCGGAGGGTCGGTACTGAGGGAGCGCCGCACTGTCGGAGGGTCGGTACTGAGGGAACGCCGCACTGTCGGAGGGTCAGTACTGAGGGAGCACTGCACTGTCGGAGGGTCAGTACTGAGGGAGCGCTGCACTGTCGGAGGGTCAGTACTGAGGGAGCGCTGCACTGTCGGAGGGTCAGGACTGAGGGAGCGCTGCACTGTCGGAGGGTCAGTACTGAGGGAGCGCTGCACTGTCGGAGGGTCAGTACTGAGGGAGCGCTGCACTGTTGGAGGGTCAGTACTGAGGGCGGGCTGCACTGTCGGAGGGTCAGTACTGAGGGAGTGCCGCACTGTCGGAGGGTCAGTACTGAGGGAGCGCCGCACTGTCGGAGGGTCGGTACTGAGGGAACGCCGCACTGTCGGAGGGTCGGTACTGAGGGAGCGCCGCACTGTCGGAGGGTCAGTACTGAGGGAGCGCCGCACTGTCGGAGGGTCAGTACTGAGGGAGCGCTGCACTGTCGGAAGGTCAGTACTGAGGGAGCGCTGCACTGTCGGAGGGTCAGTACTGAGGGAGCGCGGCACTGTGGGAGGGTCAGTACTGAGGTAGCGCTGCACTGTCGGAGGGTCAGTACTGAGGGAGCGCCGCACTGTCGGAGGGTCAGTACTGAGGGAGGGCTGCACTGTCGGAGGGTCAGTAGTGAGGTAGCGCTGCACTGTTGGAGGGTCAGTACGGAGGGAGCGCCGCACTGTCGGAGTGTAAGTACTGAGGGAGCGCTGCACTGTCGGAGGGTCAGTACTGAGGGAGGGCTGCACTGTCGGAGTGTCAGTAATGAGGGAGCGCAGCACTGTTGGAGGGTCAGTACTGAGGGAGCGCCGCACTGTCGGAGGGTCGGTACTGAGGGAGCGCTGCACTGTCTGAGGGTCAGTACTGAGGGAGCGCTGCACTGTCGGAGGCTCAGTACTGAGGGAGCGCTGCACTGTCGGAGGGTCAGTACTGAGGGAGCACTCCAATGTCGGAGGTTCAGTCCTGAGGGAGCGCTGCACTGTCGGAGGGTCAGTACTGAGGGAGCGCTGCACTGTCGGAGGGTCATTACTGAGGGAGCGCAGCACTGTGGGAGTGTCAGTGCTGAGGGAGGGCTGCACTGTCGGAGGGTCAGTACTGAGGGAGCACTGCACTGTCGGAGGGTCAGTACTGAGGGAGCGCTGCACTGTCGGAGGGTCAGTACTGAGGGAGGGCTGCACTGTCGGAGGGTCAGCACTGAGGGAGCGCTGTACTGTCGGAGGGTCAGTACTGAGGCAGCGCTGCACTGTCGGAGGGTCGGTACTGAGGGAGCGCCGCACTGTCGGAGGGTCAGTACTGAGGGAGCGCCGCACTGTCGGAGGGTCAGTACTGAGGGAGCGCTGCACTGTTGGAGGGTTGGTACTGAGGGAGCGCCGCACTGTCGGAGGGTCGGTACTGAGGGAGCGCTGCACTGTCGGAGGGTCAGTACTGAGGGAGCGCTGCACTGTCGGAGGGTCGGTACTGAGGGAGCACCGCACTGTCGGAGGGTCAGTACTGAGGGAGCGCCGCACTGTCGGAGGGTCGGTGCTGAAGGAGCGCTGCACTGACGGAGGGTCGGTACTGAGGGAGCGCTGCACTGTCGGAGGGTCAGTACTGAGGGAGCGCAGCACTGTCGGAGGGTCGGTACTGAGGGAGCGCCGCACTGTCGGAGGGTCGGTGCTGAAGGAGCGCTGCACTGTCGGAGGGTCAGTACTGAGGGAGCCCTGCACTGTCGGAGGGTCAGTACTGAGGGAGCGCTGCACTGTCGGATGGTCAGGACTGAGGGAGCGCTGCACTGTCGGAGGGTCAGTACTGAGGGAGCGCTGCACTGTCGGAGGGTCAGTACTGAGGGAGCGCTGCACTGTAGGAGGGTCAGTACTGAGGGAGCGCTGCACTGTAGGAGGGTCAGTACTGAGGGAGCGCCGCACTGTCGGCGGGTCAGTACTGAGGGAGCGATGCAGTGTCGGAGGGTCAGTATTGAGGGAGCGCCACACTATCGGAGGGTCACTACTGAGGGAGTGCTGCACTGTCGGAGGGTCAGTAGTGAGGGAGCGCTGCACTGTTGGAGGGTCAGTACGGAGGGAGCGCCGCACTGTCGGAGTGTAAGTACTGAGGGAGGGCTGCACTGTCGGCGGGTCAGTACTGAGGGAGCGCTGCACTGTCGGAGGGTCAGTACTGAGGGAGCGCTGCACTGTCAGAGGGTCAGAACTGAGGGAGTGCTGCACTGTCGGAGGGTCAGTACAGAGGGAGGGCCGCACTGTCGGAGTGTCAACACTGAGGGAGCGCTGCACTGTCGGAGGTTCAGTACTGAGGGAGCGCTGCACTGTAGGAGGGTCAGTACTGACGGAGCGCTGCACTGTAGGAGGGTCAGTACTGAGGGAGCACTGCACTGTCGGAGGGTCAGTACTGAGGGAGCGCCGCACTGTCGGAGGGTCAGTACTGAGGGAGCGCCGCACTGTCGGCGGGTCAGTACTGAGTGAGCGATGCAGTGTCGGAGGGTCAGTACTGAGGGAGTGCTGCACTGTCGGAGGGTCAGTATTGAGGGAGCGCCACACTGTCGGAGGGTCAGTACTGAGGGAGCGCTGCACTGTCGGAGGGTCAGTACTGAGGGAGCCCTGCACTGTCGGCGGGTCAGTACTGAGGGAGCGCTGCACTGTCGGAGGGTCAGTACTGAGGGAGGGCTGCACTGTCGGAGTGTCAGTAATGAGGGAGCGCAGCACTGTTGGAGGGTCAGTACTGAGGGAGCGCCGCACTGTTGGAGGGTCGGTACTGAGGGAGCGCTGCACTGTCAGAGGGTCGGTACTGAGGGAGCGCTGCACTGTCGGAGGGTCAGTAATGAGGGAGCGCTGCACTGTCTGAGGGTCAGTACTGAGGGAGCGCTGCACTGTCGGAGGGTCGGGACTGAGGGAGCGCTGCACTGTCGGAGCGTCAGTACTGAGGGAGCGCTGCACTGTCGGAGGGTCAGTACTGAGGGAGCACTCCAATGTCGGAGGTTAAGTCCTGAGGGAGCGCTGCACTTTCGGAGGGTCAGTACTGAGGGAGCGTTGCACTGTCTGAGGGTCATTACTGAGGGAGCGCAGCACTGTGGGAGGGTCAGTGCTGAGGGAGGGCTGCACTGTCGGAGGGTCAGTACTGAGGGAGCGCTGCACTGTCGGAGGGTCAGTACTGAGGGAGGGCTGCACTGTCGGAGTGTCAGTAATGAGGGAGGGCTGCACTGTCGGAGTGTCAGTAATGAGGGAGCGCAGCACTGTTGGAGGGTCAGTACTGAGGGAGCGCTGCACTGTCGGAGGGTCGGGACTGAGGGAGCGCTGCACTGTCGGAGCGTCAGTACTGAGGGAGCGCTGCACTATCGGAGGGTCAGTACTGAGGGAGCACTCCAATGTCGGAGGTTCAGTCCTGAGGGAGCGCTGCACTGTCGGAGGGTCAGTACTGAGGGAGCGCTGCACTGTCGGAGGGTCAGTACTGAGGGAGCGCTGCACTGTCGGAGGGTCAGTACTGAGGGAGGGCTGCACTGTCGGAGGGTCAGCACTGAGGGAGCGCTGTACTGTCGGAGGGTCAGTACTGAGGGAGCGCCGCACTGTCGGAGGGTCAGTACTGAGGGAGCGCAGCACTGTTGGTGGGTCGGTACTGAGGGAGCGCTGCACTGTTGGAGGGTCGGTACTGAGGGAGCGCCGCACTGTCGGAGGGTCGGTCCTGAGGGAGCGCTGCACTGTCGGAGGGTCAGTACTGAGGGAGCGCAGCACTGTCGGAGGGTCGGTACTGAGGGAGCGCCGCACTGTCGGAGGGTCGGTACTGAGGGAGCGCTGCACTGTCGGAGGGTCGGTACTGAGGGAGCGCTGCACTGTCGGAGGGTCAGTACTGAGGGAGCGCTGCACTGTCGGATGGTCAGGACTGAGGGAGCGCTGCACTGTCGGAGGGTCAGAACTGAGGGAGTGCTGCACTGTCGGAGGGTCAGTACAGAGGGAGGGCCGCACTGTCGGAGTGTCAACACTGAGGGAGCGCTGCACTGTCGGAGGGTCAGTACTGAGGGAGCGCTGCACTGTCGGAGGGTCAGTACTGAGGGAGCGCTGCACTGTAGGAGGGTCAGTACTGAGGGAGCGCTGCACTGTCGGAGGGTCGGTACTGGGGGAGGGCTGCACTGTAGGAGGGTCAGTACTGAGGGAGCGCCGCACTGTCGGCGGGTCAGTACTGAGGGAGCGATGCAGTGTCGGAGGGTCAGTACTGAGGGAGTGCTGCACTGTCGGAGGGTCAGTATTGAGGGAGCGCCGCACTGTAGGAGGGTCAGTACTGAGGGAGCGCCGCACTGTCGGCGGGTCAGTACTGAGGGAGCGATGCAGTGTCGGAGGGTCAGTACTGAGGGAGTGCTGCACTGTCGGAGGGTCAGTATTGAGGGAGCGCCACATTGTCGGAGGGTCAGTACTGAGGGAGCGCTGCACTGTCGGAGGGTCAGTACTGAGGGAGCGCCGCACTGTTGGAGGGTCAGTACGGAGGGAGCGCCGCACTGTCGGAGTGTAAGTACTGAGGGAGGGCTGCACTGTCGGCGGGTCAGTACTGAGGGAGCGCTGCACTGTCGGAGGTTCAGTACTGAGGGAGGGCTGCACTGTCGGAGGGTCGGTACTGAGGGAGCGCCGCACTGTCAGAGGGTCGGTACTGAGGGAGCGCTGCACTGTCAGACGGTCGGTACTGAGGGTGCGCTGCACTGTCGGAGGGTCAGTAATGAGGGAACGCAGCACTGTTGGAGGGTCAGGACTGAGGGAGCGCCGCACTGTCGGAGGGTCAGTACTGAGGGAGTGCTGCACTGTCGGAGGGTCGGTACTGAGGGAGTGCTGCACTGTCGGAGGGTCAGTACTGAGGGAGCGCTGCACTGTCGGAGGGTCAGTAATGAGGGAGCGCTGCACTGTCTGAGGGTCAGTACTGAGGGAGCGCTGCACTGTCGGAGGGTCGGTACTGAGGGAGCGCTGCACTGTCGCAGGGTCAGTACTGAGGGAGCACTGCACTGTCGGAGGGTCAGTACTGAGGGAGCGCTTCACTGTCGGAGGGTCAGTACTGAGGGAGCGCTGCACTGTCGGAGGGTCAGTACTGAGGGAGCACTCCAATGTCGGAGGTTCAGTCCTGAGGGAGCGCTGCACTGTCGGAGGGTCATTACTGAGGGAGCGCAGCACTGTGGGAGCGTCAGTGCTGAGGGAGCGCTGCACTGTCGGAGGGTCAGTACTGAGGGAGCGCTGCACTGTCGGAGGGTCATTACTGAGGGAGCGCAGCACTGTGGGAGGGTCAGTGCTGAGGGAGCGCTGCACTGTCGGAGGGTCAGTACTGAGGGAGGGCTGCACTGTCGGAGGGTCAGCACTGAGGGAGCGCTGTACTGTCGGAGGGTCGGTACTGAGGGAGCGCTGCACTGTCGGAGGTTCAGTACTGAGGGAGCGATCCACTGTCGGAGGTTCAGTACTGAGGGAGCGCTGCACTGTCGGAGGGTCGGTACTGAGGGAGCGCCGCACTGTCGGAGGGTCGGTACTGAGGGAGCGCAGCACTGTCGGAGCGTCAGTACTGAGGGAGCGCAGCACTGTCGGAGGGTCGGTACTGAGGGAGCGCCGCACTGTCGGAGGGTCAGTACTGAGGGAGCGCTGCACTGTCGGAGCGTCAGTACTGAGGGAGCGCAGCACTGTCGGAGGGTCGGTACTGAGGGAGCGCCGCACTGTCGGAGGGTCGGTACTGAGGGAGCGCTGCACTGTCGGAGGGTCGGTACTGAGGGAGCGCCGCACTGTCGGAGCGTCAGTACTGAGGGAGCGCAGCACTGTCGGAGGGTCGGTACTGAGGGAGCGCCGCACTGTCGGAGGGTCGGTACTGAGGGAGCGCTGCACTGTCGGAGGGTCGGTACTGAGGGAGCGCTGCACTGTCGGAGTGTCAACACTGAGGGAGCGCTGCACTGTCGGAGGGTCAGTACAGAGGGAGGGCCGCACTGTCGGAGGGTCAGTACTGAGGGAGTGCTGCACTGTCGGAGTGTCAACACTGAGGGAGCGCTGCACTGTCGGAGGGTCAGTACTGAGGGAGTGCTGCACTGTCGGAGGGTCAGAACTGAGGGAGTGCTGCACTGTCGGAGGGTCAGTACAGAGGGAGGGCCGCACTGTCGGAGGGTCAGTACTGAGGGAGTGCTGCACTGTCGGAGTGTCAACACTGAGGGAGCGCAGCACTGTCGGAGGGTCGGTACTGAGGGAGCGCTGCACTGTCGGAGGGTCGGTACTGAGGGAGCGCTGCACTGTCGGAGGGTCAGTACTGAGGGAGCGCCGCACTGTCGGAGGGTCAGTACTGAGGGAGCGCTGCACTGTCGGAGGGTCAGTACTGAGGGAGCGCTGCACTGTCGGAGGGTCAGTATTGAGGGAGCGCCGCACTGTGGGAGGGTCAGTACTGAGGGAGCGCTGCACTGTCGGAGGGTCAGTACTGAGGGAGCGCCGCACTGTCGGAGGGTCAGTACTGAGGGAGCGCCGCACTGTCGGAGGGTCAGTACTGAGGGAGCGATGCACTGTCGGAGGGTCAGTACTGAGGGAGCGCTGCACTGTCGGAGGGTCAGTACTGAGGGAGCGCCGCACTGTCGGAGGGTCAGTACTGAGGGAGCGCCGCACTGTCGGAGGGTCAGTACTGAGGGAGCGCCGCACTGTCAGAAGGTCAGTACTGAGGGAGCGCTGCACTGTCGGAGGGTCAGTACTGAGGGAGCGCTGCACTGTCGGAGGGTCAGTACTGAGGGAGCGCTGCACTGTCGGAGGGTCAGTACTGAGGGAGCGCTGCACTGTCGGAGGGTCAGTACTGAGGGAGCGCTGCACTGTCGGAGGGTCAGTACTGAGGGAGCGCTGCACTGTCGGAGGGTCGGTACTGAGGGAGCGCTGCACTGTTGGAGGGTCAGTACTGAGGGAGCGCTGCACTGTCGGAGGGTCAGTACTGAGGGAGCGCCGCACTGTCGGAGGGTCAGTACTGAGGGAGCACCGCACAGTCGGAGGGTCAGTACTGAGGGAGTGCTGCACTGTCGGAGGGTCAGTACTGAGGGAGCGCCGCACAGTCGGAGGGTCAGTACTGAGGGAGTGCTGCACTGTCGGAGGGTCAGTACTGAGGGAGCGCTGCACTGTCGGAGTGTCAGTAATGAGGGAGCGCTGCACTGTCGGAGGGTCAGTACTGAGGGAGCGCTGCACTGTCGGAGGGTCGGTACTGAGGGAGCGCTGCACTGTTGGAGGGTCAGTACTGAGGGAGCGCTGCACTGTCGGAGGGTCAGTACTGAGGGAGCGCCGCACTGTCGGAGGGTCAGTACTGAGGGAGCGCCGCACAGTCGGAGGGTCAGTACTGAGGGAGTGCTGCACTGTCGGAGGGTCAGTACTGAGGGAGCGCCGCACAGTCGGAGGGTCAGTACTGAGGGAGTGCTGCACTGTCGGAGGGTCAGTACTGAGGGAGCGCTGCACTGTCGGAGTGTCAGTAATGAGGGAGCGCTGCACTGTCGGAGGGTCAGTACTGAGGGAGCGCTGCACTGTCGGAGGGTCAGTACTGAGGGAGGGCTGCACTGTCGGAGGGTCAGTACTGAGGGAGCGCTGCACTGTTGGAGGGTCAGTACTGAGGGAGGGCTGCACTGTCGGAGGGTCAGTACTGAGGGAGATCAGCTCACTCAGTACAGGCCGGGGATGGAGCCTGGGCCTTTCCTGGGGCTCAGTCCCACCCCGGGGGAGATCAGCTCACTCAGTACAGGCCGGGGATGGAGCCTGGGCCTTTCCTGGGGCTCAGTCCCACCCCGGGGGAGATCAGCTCACTCAGTACAGGCCGGGGATGGAGCCTGGGCCTTTCCTGGGGCTCAGTCCCACCCCGGGGGAGATCAGCTCACTCAGTACAGGCCGGGGATGGAGCCTGGGCCTTTCCTGGGGCTCAGTCCCACCCCGGGGGAGATCAGCTCACTCAGTACAGGCCGGGGATGGAGCCTGGGCCTTTCCTGGGACTCAGTCCCACCCCGGGGGAGATCAGCTCACTCAGTACAGGCCGGGGATGGAGCCTGGGCCTTTCCTGGGGCTCAGTCCCACCCCGGGGGAGATCAGCTCACTCAGTACAGGCCGGGGATGGAGCCTGGGCCTTTCCTGGGGTTCAGTCCCACCCCGGGGGAGATCAGCTCACTCAGTACAGGCCGGGGATGGAGCCTGGGCTTTTCCTGGGGACCAGTCCCACCCCGGGGGTGATCAGCTCACTCAGTGCAGGCCGGGGATGGAGCCTGGGCCTTTCCTGGGGCTCAGTCCCACCCCGGGGGAGATCAGCTCACTCAGTACAGGCCGGGGATGGAGCCTGGGCCTTTCCTGGGGCTCAGTCCCACCCCGGGGGAGATCAGCTCACTCAGTACAGGCCGGGGATGGAGCCTGGGCCTTTACTGGGGCTCAGTCCCACCCCGGGGGAGATCAGCTCACTCAGTACAGGCCGGGGATGGAGCCTGGGCCTTTCCTGGGGCTCAGTCCCACCCCGGGGGAGATCAGCTCACTCAGTACAGGCCGGGGATGGAGCCTGGGCCTTTCCTGGGGACCAGTCCCTCCCCGGGGGAGATCAGCTCACTCAGTGCAGGCCGGGGATGGAGCCTGGGCCTTTCCTGGGGACCAGTCCCTCCCCGGGGGTGATCAGCTCACTCAGTACAGGCCGGGGATGGAGCCTGGGCCTTTCCTGGGGCTCAGTCCCACCCCGGGGGGGATCAGCTCACTCAGTGCAGGCCGGGGATGGAGCCTGGGCCTTTCCTGGGGACCAGTCCCTCCCCGGGGGTGATCAGCTCACTCAGTACAGGCCGGGGATGGAGCCTGGGCCTTTCCTGGGGTTCAGTCCCACCCCGGGGGAGATCAGCTCACTCAGTGCAGGCCGGGGATGGAGCCTGGGCCTTTCCTGGGGACCAGTCCCTCCCCGGGGGTGATCAGCTCACTCAGTACAGGCCGGGGATGGAGCCTGGGCCTTTCCTGGGGTTCAGTCCCACCCCGGGGGAGATCAGCTCACTCAGTGCAGGCCGGGCATGGAGCCTGGGTCTTTCCTGGGGCTCAGTCCCACCCCGGGGGAGATCAGCTCACTCAGTACAGGCCGGGGATGGAGCCTGGGCCTTTCCTGGGGCTCAGTCCCACCCCGGGGGAGATCAGCTCACTCAGTACGGGCCGGGGATGGAGCCTGGGCCTTTCCTGGGGCTCAGTCCCACCCCGGGGGAGATCAGCTCACTCAGTACGGGCCGGGGATGGAGCCTGGGCCTTTCCTGGGGCTCAGTCCCACCCCGGGGGAGATCAGCTCACTCAGTACGGGCCGGGGATGGAGCCTGGGCCTTTCCTGGGGCTCAGTCCCACCCCGGGGGAGATCAGCTCACTCAGTACGGGCCGGGGATGGAGCCTGGGCCTTTCCTGGGGCTCAGTCGCACCCCGGGGGAGATCAGCTCACTCAGTGCAGGCCGGGGATGGATCCTGGGCCTTTCCTGGGGCTCAGTCCCACCCCGGGGGAGATCAGCTCACTCAGTGCAGGCCGGGGATGGAGCCTGGGCCTTTCCTGGGGCTCAGTCGCACCCCGGGGGAGATCAGCTCACTCAGTGCAGGCCGGGGATGGAGCCTGGGCCTTTCCTGGGGCTCAGTCCCACCCCGGGGGAGATCAGCTCACTCAGTGCAGGCCGGGGATGGAGCCTGGGCCTTTCCTGGGGCTCAGTCCCACCCCGGGGGAGATCAGCTCACTCAGTACAGGCCGGGGATGGAGCCTGGGCCTTTCCTGGGGCTCAGTCCCACTACGGGGGGAGATCAGCTCACTCAGTACAGGCCGGGGATGGAGCCTGGGCCTTTCCTGGGGCTCAGTCCCACCCCGGGGGAGATCAGCTCACTCAGTGCAGGCCGGGGATGGAGCCTGGGCCTTTCCTGGGGCTCAGTCCCACCCCGGGGGAGATCAGCTCACTCAGTGCAGGCCGGGGATGGAGCCTGGGCCTTTCCTGGGGCTCAGTCCCACCCCGGGGGAGATCAGCTCACTCAGTACAGGCCGGGGATGGAGCCTGGGCCTTTCCTGGGGCTCAGTCCCACCCCGGGGGGAGATCAGCTCACTAAGTACAGGCCGGGGATGGAGCCTGGGCCTTTCCTGGGGCTCAGTCCCACCCCGGGGGAGATCAGCTCACTCAGTACAGGCCGGGGATGGAGCCTGGGCCTTTCCTGGGGCTCAGTCCCACCCCGGGGGAGATCAGCTCACTCAGTACAGGCCGGGGATGGAGCCTGGGCCTTTCCTGGGGCTCAGTCCCACCCCGGGGGGAGATCAGCTCACTCAGTACAGGCCGGGGATGGAGCCTGGGCCTTTCCTGGGGCTCAGTCCCACCCCGGGGGAGGTCAGCTCACTCAGTACAGGCCGGGGATGGAGCCTGGGCCTTTCCTGGGGTTCAGTCCCACCCCGGGGGAGGTCAGCTCACTCAGTTCGGTCCGGGGATGGAGCCTGGGCCTTTCCTGGGGCTCAGTCCCACCCCGGGGGAGATCAGCTCACTCAGTACAGGCCGGGGATGGAGCCTGGGCCTTTCCTGGGGCTCAGTCCCACCCCGGGGGAGGTCAGCTCACTCAGTACGGTCCGGGGATGGAGCCTGGGCCTTTCCTGGGGCTCAGTCCCACCCCGGGGGGAGATCAGCTCACTTAGTACGGGCCGGGGATGGAGCCTGGGCCTTTCCTGGGGCTCAGTCCCACCCCGGGGGAGGTCAGCTCACTCAGTACGGTCCGGGGATGGAGCGTGGGCCTTTCCTGGGGCTCAGTCCCACCCCGGGGGGAGATCAGCTCACTCAGTACAGGCCGGGGATGGAGCCTGGGCCTTTCCTGGGGCTCAGTCCCACCCCGGGGGAGGTCAGCTCACTCAGTACAGGCCGGGGATGGAGCCTGGGCCTTTCCTGGGGCTCAGTCCCACCCCGGGGGGTGATCAGCTCACTCAGTACAGGCCGGGGATGGAGCCTGGGCCTTTCCTGGGGCTCAGTCCCACCCCGGGGGGAGATCAGCTCACTCAGTACGGTCCGGGGATGGAGCCTGGGCCTTTCCTGGGGCTCAGTCCCACCCCGGGGGAGATCAGCTCACTCAGTACAGGCCGGGGATGGAGCCTGGGCCTTTCCTGGGGCTCAGTCCCACCCCGGGGGGAGATCAGCTCACTCAGTACAGGCCGGGGATGGAGCCTGGGCCTTTCCTGGGGCTCAGTCCCACCCCGGGGGGAGATCAGCTCACTCAGTACGGTCCGGGGATGGAGCCTGGGCCTTTCCTGGGGCTCAGTCCCACCCCGGGGGAGATCAGCTCACTCAGTACAGGCCGGGGATGGAGCCTGGGCCTTTCCTGGGGCTCAGTCCCACCCCGGGGGGAGATCAGCTCACTCAGTACGGTCCGGGGATGGAGCCTGTGCCTTTCCTGGGGCTCAGTCCCACCCCGGGGGACATCAGCTCACTCAGTACAGGCCGGGGATGGAGCCTGGGCCTTTCCTGGGGCTCAGTCCCACCCCGGGGGAGATCAGCTCACTCAGTACGGTCCGGGGATGGAGCCTGGGCCTTTCCTGGGGCTCAGTCCCACCCCGGGGGAGATCAGCTCACTCAGTACAGGCCGGGGATGGAGCCTGGGCCTTTCCTGGGGCTCAGTCCCACCCCGGGGGAGGTCAGCTCGCTCAGTACGGTCCGGGGATGGAGCCTGGGCCTTTCCTGGGGCTCAGTCCCACCCCGGGGGAGATCAGCTCACTCAGTACGGGCCGGGGATGGAGCCTGGGCCTTTCCTGGGGCTCAGTCCCACCCCGGGGGAGATCAGCTCACTCAGTACGGGCCGGGGATGGAGCCTGGGCCTTTCCTGGGGCTCAGTCCCACCACGGGGGAGATCAGCTCACTCAGTACGGGCCGGGGATGGAGCCTGGGCCTTTCCTGGGGCTCAGTCCCACCCCGGGGGAGATCAGCTCACTCAGTACGGGCCGGGGATGGAGCCTGGGCCTTTCCTGGGGCTCAGTCCCACCCCGGGGGAGATCAGCTCACTCAGTACAGGCCGGGGATGGAGCCTGGGCCTTTCCTGGGGCTCAGTCCCACCCCGGGGGAGATCAGCTCACTCAGTACAGGCCGGGGATGGAGCCTGGGCCTTTCCTGGGGCTCAGTCCCACCCCGGGGGAGATCAGCTCACTCAGTACAGGCCGGGGATGGAGCCTGGGCCTTTCCTGGGGCTCAGTCCCACCCCGGGGGAGATCAGCTCACTCAGTACAGGCCGGGGATGGAGCCTGGGCCTTTCCTGGGGCTCAGTCCCACCCCGGGGGAGATCAGCTCACTCAGTACAGGCCGGGGATGGAGCCTGGGCCTTTCCTGGGGCTCAGTCCCACCCCGGGGGAGATAAGCTCACTCAGTACAGGCCGGGGATGGAGCCTGGGCCTTTCCTGGGGCTCAGTCCCACCCCGGGGGAGATCAGCTCACTCAGTACAGGCCGGGGATGGAGCCTGGGCCTTTCCTGGGGCTCAGTCCCACCCCGGGGGAGATCAGCTCACTCAGTACAGGCCGGGGATGGAGCCTGGGCCTTTCCTGGGGCTCAGTCCCACCCCGGGGGAGATCAGCTCACTCAGTGCAGGCCGGGGATTGAGCCTGGGCCTTTCCTGGGGCTCAGTCCCACCCCGGGGATAGATCAGCTAACTCAGTGCAGGCCGGGGATCGAGCCTGGGCCTTTCCTGGGGCTCAGTCCCACCCCGGGGGAGATCAGCTCACTCAGTACAGGCCGGGGATGGAGCCTGGGCCTTTCCTGGGGCTCAGTCCCACCCCGGGGGAGATCAGCTCGCTCAGTACAGGCCGGGGATGGAGCCTGGGCCTTTCCTGGGGCTCAGTCCCACCCTGGGGGAGATCAGCTCACTCAGTACAGGCCGGGGATGGAGCCTGGGCCTTTCCTGGGGCTCAGTCCCAACCCGGGGGAGATCAGCTCACTCAGTACAGGCCGGGGATGGAGCCTGGGCCTTTCCTGGGGCTCAGTCCCACCCCGGGGGAGATCAGCTCACTCAGTACAGGCCGGGGATGGAGCCTGGGCCATTCCGGGGGCTCAGTCCCACCCCGGGGGGTGATCAGCTCACTCAGTACAGGCCGGGGATGGAGCCTGGGCCTTTCCTGGGGCTCAGTCCCACCCCGGGGGAGATCAGCTCACTCAGTACAGGCCGGGGATGGAGCCTGGGCCTTTCCTGGGATTCAGTCCCACCCCGGGGGTGATCAGCTCACTCAGTACAGGCCAGAGATGGAGCCTGGGCCTTTCCTGAGGCTCAGTCCCACCCCGGGGGAGATCAGCTCACTCAGTACAGGCCGGGGATGGAGCCTGGGCCTTTCCTGGGGCTCAGTCCCACCCCGGGGGAGATCAGCTCACTCAGTACGGGCCGGGGATGGAGCCTGGGCCTTTCCTGGGGCTCAGTCCCACCCCGGGGGAGATCAGCTCACTCAGTACGGGCCGGGGATGGAGCCTGGGCCTTTCCTGGGGCTCAGTCCCACCACGGGGGAGATCAGCTCACTCAGTACGGGCCGGGGATGGAGCCTGGGCCTTTCCTGGGGTCAGTCCCACCCCGGGGGAGATCAGCTCACTCAGTACGGGCCGGGGATGGAGCCTGGGCCTTTCCTGGGGCTCAGTCCCACCCCGGGGGAGATCAGCTCACTCAGTACGGTCCGGGGATGGAGCCTGGGCCTTTCCTGGGGCTCAGTCCCACCCCGGGGGAGATCAGCTCACTCAGTACAGGCCGGGGATGGAGCCTGGGCCTTTCCTTGGGCTCAGTCCCACCCCGGGGGAGGTCAGCTCACTCAGTACGGGCCGGGGATGGAGCCTGGGCCTTTCCTGGGGCTCAGTCCCACCCCGGGGGAGATCAGCTCACTCAGTACAGGCCGGGGATGGAGCCTGGGCCTTTCCTGGGGCTCAGTCCCAACCCGGGGGAGATCAGCTCACTCAGTACAGGCCGGGGATGGAGCCTGGGCCTTTCCTGGGGCTCAGTCCCACCCCGGGGGAGATCAGCTCACTCAGTACAGGCCGGGGATGGAGCCTGGGCCTTTCCTGGGGCTCAGTCCCACCCCGGGGGAGATCAGCTCACTCAGTACAGGCCGGGGATGGAGCCTGGGCCTTTCCTGGGGCTCAGTCCCACCCCGGGGGAGATAAGCTCACTCAGTACAGGCCGGGGATGGAGCCTGGGCCTTTCCTGGGGCTCAGTCCCACCCCGGGGGAGATCAGCTCACTCAGTACAGGCCGGGGATGGAGCCTGGGCCTTTCCTGGGGCTCAGTCCCACCCCGGGGGAGATCAGCTCACTCAGTACAGGCCGGGGATGGAGCCTGGGCCTTTCCTGGGGCTCAGTCCCACCCCGGGGGAGATCAGCTCACTCAGTGCAGGCCGGGGATTGAGCCTGGGCCTTTCCTGGGGCTCAGTCCCACCCCGGGGATAGATCAGCTAACTCAGTGCAGGCCGGGGATCGAGCCTGGGCCTTTCCTGGGGCTCAGTCCCACCCCGGGGGAGATCAGCTCACTCAGTACAGGCCGGGGATGGAGCCTGGGCCTTTCCTGGGGCTCAGTCCCACCCCGGGGGAGATCAGCTCACTCAGTACAGGCCGGGGATGGAGCCTGGGCCTTTCCTGGGACTCAGTCCCACCCTGGGGGAGATCAGTTCACTCAGTACAGGCCGGGGATGGAGCCTGGGCCTTTCCTGGGGCTCAGTCCCAACCCGGGGGAGATCAGCTCACTCAGTACAGGCCGGGGATGGAGCCTGGGCCTTTCCTGGGGCTCAGTCCCACCCCGGGGGAGATCAGCTCACTCAGTACAGGCCGGGGATGGAGCCTGGGCCATTCCGGGGGCTCAGTCCCACCCCGGGGGGTGATCAGCTCACTCAGTACAGGCCGGGGATGGAGCCTGGGCCTTTCCTGGGGCTCAGTCCCACCCCGGGGGAGATCAGCTCACTCAGTACAGGCCGGGGATGGAGCCTGGGCCTTTCCTGGGATTCAGTCCCACCCCGGGGGTGATCAGCTCACTCAGTACAGGCCAGAGATGGAGCCTGGGCCTTTCCTGAGGCTCAGTCCCACCCCGGGGGAGATCAGCTCACTCAGTACAGGCCGGGGATGGAGCCTGGGCCTTTCCTGGGGCTCAGTCCCACCCCGGGGGAGATCAGCTCACTCAGTACGGGCCGGGGATGGAGCCTGGGCCTTTCCTGGGGCTCAGTCCCACCCCGGGGGAGATCAGCTCACTCAGTACGGGCCGGGGATGGAGCCTGGGCCTTTCCTGGGGCTCAGTCCCACCCCGGGGGAGATCAGCTCACTCAGTACGGGCCGGGGATGGAGCCTGGGCCTTTCCTGGGGCTCAGTCCCACCCCGGGGGAGATCAGCTCACTCAGTACGGGCCGGGGATGGAGCCTGGGCCTTTCCTGTGGCTCAGTCCCACCCCGGGGGAGATCAGCTCACTCAGTACAGGCCGGGGATGGAGCCTGGGCCTTTCCTGGGGCTCAGTCCCACCCCGGGGCAGATCAGCTCACTCAGTACGGGCCGGGGATGGAGCCTGGGCCTTTCCTGGGGCTCAGTCCCACCCCGGGGGAGATCAGCTCACTCAGTACGGGCCGGGGATGGAGCCTGGGCCTTTCCTGGGGCTCAGTCCCACCCCGGGGGAGATCAGCTCACTCAGTACGGGCCGGGGATGGAGCCTGGGCCTTTCCTGGGGCTCAGTCCCACCCCGGGGGAGATCAGCTCACTCAGTACGGGCCGGGGATGGAGCCTGGGCCTTTCCTGTGGCTCAGTCCCACCCCGGGGGAGATCAGCTCACTCAGTACAGGCCGGGGATGGAGCCTGGGCCTTTCCTGGGGCTCAGTCCCACCCGGGGGGAGATCAGCTCACTCAGTACAGGCCGGGGATGGAGCCTGGGCCTTTCCTGGGGCTCAGTCCCACCCCGGGGGAGATCAGCTCACTCAGTACAGGCCGGGGATGGAGCCTGGGCCTTTCCTGGGGCTCAGTCCCACCCCGGGGGAGATCAGCTCACTCAGTACAGGCCGGGGATGGAGCCTGGGCCTTTCCTGGGGCTCAGTCCCACCCCGGGGGAGATCAGCTCACTCAGTACAGGCCGGGGATGGAGCCTGGGCCTTTCCTGGGGCTCAGTCCCACCCCGGGGGAGATCAGCTCACTCAGTACAGGCCGGGGATGGAGCCTGGGCCTTTCCTGGGGCTCAGTCCCACCCCGGGGGAGATCAGCTCACTCAGTACAGGCCGGGGATGGAGCCTGGGCCTTTCCTGGGGCTCAGTCCCACCCCGGGGGAGATCAGCTCACTCAGTACAGGCCGGGGATGGAGCCTGGGCCTTTCCTGGGGCTCAGTCCTACCCCGGGGGAGATCAGCTCACTCAGTACAGGCCGGGGATGGAGCCTGGGCCTTTCCTGGGGCTCAGTCCCACCCCGGGGGGGATCAGCTCACTCAGTGCAGGCCGGGGATGGAGCCTGGGCCTTTCCTGGGGCTCAGTCCCACCCCGGGGGGAGATCAGCTCACTCAGTGCAGGCCGGGGATGGAGCCTGGGCCTTTCCTGG
Source organism: Heptranchias perlo (assembly GCF_035084215.1). Taxonomy (NCBI): domain Eukaryota; kingdom Metazoa; phylum Chordata; class Chondrichthyes; order Hexanchiformes; family Hexanchidae; genus Heptranchias; species Heptranchias perlo. Next base: position 257,189 of record NW_027139142.1, read on the forward strand.
GGCTCAGTCCCACCCCGGGGGAGATCAGCTCACTCAGTACAGGCCGGGGATGGAGCCTGGGCCTTTCCTGGGGCTCAGTCCCACCCCGGGGGAGATCAGCTCACTCAGTACAGGCCGGGGATGGAGCCTGGGCCTTTCCTGGGGCTCAGTCCCACCCCGGGGGAGATCAGCTCACTCAGTACAGGCCGGGGATGGAGCCTGGGCCTTTCCTGGGGCTCAGTCCCAACCCGGGGGAGATCAGCTCACTCAGTACAGGCCGGGGATGGAGCCTGGGCCTTTCCTGGGGCTCAGTCCCACCCCGGGGGAGATCAGCTCACTCAGTACAGGCCGGGGATGGAGCCTGGGCCTTTCCTGGGGATCAGACCCACCCCGGGGGGTGATCAGCTCACTCAGTACAGGCCGGGGATGGAGCCTGGGCCTTTCCTGGGGCTCAGTCCCACCCCGGGGGAGATCAGCTCACTCAGTACGGGCCGGGGATGGAGCCTGGGCCTTTCCAGGGGATCAGTTCCACCCCGGGGGAGATCAGCTCACTCAGTACGGGCCGGGGATGGAGCCTGGGCCTTTCCTGGGGCTCAGTCCCACCACGGGGTAGATCAGCTCACTCAGTACGGGCCGGGGATGGAGCCTGGGCCTTTCCTGGGGCTCAGTCCCACCCCGGGGGAGATCAGCTCACTCAGTACAGGCCGGGGATGGAGCCTGGGCCTTTCCTGGGGCTCAGTCCCACCCCGGGGGAGATCAGCTCACTCAGTGCAGGCCGGGGATGGAGCCTGGGCCTTTCCTGGGGCTCAGTCCCACCCCGGGGGAGATCAGCTCACTCAGTACAGGCCGGGGATGGAGCCTGGGCCTTTCCTGGGGCTCAGTCCCACCCCGGGGGAGATCAGCTCACTCAGTACAGGCCGGGGATGGAGCCTGGGCCTTTCCTGGGGCTCAGTCCCACCCCGGGGGAGATCAGCTCACTCAGTACAGGCCGGGGATGGAGCCTGGGCCTTTCCTGGGGCTCAGTCCCACCCCGGGGGAGATCAGCTCACTCAGTACAGGCCGGGGATGGAGCCTGGGCCTTTCCTGGGGCTCAGTCCCACCCCGGGGGAGATCAGCTCACTCAGTACAGGCCGGGGATGGAGCCTGGGCCTTTCCTGGGGCTCAGTCCCACCCAGGGGGAGATCAGCTCACTCAGTGCAGGCCGGGGATGGAGCCTGGGCCTTTCCTGGGGCTCAGTCCCACCCCGGGGGGAGATCAGCTAACTCAGTGCAGGCCGGGGATGGAGCCTGGGCCTTTCCTGGGGCTCAGTCACACCCCGGGGGAGATCAGCTAACTCAGTGCAGGCCGGGGATGGAGCCTGGGCCTTTCCTGGGGCTCAGTCCCACCCCGGGGGAGATCAGCTCACTCAGTACAGGCCGGGGATGGAGCCTGGGCCTTTCCTGGGGCTCAGTCCCACCCCGGGGGAGATCAGCTCACTCAGTACAGGCCGGGGATGGAGCCTGGGCCTTTCCTGGGGCTCAGTCCCACCCCGGGGGAGATCAGCTCACTCAGTACAGGCCGGGGATGGAGCCTGGGCCTTTCCTGGGGCTCAGTCCCAACCCGGGGGAGATCAGCTCACTCAGTACAGGCCGGGGATGGAGCCTGGGCCTTTCCTGGGGCTCAGTCCCACCCCGGGGGAGATCAGCTCACTCAGTACAGGCCGGGGATGGAGCCTGGGCCTTTCCTGGGGCTCAGTCCCACCCCGGGGGGTGATCAGCTCACTCAGTACAGGCCGGGGATGGAGCCTGGGCCTTTCCTGGGGCTCAGTCCCACCCCGGGGGAGATCAGCTCACTCAGTACGGGCCGGGGATGGAGCCTGGGCCTTTCCTGGGGCTCAGTCCCACCCCGGGGGAGATCAGCTCACTCAGTACAGGCCGGGGATGGAGCCTGGGCCTTTCCTGGGGCTCAGTCCCACCCCGGGGGAGATCAGCTCACTCAGTACAGGCCGGGGATGGAGCCTGGGCCTTTCCTGGGGCTCAGTCCCACCCCGGGGGAGATCAGCTCACTCAGTACAGGCCGGGGATGGAGCCTGGGCCTTTCCTGGGGCTCAGTCCCACCCCGGGGGAGATCAGCTCACTCAGTACAGGCCGGGGATGGAGCCTGGGCCTTTCCTGGGGCTCAGTCCTACCCCGGGGGAGATCAGCTCACTCAGTACAGGCCGGGGATGGAGCCTGGGCCTTTCCTGGGGCTCAGTCCCACCCCGGGGGGGATCAGCTCACTCAGTGCAGGCCGGGGATGGAGCCTGGGCCTTTCCTGGGGCTCAGTCCCACCCCGGGGGGAGATCAGCTCACTCAGTGCAGGCCGGGGATGGAGCCTGGGCCTTTCCTGGGGCTCAGTCCCACCCCGGGGGAGATCAGCTCACTCAGTACAGGCCGGGGATGGAGCCTGGGCCTTTCCTGGGGCTCAGTCCCACCCCGGGGGAGATCAGCTCACTCAGTACAGGCCGGGGATGGAGCCTGGGCCTTTCCTGGGGCTCAGTCCCACCCCGGGGGAGATCAGCTCACTCAGTACAGGCCGGGGATGGAGCCTGGGCCTTTCCTGGGGCTCAGTCCCAACCCGGGGGAGATCAGCTCACTCAGTACAGGCCGGGGATGGAGCCTGGGCCTTTCCTGGGGCTCAGTCCCACCCCGGGGGAGATCAGCTCACTCAGTACAGGCCGGGGATGGAGCCTGGGCCTTTCCTGGGGATCAGACCCACCCCGGGGGGTGATCAGCTCACTCAGTACAGGCCGGGGATGGAGCCTGGGCCTTTCCTGGGGCTCAGTCCCACCCCGGGGGAGATCAGCTCACTCAGTACGGGCCGGGGATGGAGCCTGGGCCTTTCCAGGGGATCAGTTCCACCCCGGGGGAGATCAGCTCACTCAGTACGGGCCGGGGATGGAGCCTGGGCCTTTCCTGGGGCTCAGTCCCACCACGGGGTAGATCAGCTCACTCAGTACGGGCCGGGGATGGAGCCTGGGCCTTTCCTGGGGCTCAGTCCCACCCCGGGGGAGATCAGCTCACTCAGTACAGGCCGGGGATGGAGCCTGGGCCTTTCCTGGGGCTCAGTCCCACCCCGGGGGAGATCAGCTCACTCAGTGCAGGCCGGGGATGGAGCCTGGGCCTTTCCTGGGGCTCAGTCCCACCCCGGGGGAGATCAGCTCACTCAGTACAGGCCGGGGATGGAGCCTGGGCCTTTCCTGGGGCTCAGTCCCACCCCGGGGGAGATCAGCTCACTCAGTACAGGCCGGGGATGGAGCCTGGGCCTTTCCTGGGGCTCAGTCCCACCCCGGGGGAGATCAGCTCACTCAGTACAGGCCGGGGATGGAGCCTGGGCCTTTCCTGGGGCTCAGTCCCACCCCGGGGGAGATCAGCTCACTCAGTACAGGCCGGGGATGGAGCCTGGGCCTTTCCTGGGGCTCAGTCCCACCCCGGGGGAGATCAGCTCACTCAGTACAGGCCGGGGATGGAGCCTGGGCCTTTCCTGGGGCTCAGTCCCACCCAGGGGGAGATCAGCTCACTCAGTGCAGGCCGGGGATGGAGCCTGGGCCTTTCCTGGGGCTCAGTCCCACCCCGGGGGGAGATCAGCTAACTCAGTGCAGGCCGGGGATGGAGCCTGGGCCTTTCCTGGGGCTCAGTCACACCCCGGGGGAGATCAGCTAACTCAGTGCAGGCCGGGGATGGAGCCTGGGCCTTTCCTGGGGCTCAGTCCCACCCCGGGGGAGATCAGCTCACTCAGTACAGGCCGGGGATGGAGCCTGGGCCTTTCCTGGGGCTCAGTCCCACCCCGGGGGAGATCAGCTCACTCAGTACAGGCCGGGGATGGAGCCTGGGCCTTTCCTGGGGCTCAGTCCCACCCCGGGGGAGATCAGCTCACTCAGTACAGGCCGGGGATGGAGCCTGGGCCTTTCCTGGGGCTCAGTCCCAACCCGGGGGAGATCAGCTCACTCAGTACAGGCCGGGGATGGAGCCTGGGCCTTTCCTGGGGCTCAGTCCCACCCCGGGGGAGATCAGCTCACTCAGTACAGGCCGGGGATGGAGCCTGGGCCTTTCCTGGGGCTCAGTACCACCCCGGGGGGTGATCAGCTCACTCAGTACAGGCCGGGGATGGAGCCTGGGCCTTTCCTGGGGCTCAGTCCCACCCCGGGGGAGATCAGCTCACTCAGTACGGGCCGGGGATGGAGCCTGGGCCTTTCCAGGGGCTCAGTCCCACCCCGGGGGAGATCAGCTCACTCAGTACAGGCCGGGGATGGAGCCTGGGCCTTTCCTGGGGCTCAGTCCCACCACGGGGGAGATCAGCTCACTCAGTACAGGCCGGGGATGGAGCCTGGGCCTTTCCTGGGGCTCAGTCCCACCCCGGGGGAGATCAGCTCACTCAGTACAGGCCGGGGATGGAGCCTGGGCCTTTCCTGGGGCTCAGTCCCACCCCGGGGGAGATCAGCTCACTCAGTACAGGCCGGGGATGGAGCCTGGGCCTTTCCTGGGGCTCAGTCCCACCCCGGGGGAGATCAGCTCACTCAGTACAGGCCGGGGATGGAGCCTGGGCCTTTCCTGGGGCTCAGTCCCACCCCGGGGGAGATCAGCTCACTCAGTACAGGCCGGGGATGGAGCCTGGGCCTTTCCTGGGGCTCAGTCCCACCCCGGGGGAGATCAGCTCACTCAGTACAGGCCGGGGATGGAGCCTGGGCCTTTCCTGGGGTTCAGTCCCACCCCGGGGGAGATCAGCTCACTCAGTACAGGCCGGGGATGGAGCCTGGGCCTTTCCTGGGGCTCAGTCCCACCCCGGGGCAGATCAGCTCACTCAGTACAGGCCGGGGATGGAGCCTGGGCCTTTCCTGGGGCTCAGTCCCACCCCGGGGGAGATCAGCTCACTCAGTGCAGGCCGGGGATGGAGCCTGGGCCTTTCCTGGGGCTCAGTCCCACCCCGGGGGAGATCAGATCACTCAGTGCAGGCCGGGGATGGAGCCTGGGCCTTTCCTGGGGCTCAGTCCCACCCCGGGGATGGATCAGCTAACTCAGTGCAGGCCGGGGATCGAGCCTGGGCCTTTCCTGGGGCTCAGTCCCACCCCGGGGGAGATCAGCTCACTCAGTACAGGCCGGGGATGGAGCCTGGGCCTTTCCTGGGGCTCAGTCCCACCCCGGGGGAGATCAGCTCACTCAGTACAGGCCGGGGATGGAGCCTGGGCCTTTCCTGGGGCTCAGTCCCACCCTGGGGGAGATCAGCTCACTCAGTACAGGCCGGGGATGGAGCCTGGGCCTTTCCTGGGGCTCAGTCCCAACCCGGGGGAGATCAGCTCACTCAGTACAGGCCGGGGATGGAGCCTGGGCATTTCCTGGGGCTCAGTCCCACCCCGGGGGAGATCAGCTCACTCAGTACAGGCCGGGGATGGAGCCTGGGCCTTTCCTGGGGCTCAGTCCCACCCCGGGGGGTGATCAGCTCACTCAGTACAGGCCGGGGATGGAGCCTGGGCCTTTCCTGGGGCTCAGTCCCACCCCGGGGGAGATCAGCTCACTCAGTACGGGCCGGGGATGGAGCCTGGGCCTTACCTGGGACTCAGTCCCACCACGGGGGTGATCAGCTCACTCAGTACAGGCCGGGGATGGAGCCTGGGCCTTTCCTGGGGCTCAGTCCCACCCCGGGGGAGATCAGCTCACTCAGTACAGGCCGGGGATGGAGCCTGGGCCTTTCCTGGGGCTCAGTCCCACCCCGGGGGAGATCAGCTCACTCAGTACAGGCCGGGGATGGAGCCTGGGCCTTTCCTGGGGCTCAGTCCCACCCCGGGGGAGATCAGCTCACTCAGTACAGGCCGGGGATGGAGCCTGGGCCTTTCCTGGGGCTCAGTCCCACCCCGGGGGAGATCAGCTCACTCAGTACAGGCCGGGGATGGAGCCTGGGCCTTTCCTGGGGCTCAGTCCCACCCCGGGGGAGATCAGCTCACTCAGTACAGGCCGGGGATGGAGCCTGGGCCTTTCCTGGGGCTCAGTCCCACCCCGGGGGAGATCAGCTCACTCAGTACAGGCCGGGGATGGAGCCTGGGCCTTTCCTGGGGCTCAGTCCCAACCCGGGGGAGATCAGCTCACTCAGTACAGGCCGGGGATGGAGCCTGGGCCTTTCCTGGGGCTCAGTCCCACCCCGGGGGAGATCAGCTCACTCAGTACAGGCCGGGGATGGAGCCTGGGCCTTTCCTGGGGCTCAGTCCCACCCCGGGGGGTGATCAGCTCACTCAGTACAGGCCGGGGATGGAGCCTGGGCCTTTCCTGGGGCTCAGTCCCACCCCGGGGGAGATCAGCTCACTCAGTACGGGCCGGGGATGGAGCCTGGGCCTTTCCAGGGGCTCAGTCCCACCCCGGGGGAGATCAGCTCACTCAGTACAGGCCGGGGATGGAGCCTGGGCCTTTCCTGGGGCTCAGTCCCACCACGGGGGAGATCAGCTCACTCAGTACAGGCCGGGGATGGAGCCTGGGCCTTTCCTGGGGCTCAGTCCCACCCCGGGGGAGATCAGCTCACTCAGTACAGGCCGGGGATGGAGCCTGGGCCTTTCCTGGGGCTCAGTCCCACCCCGGGGGAGATCAGCTCACTCAGTACAGGCCGGGGATGGAGCCTGGGCCTTTCCTGGGGCTCAGTCCCACCCCGGGGGAGATCAGCTCACTCAGTACAGGCCGGGGATGGAGCCTGGGCCTTTCCTGGGGCTCAGTCCCACCCCGGGGGAGATCAGCTCACTCAGTACAGGCCGGGGATGGAGCCTGGGCCTTTCCTGGGGTTCAGTCCCACCCCGGGGGAGATCAGCTCACTCAGTACAGGCCGGGGATGGAGCCTGGGCCTTTCCTGGGGCTCAGTCCCACCCCGGGGCAGATCAGCTCACTCAGTACAGGCCGGGGATGGAGCCTGGGCCTTTCCTGGGGCTCAGTCCCACCCCGGGGGAGATCAGCTCACTCAGTGCAGGCCGGGGATGGAGCCTGGGCCTTTCCTGGGGCTCAGTCCCACCCCGGGGGAGATCAGATCACTCAGTGCAGGCCGGGGATGGAGCCTGGGCCTTTCCTGGGGCTCAGTCCCACCCCGGGGATGGATCAGCTAACTCAGTGCAGGCCGGGGATCGAGCCTGGGCCTTTCCTGGGGCTCAGTCCCACCCCGGGGGAGATCAGCTCACTCAGTACAGGGCGGTGATGGAGCCTGGGCCTTTCCTGGGGCTCAGTCCCACCCCGGGGGAGATCAGCTCACTCAGTACAGGCCGGGGATGGAGCCTGGGCCTTTCCTGGGGCTCAGTCCCACCCTGGGGGAGATCAGCTCACTCAGTACAGGCCGGGGATGGAGCCTGGGCCTTTCCTGGGGCTCAGTCCCACCCCGGGGGAGATCAGCTCACTCAGTACGGGCCGGGGATGGAGCCTGGGCCTTTCCTGGGGCTCAGTCCCACCCCGGGGGAGATCAGCTCACTCAGTACGGGCCGGGGATGGAGCCTGGGCCTTTCCTGGGGCTCAGTCCCACCCCGGGGGAGATCAGCTCACTCAGTACGGGCCGGGGATGGAGCCTGGGCCTTTCCTGGGGCTCAGTCCCACCCCGGGGGAGATCAGCTCACTCAGTACGGGCCGGGGATGGAGCCTGGGCCTTTCCTGGGGCTCAGTCCCACCCCGGGGGAGATCAGCTCACTCAGTGCAGGCCGGGGATGGATCCTGGGCCTTTCCTGGGGCTCAGTCCCACCCCGGGGGAGATCAGCTCACTCAGTGCAGGCCGGGGATGGAGCCTGGGCCTTTCCTGGGGCTCAGTCGCACCCCGGGGGAGATCAGCTCACTCAGTGCAGGCCGGGGATGGAGCCTGGGCCTTTCCTGGGGCTCAGTCCCACCCCGGGGGAGATCAGCTCACTCAGTGCAGGCCGGGGATGGAGCCTGGGCCTTTCCTGGGGCTCAGTCCCACCCCGGGGGAGATCAGCTCACTCAGTACAGGCCGGGGATGGAGCCTGGGCCTTTCCTGGGGCTCAGTCCCACTACGGGGGGAGATCAGCTCACTCAGTACAGGCCGGGGATGGAGCCTGGGCCTTTCCTGGGGCTCAGTCCCACCCCGGGGGAGATCAGCTCACTCAGTGCAGGCCGGGGATGGAGCCTGGGCCTTTCCTGGGGCTCAGTCCCACCCCGGGGGAGATCAGCTCACTCAGTGCAGGCCGGGGATGGAGCCTGGGCCTTTCCTGGGGCTCAGTCCCACCCCGGGGGAGATCAGCTCACTCAGTACAGGCCGGGGATGGTGCCTGGGCCTTTCCTGGGGCTCAGTCCCACCCCGGGGGGAGATCAGCTCACTAAGTACAGGCCGGGGATGGAGCCTGGGCCTTTCCTGGGGCTCAGTCCCACCCCGAGGGAGATCAGCTCACTCAGTACAGGCCGGGGATGGAGCCTGGGCCTTTCCTGGGGCTCAGTCCCACCCCGGGGGAGATCAGCTCACTCAGTACAGGACGGGGATGGAGCCTGGGCCTTTCCTGGGGCTCAGTCCCACCCCGGGGGGAGATCAGCTCACTCAGTACAGGCCGGGGATGGAGCCTGGGCCTTTCCTGGGGCTCAGTCCCACCCCGGGGGAGGTCAGCTCACTCAGTACAGGCCGGGGATGGAGCCTGGGCCTTTCCTGGGGTTCAGTCCCACCCCGGGGGAGGTCAGCTCACTCAGTTCGGTCCGGGGATGGAGCCTGGGCCTTTCCTGGGGCTCAGTCCCACCCCGGGGGAGATCAGCTCACTCAGTACAGGCCGGGGATGGAGCCTGGGCCTTTCCTGGGGCTCAGTCCCACCCCGGGGGAGGTCAGCTCACTCAGTACGGTCCGGGGATGGAGCCTGGGCCTTTCCTGGGGCTCAGTCCCACCCCGGGGGGAGATCAGCTCACTTAGTACGGGCCGGGGATGGAGCCTGGGCCTTTCCTGGGGCTCAGTCCCACCCCGGGGGAGGTCAGCTCACTCAGTACGGTCCGGGGATGGAGCGTGGGCCTTTCCTGGGGCTCAGTCCCACCCCGGGGGGAGATCAGCTCACTCAGTACAGGCCGGGGATGGAGCCTGGGCCTTTCCTGGGGCTCAGTCCCACCCCGGGGGAGGTCAGCTCACTCAGTACAGGCCGGGGATGGAGCCTGGGCCTTTCCTGGGGCTCAGTCCCACCCCGGGGGGTGATCAGCTCACTCAGTACAGGCCGGGGATGGAGCCTGGGCCTTTCCTGGGGCTCAGTCCCACCCCGGGGGGAGATCAGCTCACTCAGTACGGTCCGGGGATGGAGCCTGGGCCTTTCCTGGGGCTCAGTCCCACCCCGGGGGAGATCAGCTCACTCAGTACAGGCCGGGGATGGAGCCTGGGCCTTTCCTGGGGCTCAGTCCCACCCCGGGGAAGGTCAGCTCACTCAGTACGGTCCGGGGATGGAGCCTGGGCCTTTCCTGGGGCTCAGTCCCACCCCGGGGGGAGATCAGCTCACTCAGTACAGGCCGGGGATGGAGCCTGGGCCTTTCCTGGGGCTCAGTCCCACCCCGGGGGGAGATCAGCTCACTCAGTACGGTCCGGGGATGGAGCCTGGGCCTTTCCTGGGGCTCAGTCCCACCCCGGGGGAGATCAGCTCACTCAGTACAGGCCGGGGATGGAGCCTGGGCCTTTCCTGGGGCTCAGTCCCACCCCGGGGGGAGATCAGCTCACTCAGTACGGTCCGGGGATGGAGCCTGTGCCTTTCCTGGGGCTCAGTCCCACCCCGGGGGACATCAGCTCACTCAGTACAGGCCGGGGATGGTGCCTGGGCCTTTCCTGGGGCTCAGTCCCACCCCGGGGGAGATCAGCTCACTCAGTACGGTCCGGGGATGGAGCCTGGGCCTTTCCTGGGGCTCAGTCCCACCCCGGGGGAGATCAGCTCACTCAGTACAGGCCGGGGATGGAGCCTGGGCCTTTCCTGGGGCTCAGTCCCACCCCGGGGGAGGTCAGCTCACTCAGTACGGTCCGGGGATGGAGCCTGGGCCTTTCCTGGGGCTCAGTCCCACCCCGGGGGAGATCAGCTCACTCAGTACGGGCCGGGGATGGAGCCTGGGCCTTTCCTGGGGCTCAGTCCCACCCCGGGGGAGATCAGCTCACTCAGTACGGGCCGGGGATGGAGCCTGGGCCTTTCCTGGGGCTCAGTCCCACCACGGGGGAGATCAGCTCACTCAGTACGGGCCGGGGATGGAGCCTGGGCCTTTCCTGGGGCTCAGTCCCACCCCGGGGGAGATCAGCTCACTCAGTACGGGCCGGGGATGGAGCCTGGGCCTTTCCTGGGGCTCAGTCCCACCCCGGGGGAGATCAGCTCACTCAGTACAGGCCGGGGATGGAGCCTGGGCCTTTCCTGGGGCTCAGTCCCACCCCGGGGGAGATCAGCTCACTCAGTACAGGCCGGGGATGGAGCCTGGGCCTTTCCTGGGGCTCAGTCCCACCCCGGGGGAGATCAGCTCACTCAGTACAGGCCGGGGATGGAGCCTGGGCCTTTCCTGGGGCTCAGTCCCACCCCGGGGGAGATCAGCTCACTCAGTACAGGCCGGGGATGGAGCCTGGGCCTTTCCTGGGGCTCAGTCCCACCCCGGGGGAGATCAGCTCACTCAGTACAGGCCGGGGATGGAGCCTGGGCCTTTCCTGGGGCTCAGTCCCACCCCGGGGGAGATAAGCTCACTCAGTACAGGCCGGGGATGGAGCCTGGGCCTTTCCTGGGGCTCAGTCCCACCCCGGGGGAGATCAGCTCACTCAGTACAGGCCGGGGATGGAGCCTGGGCCTTTCCTGGGGCTCAGTCCCACCCCGGGGGAGATCAGCTCACTCAGTACAGGCCGGGGATGGAGCCTGGGCCTTTCCTGGGGCTCAGTCCCACCCCGGGGGAGATCAGCTCACTCAGTGCAGGCCGGGGATTGAGCCTGGGCCTTTCCTGGGGCTCAGTCCCACCCCGGGGATAGATCAGCTAACTCAGTGCAGGCCGGGGATCGAGCCTGGGCCTTTCCTGGGGCTCAGTCCCACCCCGGGGGAGATCAGCTCACTCAGTACAGGCCGGGGATGGAGCCTGGGCCTTTCCTGGGGCTCAGTCCCACCCCGGGGGAGATCAGCTCACTCAGTACAGGCCGGGGATGGAGCCTGGGCCTTTCCTGGGGCTCAGTCCCACCCTGGGGGAGATCAGCTCACTCAGTACAGGCCGGGGATGGAGCCTGGGCCTTTCCTGGGGCTCAGTCCCAACCCGGGGGAGATCAGCTCACTCAGTACAGGCCGGGGATGGAGCCTGGGCCTTTCCTGGGGCTCAGTCCCACCCCGGGGGAGATCAGCTCACTCAGTACAGGCCGGGGATGGAGCCTGGGCCATTCCGGGGGCTCAGTCCCACCCCGGGGGGTGATCAGCTCACTCAGTACAGGCCGGGGATGGAGCCTGGGCCTTTCCTGGGGCTCAGTCCCACCCCGGGGGAGATCAGCTCACTCAGTACAGGCCGGGGATGGAGCCTGGGCCTTTCCTGGGATTCAGTCCCACCCCGGGGGTGATCAGCTCACTCAGTACAGGCCAGAGATGGAGCCTGGGCCTTTCCTGAGGCTCAGTCCCACCCCGGGGGAGATCAGCTCACTCAGTACAGGCCGGGGATGGAGCCTGGGCCTTTCCTGGGGCTCAGTCCCACCCCGGGGGAGATCAGCTCACTCAGTACGGGCCGGGGATGGAGCCTGGGCCTTTCCTGGGGCTCAGTCCCACCCCGGGGGAGATCAGCTCACTCAGTACGGGCCGGGGATGGAGCCTGGGCCTTTCCTGGGGCTCAGTCCCACCACGGGGGAGATCAGCTCACTCAGTACGGGCCGGGGATGGAGCCTGGGCCTTTCCTGGGGCTCAGTCCCACCCCGGGGGAGATCAGCTCACTCAGTACGGGCCGGGGATGGAGCCTGGGCCTTTCCTGGGGCTCAGTCCCACCCCGGGGGAGATCAGCTCACTCAGTACGGTCCGGGGATGGAGCCTGGGCCTTTCCTGGGGCTCAGTCCCACCCCGGGGGAGATCAGCTCACTCAGTACAGGCCGGGGATGGAGCCTGGGCCTTTCCTGGGGCTCAGTCCCACCCCGGGGGAGGTCAGCTCACTCAGTACGGTCCGGGGATGGAGCCTGGGCCTTTCCTGGGGCTCAGTCCCACCCCGGGGGAGATCAGCTCACTCAGTACGGGCCGGGGATGGAGCCTGGGCCTTTCCTGGGGCTCAGTCCCACCCCGGGGGAGATCAGCTCACTCAGTACGGGCCGGGGATGGAGCCTGGGCCTTTCCTGGGGCTCAGTCCCACCACGGGGGAGATCAGCTCACTCAGTACGGGCCGGGGATGGAGCCTGGGCCTTTCCTGGGGCTCAGTCCCACCCCGGGGGAGATCAGCTCACTCAGTACGGGCCGGGGATGGAGCCTGGGCCTTTCCTGGGGCTCAGTCCCACCCCGGGGGAGATCAGCTCACTCAGTACAGGCCGGGGATGGAGCCTGGGCCTTTCCTGGGGCTCAGTCCCACCCCGGGGGAGATCAGCTCACTCAGTACAGGCCGGGGATGGAGCCTGGGCCTTTCCTGGGGCTCAGTCCCACCCCGGGGGAGATCAGCTCACTCAGTACAGGCCGGGGATGGAGCCTGGGCCTTTCCTGGGGCTCAGTCCCACCCCGGGGGAGATCAGCTCACTCAGTACAGGCCGGGGATGGAGCCTGGGCCTTTCCTGGGGCTCAGTCCCACCCCGGGGGAGATCAGCTCACTCAGTACAGGCCGGGGATGGAGCCTGGGCCTTTCCTGGGGCTCAGTCCCACCCCGGGGGAGATAAGCTCACTCAGTACAGGCCGGGGATGGAGCCTGGGCCTTTCCTGGGGCTCAGTCCCACCCCGGGGGAGATCAGCTCACTCAGTACAGGCCGGGGATGGAGCCTGGGCCTTTCCTGGGGCTCAGTCCCACCCCGGGGGAGATCAGCTCACTCAGTACAGGCCGGGGATGGAGCCTGGGCCTTTCCTGGGGCTCAGTCCCACCCCGGGGGAGATCAGCTCACTCAGTGCAGGCCGGGGATTGAGCCTGGGCCTTTCCTGGGGCTCAGTCCCACCCCGGGGATAGATCAGCTAACTCAGTGCAGGCCGGGGATCGAGCCTGGGCCTTTCCTGGGGCTCAGTCCCACCCCGGGGGAGATCAGCTCACTCAGTACAGGCCGGGGATGGAGCCTGGGCCTTTCCTGGGGCTCAGTCCCACCCCGGGGGAGATCAGCTCACTCAGTACAGGCCGGGGATGGAGCCTGGGCCTTTCCTGGGACTCAGTCCCACCCTGGGGGAGATCAGCTCACTCAGTACAGGCCGGGGATGGAGCCTGGGCCTTTCCTGGGGCTCAGTCCCAACCCGGGGGAGATCAGCTCACTCAGTACAGGCCGGGGATGGAGCCTGGGCCTTTCCTGGGGCTCAGTCCCACCCCGGGGGAGATCAGCTCACTCAGTACAGGCCGGGGATGGAGCCTGGGCCATTCCGGTGGCTCAGTCCCACCCCGGGGGGTGATCAGCTCACTCAGTACAGGCCGGGGATGGAGCCTGGGCCTTTCCTGGGGCTCAGTCCCACCCCGGGGGAGATCAGCTCACTCAGTACAGGCCGGGGATGGAGCCTGGGCCTTTCCTGGGATTCAGTCCCACCCCGGGGGTGATCAGCTCACTCAGTACAGGCCAGAGATGGAGCCTGGGCCTTTCCTGAGGCTCAGTCCCACCCCGGGGGAGATCAGCTCACTCAGTACAGGCCGGGGATGGAGCCTGGGCCTTTCCTGGGGCTCAGTCCCACCCCGGGGGAGATCAGCTCACTCAGTACGGGCCGGGGATGGAGCCTGGGCCTTTCCTGGGGCTCAGTCCCACCCCGGGGGAGATCAGCTCACTCAGTACGGGCCGGGGATGGAGCCTGGGCCTTTCCTGGGGCTCAGTCCCACCACGGGGGAGATCAGCTCACTCAGTACGGGCCGGGGATGGAGCCTGGGCCTTTCCTGGGGCTCAGTCCCACCCCGGGGGAGATCAGCTCACTCAGTACGGGCCGGGGATGGAGCCTGGGCCTTTCCTGGGGCTCAGTCCCACCCCGGGGGAGATCAGCTCACTCAGTACGGGCCGGGGATGGAGCCTGGGCCTTTCCTGTGGCTCAGTCCCACCCCGGGGGAGATCAGCTCACTCAGTACAGGCCGGGGATGGAGCCTGGGCCTTTCCTGGGGCTCAGTCCCACCCGGGGGGAGATCAGCTCACTCAGTACAGGCCGGGGATGGAGCCTGGGCCTTTCCTGGGGCTCAGTCCCACCCCGGGGGAGATCAGCTCACTCAGTACAGGCCGGGGATGGAGCCTGGGCCTTTCCTGGGGCTCAGTCCCACCCCGGGGGAGATCAGCTCACTCAGTACAGGCCGGGGATGGAGCCTGGGCCTTTCCTGGGGCTCAGTCCCACCCCGGGGGAGATCAGCTCACTCAGTACAGGCCGGGGATGGAGCCTGGGCCTTTCCTGGGGCTCAGTCCCACCCCGGGGGAGATCAGCTCACTCAGTACAGGCCGGGGATGGAGCCTGGGCCTTTCCTGGGGCTCAGTCCCACCCCGGGGGAGATCAGCTCACTCAGTACAGGCCGGGGATGGAGCCTGGGCCTTTCCTGGGGCTCAGTCCCACCCCGGGGGAGATCAGCTCACTCAGTACAGGCCGGGGATGGAGCCTGGGCCTTTCCTGGGGCTCAGTCCCACCCCGGGGGAGATCAGCTCACTCAGTACAGGCCGGGGATGGAGCCTGGGCCTTTCCTGGGGCTCAGTCCCACCCCGGGGGAGATCAGCTCACTCAGTACAGGCCGGGGATGGAGCCTGGGCCTTTCCTGGGGCTCAGTCCCACCCCGGGGGAGATCAGCTCACTCAGTACAGGCCGGGGATGGAGCCTGGGCCTTTCCTGGGGCTCAGTCCCACCCCGGGGGGGATCAGCTCACTCAGTGCAGGCCGGGGATGGAGCCTGGGCCTTTCCTGGGGCTCAGTCCCACCCCGGGGGGAGATCAGCTCACTCAGTGCAGGCCGGGGATGGAGCCTGGGCCTTTCCTGGGGCTCAGTCCCACCCCGGGGGAGATCAGCTCACTCAGTACAGGCCGGGGATGGAGCCTGGGCCTTTCCTGGGGCTCAGTCCCACCCCGGGGGAGATCAGCTCACTCAGTACAGGCCGGGGATGGAGCCTGGGCCTTTCCTGGGGCTCAGTCCCACCCCGGGGGAGATCAGCTCACTCAGTACAGGCCGGGGATGGAGCCTGGGCCTTTCCTGGGGCTCAGTCCCAACCCGGGGGAGATCAGCTCACTCAGTACAGGCCGGGGATGGAGCCTGGGCCTTTCCTGGGGCTCAGTCCCACCCCGGGGGAGATCAGCTCACTCAGTACAGGCCGGGGATGGAGCCTGGGCCTTTCCTGGGGATCAGACCCACCCCGGGGGGTGATCAGCTCACTCAGTACAGGCCGGGGATGGAGCCTGGGCCTTTCCTGGGGCTCAGTCCCACCCCGGGGGAGATCAGCTCACTCAGTACGGGCCGGGGATGGAGCCTGGGCCTTTCCAGGGGATCAGTTCCACCCCGGGGGAGATCAGCTCACTCAGTACGGGCCGGGGATGGAGCCTGGGCCTTTCCTGGGGCTCAGTCCCACCACGGGGGAGATCAGCTCACTCAGTACGGGCCGGGGATGGAGCCTGGGCCTTTCCTGGGGCTCAGTCCCACCCCGGGGGAGATCAGCTCACTCAGTACAGGCCGGGGATGGAGCCTGGGCCTTTCCTGGGGCTCAGTCCCACCCCGGGGGAGATCAGCTCACTCAGTGCAGGCCGGGGATGGAGCCTGGGCCTTTCCTGGGGCTCAGTCCCACCCCGGGGGAGATCAGCTCACTCAGTACAGGCCGGGGATGGAGCCTGGGCCTTTCCTGGGGCTCAGTCCCACCCCGGGGGAGATCAGCTCACTCAGTACAGGCCGGGGATGGAGCCTGGGCCTTTCCTGGGGCTCAGTCCCACCCCGGGGGAGATCAGCTCACTCAGTACAGGCCGGGGATGGAGCCTGGGCCTTTCCTGGGGCTCAGTCCCACCCCGGGGGAGATCAGCTCACTCAGTACAGGCCGGGGATGGAGCCTGGGCCTTTCCTGGGGCTCAGTCCCACCCCGGGGGAGATCAGCTCACTCAGTACAGGCCGGGGATGGAGCCTGGGCCTTTCCTGGGGCTCAGTCCCACCCAGGGGGAGATCAGCTCACTCAGTGCAGGCCGGGGATGGAGCCTGGGCCTTTCCTGGGGCTCAGTCCCACCCCGGGGGGAGATCAGCTAACTCAGTGCAGGCCGGGGATGGAGCCTGGGCCTTTCCTGGGGCTCAGTCCCACCCCGGGGGAGATCAGCTAACTCAGTGCAGGCCGGGGATGGAGCCTGGGCCTTTCCTGGGGCTCAGTCCCACCCCGGGGGAGATCAGCTCACTCAGTACAGGCCGGGGATGGAGCCTGGGCCTTTCCTGGGGCTCAGTCCCACCCCGGGGGAGATCAGCTCACTCAGTACAGGCCGGGGATGGAGCCTGGGCCTTTCCTGGGGCTCAGTCCCACCCCGGGGGAGATCAGCTCACTCAGTACAGGCCGGGGATGGAGCCTGGGCCTTTCCTGGGGCTCAGTCCCAACCCGGGGGAGATCAGCTCACTCAGTACAGGCCGGGGATGGAGCCTGGGCCTTTCCTGGGGCTCAGTCCCACCCCGGGGGAGATCAGCTCACTCAGTACAGGCCGGGGATGGAGCCTGGGCCTTTCCTGGGGCTCAGTCCCACCCCGGGGGGTGATCAGCTCACTCAGTACAGGCCGGGGATGGAGCCTGGGCCTTTCCTGGGGCTCAGTCCCACCCCGGGGGAGATCAGCTCACTCAGTACAGGCCGGGGATGGAGCCTGGGCCTTTCCTGGGGCTCAGTCCCACCCCGGGGGAGATCAGCTCACTCAGTACAGGCCGGGGATGGAGCCTGGGCCTTTCCTGGGGCTCAGTCCCACCCCGGGGGAGATCAGCTCACTCAGTACAGGCCGGGGATGGAGCCTGGGCCTTTCCTGGGGCTCAGTCCCACCCCGGGGGGGATCAGCTCACTCAGTGCAGGCCGGGGATGGAGCCTGGGCCTTTCCTGGGGCTCAGTCCCACCCCGGGGGGAGATCAGCTCACTCAGTGCAGGCCGGGGATGGAGCCTGGGCCTTTCCTGGGGCTCAGTCCCACCCCGGGGGAGATCAGCTCACTCAGTACAGGCCGGGGATGGAGCCTGGGCCTTTCCTGGGGCTCAGTCCCACCCCGGGGGAGATCAGCTCACTCAGTACAGGCCGGGGATGGAGCCTGGGCCTTTCCTGGGGCTCAGTCCCACCCCGGGGGAGATCAGCTCACTCAGTACAGGCCGGGGATGGAGCCTGGGCCTTTCCTGGGGCTCAGTCCCAACCCGGGGGAGATCAGCTCACTCAGTACAGGCCGGGGATGGAGCCTGGGCCTTTCCTGGGGCTCAGTCCCACCCCGGGGGAGATCAGCTCACTCAGTACAGGCCGGGGATGGAGCCTGGGCCTTTCCTGGGGATCAGACCCACCCCGGGGGGTGATCAGCTCACTCAGTACAGGCCGGGGATGGAGCCTGGGCCTTTCCTGGGGCTCAGTCCCACCCCGGGGGAGATCAGCTCACTCAGTACGGGCCGGGGATGGAGCCTGGGCCTTTCCAGGGGATCAGTTCCACCCCGGGGGAGATCAGCTCACTCAGTACGGGCCGGGGATGGAGCCTGGGCCTTTCCTGGGGCTCAGTCCCACCACGGGGGAGATCAGCTCACTCAGTACGGGCCGGGGATGGAGCCTGGGCCTTTCCTGGGGCTCAGTCCCACCCCGGGGGAGATCAGCTCACTCAGTACAGGCCGGGGATGGAGCCTGGGCCTTTCCTGGGGCTCAGTCCCACCCCGGGGGAGATCAGCTCACTCAGTGCAGGCCGGGGATGGAGACTGGGCCTTTCCTGGGGCTCAGTCCCACCCCGGGGGAGATCAGCTCACTCAGTACAGGCCGGGGATGGAGCCTGGGCCTTTCCTGGGGCTCAGTCCCACCCCGGGGGAGATCAGCTCACTCAGTACAGGCCGGGGATGGAGCCTGGGCCTTTCCTGGGGCTCAGTCCCACCCCGGGGGAGATCAGCTCACTCAGTACAGGCCGGGGATGGAGCCTGGGCCTTTCCTGGGGCTCAGTCCCACCCCGGGGGAGATCAGCTCACTCAGTACAGGCCGGGGATGGAGCCTGGGCCTTTCCTGGGGCTCAGTCCCACCCCGGGGGAGATCAGCTCACTCAGTACAGGCCGGGGATGGAGCCTGGGCCTTTCCTGGGGCTCAGTCCCACCCAGGGGGAGATCAGCTCACTCAGTGCAGGCCGGGGATGGAGCCTGGGCCTTTCCTGGGGCTCAGTCCCACCCCGGGGGGAGATCAGCTAACTCAGTGCAGGCCGGGGATGGAGCCTGGGCCTTTCCTGGGGCTCAGTCCCACCCCGGGGGAGATCAGCTAACTCAGTGCAGGCCGGGGATGGAGCCTGGGCCTTTCCTGGGGCTCAGTCCCACCCCGGGGGAGATCAGCTCACTCAGTACAGGCCGGGGATGGAGCCTGGGCCTTTCCTGGGGCTCAGTCCCACCCCGGGGGAGATCAGCTCACTCAGTACAGGCCGGGGATGGAGCCTGGGCCTTTCCTGGGGCTCAGTCCCACCCCGGGGGAGATCAGCTCACTCAGTACAGGCCGGGGATGGAGCCTGGGCCTTTCCTGGGGCTCAGTCCCAACCCGGGGGAGATCAGCTCACTCAGTACAGGCCGGGGATGGAGCCTGGGCCTTTCCTGGGGCTCAGTCCCACCCCGGGGGAGATCAGCTCACTCAGTACAGGCCGGGGATGGAGCCTGGGCCTTTCCTGGGGCTCAGTCCCACCCCGGGGGGTGATCAGCTCACTCAGTACAGGCCGGGGATGGAGCCTGGGCCTTTCCTGGGGCTCAGTCCCACCCCGGGGGAGATCAGCTCACTCAGTACGGGCCGGGGATGGAGCCTGGGCCTTTCCAGGGGCTCAGTCCCACCCCGGGGGAGATCAGCTCACTCAGTACAGGCCGGGGATGGAGCCTGGGCCTTTCCTGGGGCTCAGTCCCACCACGGGGGAGATCAGCTCACTCAGTACAGGCCGGGGATGGAGCCTGGGCCTTTCCTGGGGCTCAGTCCCACCCCGGGGGAGATCAGCTCACTCAGTACAGGCCGGGGATGGAGCCTGGGCCTTTCCTGGGGCTCAGTCCCACCCCGGGGGAGATCAGCTCACTCAGTACAGGCCGGGGATGGAGCCTGGGCCTTTCCTGGGGCTCAGTCCCACCCCGGGGGAGATCAGCTCACTCAGTACAGGCCGGGGATGGAGCCTGGGCCTTTCCTGGGGCTCAGTCCCACCCCGGGGGAGATCAGCTCACTCAGTACAGGCCGGGGATGGAGCCTGGGCCTTTCCTGGGGCTCAGTCCCACCCCGGGGGAGATCAGCTCACTCAGTACAGGCCGGGGATGGAGCCTGGGCCTTTCCTGGGGTTCAGTCCCACCCCGGGGGAGATCAGCTCACTCAGTACAGGCCGGGGATGGAGCCTGGGCCTTTCCTGGGGCTCAGTCCCACCCCGGGGCAGATCAGCTCACTCAGTACAGGCCGGGGATGGAGCCTGGGCCTTTCCTGGGGCTCAGTCCCACCCCGGGGGAGATCAGCTCACTCAGTGCAGGCCGGGGATGGAGCCTGGGCCTTTCCTGGGGCTCAGTCCCACCCCGGGGGAGATCAGATCACTCAGTGCAGGCCGGGGATGGAGCCTGGGCCTTTCCTGGGGCTCAGTCCCACCCCGGGGATGGATCAGCTAACTCAGTGCAGGCCGGGGATCGAGCCTGGGCCTTTCCTGGGGCTCAGTCCCACCCCGGGGGAGATCAGCTCACTCAGTACAGGCCGGGGATGGAGCCTGGGCCTTTCCTGGGGCTCAGTCCCACCCCGGGGGAGATCAGCTCACTCAGTACAGGCCGGGGATGGAGCCTGGGCCTTTCCTGGGGCTCAGTCCCACCCTGGGGGAGATCAGCTCACTCAGTACAGGCCGGGGATGGAGCCTGGGCCTTTCCTGGGGCTCAGTCCCAACCCGGGGGAGATCAGCTCACTCAGTACAGGCCGGGGATGGAGCCTGGGCATTTCCTGGGGCTCAGTCCCACCCCGGGGGAGATCAGCTCACTCAGTACAGGCCGGGGATGGAGCCTGGGCCTTTCCTGGGGCTCAGTCCCACCCCGGGGGGTGATCAGCTCACTCAGTACAGGCCGGGGATGGAGCCTGGGCCTTTCCTGGGGCTCAGTCCCACCCCGGGGGAGATCAGCTCACTCAGTACGGGCCGGGGATGGAGCCTGGGCCTTACCTGGGACTCAGTCCCACCACGGGGGTGATCAGCTCACTCAGTACTGGCCGGGGATGGAGCCTGGGCCTTTCCTGGGGCTCAGTCCCACCCCGGGGGAGATCAGCTCACTCAGTACAGGCCGGGGATGGAGCCTGGGCCTTTCCTGGGGCTCAGTCCCACCCCGGGGGAGATCAGCTCACTCAGTACAGGCCGGGGATGGAGCCTGGGCCTTTCCTGGGGCTCAGTCCCACCCCGGGGGAGATCAGCTCACTCAGTACAGGCCGGGGATGGAGCCTGGGCCTTTCCTGGGGCTCAGTCCCACCCCGGGGGAGATCAGCTCACTCAGTACAGGCCGGGGATGGAGCCTGGGCCTTTCCTGGGGCTCAGTCCCACCCCGGGGGAGATCAGCTCACTCAGTACAGGCCGGGGATGGAGCCTGGGCCTTTCCTGGGGCTCAGTCCCACCCCGGGGGAGATCAGCCCACTCAGTACAGGCCGGGGATGGAGCCTGGGCCTTTCCTGGGGCTCAGTCCCAACCCGGGGGAGATCAGCTCACTCAGTACAGGCCGGGGATGGAGCCTGGGCCTTTCCTGGGGCTCAGTCCCACCCCGGGGGAGATCAGCTCACTCAGTACAGGCCGGGGATGGAGCCTGGGCCTTTCCTGGGGCTCAGTCCCACCCCGGGGGGTGATCAGCTCACTCAGTACAGGCCGGGGATGGAGCCTGGGCCTTTCCTGGGGCTCAGTCCCACCCCGGGGGAGATCAGCTCACTCAGTACGGGCCGGGGATGGAGCCTGGGCCTTTCCAGGGGCTCAGTCCCACCCCGGGGGAGATCAGCTCACTCAGTACAGGCCGGGGATGGAGCCTGGGCCTTTCCTGGGGCTCAGTCCCACCACGGGGGAGATCAGCTCACTCAGTACAGGCCGGGGATGGAGCCTGGGCCTTTCCTGGGGCTCAGTCCCACCCCGGGGGAGATCAGCTCACTCAGTACAGGCCGGGGATGGAGCCTGGGCCTTTCCTGGGGCTCAGTCCCACCCCGGGGGAGATCAGCTCACTCAGTACAGGCCGGGGATGGAGCCTGGGCCTTTCCTGGGGCTCAGTCCCACCCCGGGAGAGATCAGCTCACTCAGTACAGGCCGGGGATGGAGCCTGGGCCTTTCCTGGGGCTCAGTCCCACCCCGGGGGAGATCAACTCACTCAGTACAGGCCGGGGATGGAGCCTGGGCCTTTCCTGGGGTTCAGTCCCACCCCGGGGGAGATCAGCTCACTCAGTACAGGCCGGGGATGGAGCCTGGGCCTTTCCTGGGGCTCAGTCCCACCCCGGGGCAGATCAGCTCACTCAGTACAGGCCGGGGATGGAGCCTGGGCCTTTCCTGGGGCTCAGTCCCACCCCGGGGGAGATCAGCTCACTCAGTGCAGGCCGGGGATGGAGCCTGGGCCTTTCCTGGGGCTCAGTCCCACCCCGGGGGAGATCAGATCACTCAGTGCAGGCCGGGGATGGAGCCTGGGCCTTTCCTGGGGCTCAGTCCCACCCCGGGGATGGATCAGCTAACTCAGTGCAGGCCGGGGATCGAGCCTGGGCCTTTCCTGGGGCTCAGTCCCACCCCGGGGGAGATCAGCTCAATCAGTACAGGGCGGTGATGGAGCCTGGGCCTTTCCTGGGGCTCAGTCCCACCCCGGGGGAGATCAGCTCACTCAGTACAGGCCGGGGATGGAGCCTGGGCCTTTCCTGGGGCTCAGTCCCACCCTGGGGGAGATCAGCTCACTCAGTACAGGCCGGGGATGGAGCCTGGGCCTTTCCTGGGGCTCAGTCCCAACCCGGGGGAGATCAGCTCACTCAGTACAGGCCGGGGATGGAGCCTGGGCCTTTCCTGGGGCTCAGTCCCAACCCGGGGGAGATCAGCTCACTCAGTACAGGCCGGGGATGGAGCCTGGGCCTTTCCTGGGGCTCAGTCCCACCCCGGGGGAGATCAGCTCACTCAGTACAGGCCCGGGATGGAGCCTGGGCCTTTCCTGGGGCTCAGTCCCACCCCGGGGGAGATCAGCTCACTCAGTACAGGCCGGGGATGGAGCCTGGGCCTTTCCTGGGGCTCAGTCCCAACCCGGGGGAGATCAGCTCACTCAGTACAGGCCGAGGATGGAGCCGGGGCCTTTCCTGGGACTCAGTCCCACCCCGGGGGTGATCAGCTCACTCAGTACAGGCCGGAGATGGAGCCTGGGCCTTTCCTGAGGCTCAGTCCCACCCCGGGGGAGATCAGCTCACTCAGTACAGGCCGGGGATGGAGCCTGGGCCTTTCCTGGGGCTCAGTCCCACCCCGGGGGAGATCAGCTCACTCAGTACAGGCCGGGGATGGAGCCTGGGCCTTTCCTGGGGCTCAGTCCCACCCCGGGGGAGATCAGCTCACTCAGTACAGGCCGGGGATGGAGCCAGGGCCTTTCCTGGGGCTCAGTCCCACCCCGGGGGAGATCAGCTCACTCAGCACAGGCCGGGGATGGAGCCTGGGCCTTTCCTGGGGCTCAGTCCCACCCCGGGGGAGATCAGCTCACTCAGCACAGGCCGGGGATGGAGCCTGGGCCTTTCCTGGGGCTCAGTCCCACCCCGGGGGAGATCAGCTCACTCAGTACAGGCCGGGGATGGAGCCTGGGCCTTTCCTGGGGCTCAGTCCCACCCCGGGGGAGATCAGCTCACTCAGTACAGGCCGGGGATGGAGCCTGGGCCTTTCCTGGGGCTCAGTCCCACCCCGGGGGAGGTCAGCTCACTCAGTACAGGCCGGGGATGGAGCCTGGGCCTTTCCTGGGGCTCAGTCCCACCACGGGGGAGATCAGCTCACTCAGTACAGGCCGGGGATGGAGCCTGGGCCTTTCCTGGGGTTCAGTCCCACCCCGGGGGAGATCATCTCACTCAGTACAGGCCGGAGATTGAGCCTGGGCCTTTCCTGGGGCTCAGTCCCACCCCGGGGGAGGTCAGCTCACTCAGTACAGGCCGGGGATGGAGCCTGGGCCTTTCCTGGGGTTCAGTCCCACCTTGGGGGAGATCAGCTCACTCAGTACAGGCCGGGGATGGAGCCTGGGCCTTTCCTGGGGCTCAGTCCCACCCCGGGGGAGATCAGCTCACTCAGTACAGGCCGGGGATGGAGCCTGGGCCTTTCCTGGGGCTCACTCCCACCCCGGGGGAGATCAGCTCACTCAGTACAGGCCGGGGATGGAGCCTGGGCCTTTCCTGGGGCTCAGTCCCACCCCGGGGGAGGTCAGCTCACTCAGTACAGGCCGGGGATGGAGCCTGGGCCTTTCCTGGGGCTCAATCCCACCCCGGGTAGGTCAGCTCACTCAGTACAGGCCGGGGATGGAGCCTGGGCCTTTCCTGGGGCTCAGTCCCACCCCGGGGGGAGATCAGCTCACTCAGTACAGGCCGGGGATGGAGCCTGGGCCTTTCCTGGGGCTCAGTCCCACCCCGGGGGAGGTCAGCTCACTCAGTGCAGGCCGGGGATGGAGCCTGGGCCTTTCCTGGGGCTCAGTCCCATCCCGAGGGAGGTCAGCTCACTCAGTACAGGACGGGGATGGAGCCTGGGCCTTTCCTGGGGTTCAGTCCCACCCCGGGGGAGGTCAGCTCACTCAGTACAGGCCGGGGATGGAGCCTGGGCCTTTCCTGGGGCTCAGTCCCACCCCGGGGGAGGTCAGCTCACTCAGTACAGGCCGGGGATGGAGCCTGGGCCTTTCCTGGGGTTCAGTCCCACCCCGGGGGAGATCAGCTCACTCAGTACAGGCCGGGGATGTAGCCTGGGCCTTTCCTGGGGTTCAGTCCCACCCCGGGGGAGATCAGCTCACTCAGTACAGGCCGGGGATGGAGCCTGGGCCTTTCCTGGGGACCAGTCCCACCCCGGGGGTGATCAGCTCACTCAGTACAGGCCGGGGATGGAGCCTGGGCCTTTCCTGGGGCTCAGTCCCACCCCGGGGGAGATCAGCTCACTCAGTACAGGCCGGGAATGGAGCCTGGGCCTTTCCTGGGGCTCAGTCCCACCCCGGGGGAGGTCAGCTCACTCAGTACAGGCCGGGGATGGAGCCTGGGCCTTTCCTGGGGCTCAGTCCCACCCCGGGGGAGGTCAGCTCACTCAGTACAGGCCGGGGATGGAGCCTGGGCCTTTCCTGGGGCTCAGTCCCACCCCGGGGGGAGATCAGCTCACTCAGTACAGGCCGGGGATGGAGCCTGGGCCTTACCTGGGGCTCAGTCCCACCCCGGGGGAGGTCAGCTCACTCAGTACAGGCCGGGGATGGAGCCTGGGCCTTTCCTGGGGCTCAGTCCCACCCCGAGGGAGGTCAGCTCACTCAGTACAGGCCGGGGATGGAGCCTGGGCCTTTCCTGGGGTTCAGTCCCACCCCGGGGGAGGTCAGCTCACTCAGTACAGGCCGGGGATGGAGCCTGGGCCTTTCCTGGGGTTCAGTCCCACCCCGGGGGAGATCAGCTCACTCAGTACAGGCCGGGGATGGAGCCTGGGCCTTTCCTGGGGACCAGTCCCACCCCGGGGGTGATCAGCTCACTCAGTGCAGGCCGGGGATGGAGCCTGGGCCTTTCCTGGGGCTCAGTCCCACCACGGGGGAGATCAGCTCACTCAGTACAGGCCGGGGATGGAGCCTGGGCCTTTCCTGGGGCTCAGTCCCACCCCGGGGGAGATCAGCTCACTCAGTGCAGGCCGGGGATGGAGCCTGGGCCTTTCCTGGGACTCAGTCCCACCCCGGGGGAGATCAGCTCACTCAGTACAGGCCGGGGATGGAGCCTGGGCCTTTCCTGGGGCTCAGTCCCACCCCGGGGGAGATCAGCTCACTCAGTACAGGCCGGGGATGGAGCCTGGGCCTTTCCTGGGGCTCAGTCCCACCCCGGGGGAGGTCAGCTCACTCAGTACAGGCCGGGGATGGAGCCTGGGCCTTTCCTGGGGCTCAGTCCCACCCCGGGGGAGATCAGCTCACTCAGTGCAGGCCGGGCATGGAGCCTGGGCCTTTCCTGGGGCTCAGTCCCACCCCGGGGGAGATCAGCTCACTCAGTACAGGCCGGGGATGGAGCCTGGGCCTTTCCTGGGGCTCAGTCCCACCCCGGGGGAGATCAGCTCACTCAGTACGGTCCGGGGATGGAGCCTGGGCCTTTCCTGGGGCTCAGTCCCACCCCGGGGGAGATCAGCTCACTCAGTACAGGCCGGGGATGGAGCCTGGGCCTTTCCTGGGGCTCAGTCCCAACCCGGGGGAGATCAGCTCACTCAGTACAGGCCGGGGATGGAGCCTGGGCCTTTCCTGGGGCTCAGTCCCACCCCGGGGGAGATCAGCTCACTCAGTACAGGCCGGGGATGGAGCCTGGGCCTTTCCTGGGGCTCAGTCCTACCCCGGGGGAGATCAGCTCACTCAGTACAGGCCGGGGATGGAGCCTGGGCCTTTCCTGGGGCTCAGTCCCACCCCGGGGGAGATCAGCTCACTCAGTACAGGCCGGGGATGGAGCCTGGGCCTTTCCTGGGGCTCAGTCCCAACCCGGGGGAGATCAGCTCACTCAGTACAGGCCGGGGATGGAGCCTGGGCCTTTCCTGGGGCTCAGTCCCACCCCGGGGGAGATCATCTCACTCAGTACAGGCCGGGGATGGAGCCTGAGCCTTTCCTGGGGCTCAGTCCCACCCCGGGGGGTGATCAGCTCACTCAGTACAGGCCGGGGATGGAGCCTGGGCCTTTCCTGGGGCTGAGTCCCACCCCGGGGGAGATCATCTCACTCAGTACAGGCCGGGGATGGAGCCTGGGCCTTTCCTGGGGCTCAGTCCCACCCCGGGGGAGATCATCTCACTCAGTACAGGCCGGGGATGGAGCCTGGGCCTTTCCTGGGGCTCAGTCCCACCCCGGGGGAGATCAGCTCACTCAGTACAGGCCGGGGATGGAGCCGGGGCCTTTCCTGGGACTCAGTCCCACCCCGGGGGTGATCAGCTCACTCAGTACAGGCCGGAGATGGAGCCTGGGCCTTTCCTGAGGCTCAGTCCCACCCCGGGTGAGATCAGCTCACTCAGTACAGGCCGGGGATGGAGCCTGGGCCTTTCCTGGGGCTCAGTCCCACCCCGGGGGAGATCAGCTCACTCAGTACAGGCCGGGGATGGAGCCTGGGCCTTTCCTGGGGCTCAGTCCCACCCCGGGGGATATCAGCTCACTCAGTACAGGCCGGGGATGGAGCCTGGGCCTTTCCTGGGGCTCAGTCCCACCCCGGGGGAGATCAGCTCACTCAGCACAGGCTGGGGATGGAGCCTGGGCCTTTCCTGGGGCTCAGTCCCACCCCGGGGGAGATCAGCTCACTCAGTACAGGCCGGGGATGGAGCCTGGGCCTTTCCTGGGGCTCAGTCCCACCCCGGGGGAGATCAGCTCACTCAGTACAGGCCGGGGATGGAGCCTGGGCCTTTCCTGGGGTTCAGTCCCACCCCGGGGGAGATCATCTCACTCAGTACAGGCCGGGGATGGAGCCTGGGCCTTTCCTGGGGCTCAGTCCCACCCCGGGGGAGGTCAGCTCACTCAGTACAGGCCGGGGATGGAGCCTGGGCCTTTCCTGGGGTTCAGTCCCACCTTGGGGGAGATCAGCTCACTCAGTACAGGCTGGGGATGGAGCCTGGGCCTTTCCTGGGGCTCAGTCCCACCCCGGGGGAGATCAGCTCACTCAGTACAGGCCGGGGATGGAGCCTGGGCCTTTCCTGGGGCTCACTCCCACCCCGGGGGAGATCAGCTCACTCAGTACAGGCCGGGGATGGAGCCTGGGCCTTTCCTGGGGCTCAGTCCCACCCCGGGGAAGGTCAGCTCACTCAGTACAGGCCGGGGATGGAGCCTGGGCCTTTCCTGGGGCTCAGTCCCACCCCGGGTAGGTCAGCTCACTCAGTACAGGCCGGGGATGGAGCCTGGGCCTTTCCTGGGGCTCAGTCCCACCCCGGGGGGAGATCAGCTCACTCAGTACAGGCCGGGGATGGAGCCTGGGCCTTTCCTGGGGCTCAGTCCCACCCCGGGGGAGGTCAGCTCACTCAGTGCAGGCCGGGGATGGAGCCTGGGCCTTTCCTGGGGCTCAGTCCCACCCCGAGGGAGGTCAGCTCACTCAGTACAGGCCGGGGATGGAGCCTGGGCCTTTCCTGGGGTTCAGTCCCACCCCGGGGGAGGTCAGCTCACTCAGTACAGGCCGGGGATGGAGCCTGGGCCTTTCCTGGGGCTCAGTCCCACCCCGGGGGAGGTCAGCTCACTCAGTACAGGCCGGGGATGGAGCCTGGGCCTTTCCTGGGGTTCAGTCCCACCCCGGGGGAGATCAGCTCACTCAGTACAGGCCGGGGATGGAGCCTGGGCCTTTCCTGGGGCTCAGTCCCACCCCGGGGGAGGTCAGCTCACTCAGTACAGGCCGGGGATGGAGCCTGGGCCTTTCCTGGGGCTCAGTCCCACCCCGGGGGGAGATCAGGTCACTCAGTACAGGCCGGGGATGGAGCCTGGGCCTTACCTGGGGCTCAGTCCCACCCCGGGGGAGGTCAGCTCACTCAGTACAGGCCGGGGATGGAGCCTGGGCCTTTCCTGGGGCTCAGTCCCACCCCGAGGGAGGTCAGCTCACTCAGTACAGGCCGGGGATGGAGCCTGGGCCTTTCCTGGGGTTCAGTCCCACCCCGGGGGAGGTCAGCTCACTCAGTACAGGCCGGGGATGGAGCCTGGGCCTTTCCTGGGGCTCAGTCCCACCCCGGGGGAGGTCAGCTCACTCAGTACAGGCCGGGGATGGAGCCTGGGCCTTTCCTGGGGTTCAGTCCCACCCCGGGGGAGATCAGCTCACTCAGTACAGGCCGGGGATGGAGCCTGGGCCTTTCCTGGGGTTCAGTCCCACCCCGGGGGAGATCAGCTCACTCAGTACAGGCCGGGGATGGAGCCTGGGCCTTTCCTGGGGACCAGTCCCACCCCGGGGGTGATCAGCTCACTCAGTGCAGGCCGGGGATGGAGCCTGGGCCTTTCCTGGGGCTCAGTCCCACCACGGGGGAGATCAGCTCACTCAGTGCAGGCCGGGGATGGAGCCTGGGCCTTTCCTGGGACTCAGTCCCACCCCGGGGGAGATCAGCTCACTCATTACAGGCCGGGGATGGAGCCTGGGCCTTTCCTGGGGCTCAGTCCCACCCCGGGGGAGGTCAGCTCACTCAGTACAGGCCGGGGATGGAGCCTGGGCCTTTCCTGGGGTTCAGTCCCACCCCGGGGGAGATCAGCTCACTCAGTACAGGCCGGGGATGGAGCCTGGGCCTTTCCTGGGGACCAGTCCCACCCCGGGGGTGATCAGCTCACTCAGTACAGGCCGGGGATGGAGCCTGGGCCTTTCCTGGGGCTCAGTCCCACCCCGGGGGAGATCAGCTCACTCAGTACAGGCCGGGCATGGAGCCTGGGCCTTTCCTGGGGCTCAGTCCCACCCCGGGGGAGATCATCTCACTCAGTACAGGCCGGGGATGGAGCCTGAGCCTTTCCTGGGGCTCAGTCCCACCCCGGGGGGTGATCAGCTCACTCAGTACAGGCCGGGGATGGAGCCTGGGCCTTTCCTGGGGCTGAGTCCCACCCCGGGGGAGATCATCTCACTCAGTACAGGCCGGGGATGGAGCCTGGGCCTTTCCTGGGGCTCAGTCCCACCCCGGGGGAGATCATCTCACTCAGTACAGGCCGGGGATGGAGCCTGGGCCTTTCCTGGGGCTCAGTCCCACCCCGGGGGAGATCAGCTCACTCAGTACAGGCCGGGGATGGAGCCGGGGCCTTTCCTGGGACTCAGTCCCACCCCGGGGGTGATCAGCTCACTCAGTACAGGCCGGAGATGGAGCCTGGGCCTTTCCTGAGGCTCAGTCCCACCCCGGGTGAGATCAGCTCACTCAGTACAGGCCGGGGATGGAGCCTGGGCCTTTCCTGGGGCTCAGTCCCACCCCGGGGGAGATCAGCTCACTCAGTACAGGCCGGGGATGGAGCCTGGGCCTTTCCTGGGGCTCAGTCCCACCCCGGGGGATATCAGCTCACTCAGTACAGGCCGGGGATGGAGCCTGGGCCTTTCCTGGGGCTCAGTCCCACCCCGGGGGAGATCAGCTCACTCAGCACAGGCTGGGGATGGAGCCTGGGCCTTTCCTGGGGCTCAGTCCCACCCCGGGGGAGATCAGCTCACTCAGTACAGGCCGGGGATGGAGCCTGGGCCTTTCCTGGGGCTCAGTCCCACCCCGGGGGAGATCAGCTCACTCAGTACAGGCCGGGGATGGAGCCTGGGCCTTTCCTGGGGTTCAGTCCCACCCCGGGGGAGATCATCTCACTCAGTACAGGCCGGGGATGGAGCCTGGGCCTTTCCTGGGGCTCAGTCCCACCCCGGGGGAGGTCAGCTCACTCAGTACAGGCCGGGGATGGAGCCTGGGCCTTTCCTGGGGTTCAGTCCCACCTTGGGGGAGATCAGCTCACTCAGTACAGGCTGGGGATGGAGCCTGGGCCTTTCCTGGGGCTCAGTCCCACCCCGGGGGAGATCAGCTCACTCAGTACAGGCCGGGGATGGAGCCTGGGCCTTTCCTGGGGCTCACTCCCACCCCGGGGGAGATCAGCTCACTCAGTACAGGCCGGGGATGGAGCCTGGGCCTTTCCTGGGGCTCAGTCCCACCCCGGGGAAGGTCAGCTCACTCAGTACAGGCCGGGGATGGAGCCTGGGCCTTTCCTGGGGCTCAGTCCCACCCCGGGTAGGTCAGCTCACTCAGTACAGGCCGGGGATGGAGCCTGGGCCTTTCCTGGGGCTCAGTCCCACCCCGGGGGGAGATCAGCTCACTCAGTACAGGCCGGGGATGGAGCCTGGGCCTTTCCTGGGGCTCAGTCCCACCCCGGGGGAGGTCAGCTCACTCAGTGCAGGCCGGGGATGGAGCCTGGGCCTTTCCTGGGGCTCAGTCCCACCCCGAGGGAGGTCAGCTCACTCAGTACAGGCCGGGGATGGAGCCTGGGCCTTTCCTGGGGTTCAGTCCCACCCCGGGGGAGGTCAGCTCACTCAGTACAGGCCGGGGATGGAGCCTGGGCCTTTCCTGGGGCTCAGTCCCACCCCGGGGGAGGTCAGCTCACTCAGTACAGGCCGGGGATGGAGCCTGGGCCTTTCCTGGGGTTCAGTCCCACCCCGGGGGAGATCAGCTCACTCAGTACAGGCCGGGGATGGAGCCTGGGCCTTTCCTGGGGCTCAGTCCCACCCCGGGGGAGGTCAGCTCACTCAGTACAGGCCGGGGATGGAGCCTGGGCCTTTCCTGGGGCTCAGTCCCACCCCGGGGGGAGATCAGGTCACTCAGTACAGGCCGGGGATGGAGCCTGGGCCTTACCTGGGGCTCAGTCCCACCCCGGGGGAGGTCAGCTCACTCAGTACAGGCCGGGGATGGAGCCTGGGCCTTTCCTGGGGCTCAGTCCCACCCCGAGGGAGGTCAGCTCACTCAGTACAGGCCGGGGATGGAGCCTGGGCCTTTCCTGGGGTTCAGTCCCACCCCGGGGGAGGTCAGCTCACTCAGTACAGGCCGGGGATGGAGCCTGGGCCTTTCCTGGGGCTCAGTCCCACCCCGGGGGAGGTCAGCTCACTCAGTACAGGCCGGGGATGGAGCCTGGGCCTTTCCTGGGGTTCAGTCCCACCCCGGGGGAGATCAGCTCACTCAGTACAGGCCGGGGATGGAGCCTGGGCCTTTCCTGGGGTTCAGTCCCACCCCGGGGGAGATCAGCTCACTCAGTACAGGCCGGGGATGGAGCCTGGGCCTTTCCTGGGGACCAGTCCCACCCCGGGGGTGATCAGCTCACTCAGTGCAGGCCGGGGATGGAGCCTGGGCCTTTCCTGGGGCTCAGTCCCACCACGGGGGAGATCAGCTCACTCAGTGCAGGCCGGGGATGGAGCCTGGGCCTTTCCTGGGACTCAGTCCCACCCCGGGGGAGATCAGCTCACTCATTACAGGCCGGGGATGGAGCCTGGGCCTTTCCTGGGGCTCAGTCCCACCCCGGGGGAGGTCAGCTCACTCAGTACAGGCCGGGGATGGAGCCTGGGCCTTTCCTGGGGTTCAGTCCCACCCCGGGGGAGATCAGCTCACTCAGTACAGGCCGGGGATGGAGCCTGGGCCTTTCCTGGGGACCAGTCCCACCCCGGGGGTGATCAGCTCACTCAGTACAGGCCGGGGATGGAGCCTGGGCCTTTCCTGGGGCTCAGTCCCACCCCGGGGGAGATCAGCTCACTCAGTACAGGCCGGGCATGGAGCCTGGGCCTTTCCTGGGGCTCAGTCCCACCCCGGGGGAGATCAGCTCACTCAGTACAGGCCGGGGATGGAGCCTGGGCCTTTCCTGGGGCTCAGTCCCACCCCGGGGGAGATCAGCTCACTCAGTACAGGCCGGGGATGGAGCCTGGGCCTTTCCTGGGGCTCAGTCCCACCCCGGGGGAGATCAGCTCACTCAGTACAGGCCGGGGATGGAGCCTGGGCTTTTCCTGGGGCTCAGTCCCACCCCGGGGGGAGATCAGCTCACTCAGTGCATGTCGGGGATGGAGCCTGGGCCTTTCCTGGGGCTCAGTCCCACCCCGGGGGGAGATCAGCTCACTCAGTACAGGCCGGGGATGGAGCCTGGGCCTTTCCTGGGGCTCAGTACCACCCCGGGGGTGATCAGCTCACTCAGTACAGGCCGGGGATGGAGCCTGGGCCTTTCCTGGGGCTCAGTCCCACCCCGGGGGAGATCAGCTCACTCAATACAGGCCGGGGATGGAGCCTGGGCCTTTCCTGGGGCTCAGTCCCACCCCGGGGGTGATCAGCTCACTCAGTACGGGCCGGGATGGAGCCTGGGCCTTTCCTGGGGCTCAGTCCCACCCCGGGGGTGATCAGCTCACTCAGTACGGTCCGGGGATGGAGCCTGGGCCTTTCCTGGGGCTCAGTCCCACCCCGGGGGAGATCAGCTCACTCAGTACGGGCCGGGGATGGAGCCTGGGCCTTTCCTGGGGCTCAGTCCCACCCCGGGGGAGATCAGCTCACTTAGTACAGGCCGGGGATGGAGCCTGGGCCTTTCCTGGGGCTCAGTCCCACCCCGGGGGAGATCAGCTAACTCAGTGCAGGCCGGGCATGGAGCCTGGGCCTTTCCTGGGGCTCAGTCCCACCCCGGGGGAGATCAGCTCACTCAGTACAGGCCGGGGATGGAGCCTGGGCCTTTCCTGGGGCTCAGTCCCACCCCGGGGGAGATCAGCTCACTCAGTACAGGCCGGGGATGGAGCCTGGGCCTTTCCTGGGGCTCAGTCCCACCCCGGGGGAGATCAGCTCACTCAGTACAGGCCGGAGATGGAGCCTGGGCCTTTCCTGGGGCTCAGTCCCACCCCGGGGGGAGATCAGCTCACTCAGTACAGGCCGGGGATGGAACCTCGGCCTTTCCTGGGGCTCAGTCCCACCCCGGGGGTGATCAGCTCACTCAGTACAGGCCGGGGATGGAGCCTGGGCCTTTCCTGGGGCTCAGTCCCACCCCGGGGGAGATCAGCTCACTCAATACAGGCCGGGGATGGAGCCTGGGCCTTTCCTGGGGCTCAGTCCCACCCCGGGGGTGATCAGCTCACTCAGTACGGGCCGGGGATGGAGCCTGGGCCTTTCCTGGGGCTCAGTCCCACCCCGGGGGTGATCAGCTCACTCAGTACGGTCCGGGGATGGAGCCTGGGCCTTTCCTGGGGCTCAGTCCCACCCCGGGGGAGATCAGCTCACTCAGTACAGGCCGGGGATGGAGCCTGGGCCTTTCCTGGGGCTCAGTCCCTCCCCGGGGGAGATCAGCTCACTCAGTACGGGCCGGGGATGGAGCCTGGGCCTTTCCTGGGGCTCAGTCCCACCCCGGGGGAGATCAGCTCACTTAGTACAGGCCGGGGATGGAGCCTGGGCCTTTCCTGGGGCTCAGTCCCACCCCGGGGGAGATCAGCTCACTCAGTACAGGCCGGGGATGGAGCCTGGGCCTTTCCTGGGGCTCAGTCCCACCCCGGGGGAGGTCAGCTCACTCAGTACAGGCCGGGGATGGAGCCTGGGCCTTTCCTGGGGCTCAGTCCCACCCCGGGGGAGGTCAGCTCACTCAGTACAGGCCGGGGATGGAGCCTGGGCCTTTCCTGGGGCTCAGTCCCACCCCGGGGGGAGATCAGCTCACTCAGTACAGGCCGGGGATGGAGCCTGGGCCTTACCTGGGGCTCAGTCCCACCCCGGGGGAGGTCAGCTCACTCAGTACAGGCCGGGGATGGAGCCTGGGCCTTTCCTGGGGCTCAGTCCCACCCCGAGGGAGGTCAGCTCACTCAGTACAGGCCGGGGATGGAGCCTGGGCCTTTCCTGGGGTTCAGTCCCACCCCGGGGGAGGTCAGCTCACTCAGTACAGGCCGGGGATGGAGCCTGGGCCTTTCCTGGGGCTCAGTCCCACCCCGGGGGAGGTCAGCTCACTCAGTACAGGCCGGGGATGGAGCCTGGGCCTTTCCTGGGGTTCAGTCCCACCCCGGGGGAGATCAGCTCACTCAGTACAGGCCGGGGATGGAGCCTGGGCCTTTCCTGGGGTTCAGTCCCACCCCGGGGGAGATCATCTCACTCAGTACAGGCCGGGGATGGAGCCTGGGCCTTTCCTGGGGACCAGTCCCACCCCGGGGGTGATCAGCTCACTCAGTGCAGGCCGGGGATGGAGCCTGGGCCTTTCCTGGGGCTCAGTCCCACCACGGGGGAGATCAGCTCACTCAGTACAGGCCGGGGATGGAGCCTGGGCCTTTCCTGGGGCTCAGTCCCACCCCGGGGGAGATCAGCTCACTCAGTGCAGGCCGGGGATGGAGCCTGGGCCTTTCCTGGGACTCAGTCCCACCCCGGGGGAGATCAGCTCACTCAGTACAGGCCGGGGATGGAGCCTGGGCCTTTCCTGGGGCTCAGTCCCACCCCGGGGGAGATCAGCTCACTCAGTACAGGCCGGGGATGGAGCCTGGGCCTTTCCTGGGGCTCAGTCCCACCCCGGGGGAGATCAGCTCACTCAGTACGGTCCGGGGATGGAGCCTGGGCCTTTCCTGGGGCTCAGTCCCACCCCGGGGGAGATCAGCTCACTCAGTACAGGCCGGGGATGGAGCCTGGGCCTTTCCTGGGGCTCAGTCCCACCCCGGGGGAGATCAGCTCACTCAGTACAGGCCGGGGATGGAGCCTGGGCCTTTCCTGGG
The DNA here is from genome assembly GCF_035084215.1 of Heptranchias perlo. Taxonomy (NCBI): domain Eukaryota; kingdom Metazoa; phylum Chordata; class Chondrichthyes; order Hexanchiformes; family Hexanchidae; genus Heptranchias; species Heptranchias perlo. The sequence goes on from NW_027139142.1 coordinate 291,670, forward strand.
GCTCAGTCCCACCCCGGGGGAGATCAGCTCACTCAGTACAGGCCGGGGATGGAGCCTGGGCCTTTCCTGGGGCTCAGTCCCACCCCGGGGGAGATCAGCTCACTCAGTACAGGCCGGGGATGGAGCCTGGGCCTTTCCTGGGGCTCAGTCCCACCCCGGGGGAGATCAGCTCACTCAGTACAGGCCGGGGATGGAGCCTGGGCCTTTCCTGGGGCTCAGTCCCAACCCGGGGGAGATCAGCTCACTCAGTACAGGCCGGGGATGGAGCCTGGGCCTTTCCTGGGGCTCAGTCCCACCCCGGGGGAGATCAGCTCACTCAGTACAGGCCGGGGATGGAGCCTGGGCCTTTCCTGGGGCTCAGTCCCTCCCCGGGGGAGATCATCTCACTCAGTACAGGCCGGGGATGGAGCCTGAGCCTTTCCTGGGGCTCAGTCCCACCCCGGGGGGTGATCAGCTCACTCAGTACAGGCCGGGGATGGAGCCTGGGCCTTTCCTGGGGCTGAGTCCCACCCAGGGGGAGATCATCTCACTCAGTACAGGCCGGGGATGGAGCCTGGGCCTTTCCTGGGGCTCAGTCCCACCCCGGGGGAGATCATCTCACTCAGTACAGGCCGGGGATGGAGCCTGGGCCTTTCCTGGGGCTCAGTCCCACCCCGGGGGAGATCAGCTCACTCAGTACAGGCCGGGGATGGAGCCTGGGCCTTTCCTGGGGCTCAGTCCCACCCCGGGGGAGATCAGCTCACTCAGTGCAGGTCGGGGATGGAGCCTGGGCCTTTCCTGGGGCTCAGTCCCACCCCGGGGATAGATCAGCTCACTCAGTACGGTCCGGGGATGGAGCCTGGGCCTTTCCTGGGGCTCAGTCCCACCCCGGGGGAGATCAGCTCACTCAGTACAGGCCGGGGATGGAGCCGGGGCCTTTCCTGGGACTCAGTCCCACCCCGGGGGTGATCAGCTCACTCAGTACAGGCCGGAGATGGAGCCTGGGCCTTTCCTGAGGCTCAGTCCCACCCCGGGGGAGATCAGCTCACTCAGTACAGGCCGGGGATGGAGCCTGGGCCTTTCCTGGGGCTCAGTCCCACCCCGGGGGAGATCAGCTCACTCAGTACAGGCCGGGGATGGAGCCTGGGCCTTTCCTGGGGCTCAGTCCCACCCCGGGGGAGATCAGCTCACTCAGTACAGGCCGGGGATGGAGCCTGGGCCTTTCCTGAGGCTCAGTCCCACCCCGGGGGAGATCAGCTCACTCAGTACAGGCCGGGGATGGAGCCTGGGCCTTTCCTGGGGCTCAGTCCCACCCCGGGGGAGATCAGCTCACTCAGTACAGGCCGGGGATGGAGCCTGGGCCTTTCCTGGGGTTCAGTCCCACCCCGGGGGAGATCAGCTCACTCAGTACAGGCCGGGGATGGAGCCTGGGCCTTTCCTGGGGCTCAGTCCCACCCCGGGGGAGATCAGCTCACTCAGTACAGGCCGGGGATGGAGCCGGGGCCTTTCCTGGGACTCAGTCCCACCCCGGGGGTGATCAGCTCACTCAGTACAGGCCGGAGATGGAGCCTGGGCCTTTCCTGAGGCTCAGTCCCACCCCGGGGGAGATCAGCTCACTCAGTACAGGCCGGGGATGGAGCCTGGGCCTTTCCTGGGGCTCAGTCCCACCCCGGGGGAGATCAGCTCACTCAGTACAGGCCGGGGATGGAGCCTGGGCCTTTCCTGGGGCTCAGTCCCACCCCGGGGGAGATCAGCTCACTCAGCACAGGCCGGGGATGGAGCCTGGGCCTTTCCTGGGGCTCAGTCCCACCCCGGGGGAGATCAGCTCACTCAGTACAGGCCGGGGATGGAGCCTGGGCCTTTCCTGGGGCTCAGTCCCACCCCGGGGGAGATCAGCTCACTCAGTACAGGCCGGGGATGGAGCCTGGGCCTTTCCTGGGGTTCAGTCCCACCCCGGGGGAGATCATCTCACTCAGTACAGGCCGGGGATGGAGCCTGGGCCTTTCCTGGGGCTCAGTCCCACCCCGGGGGAGGTCAGCTCACTCAGTACAGGCCGGGGATGGAGCCTGGGCCTTTCCTGGGGTTCAGTCCCACCTTGGGGGAGATCAGCTCACTCAGTACAGGCCGGGGATGGAGCCTGGGCCTTTCCTGGGGCTCAGTCCCACCCCGGGGGAGATCAGCTCACTCAGTACAGGCCGGGGATGGAGCCTGGGCCTTTCCTGGGGCTCACTCCCACCCCGGGGGAGATCAGCTCACTCAGTACAGGCCGGGGATGGAGCCTGGGCCTTTCCTGGGGCTCAGTCCCACCCCGGGGGTGATCAGCTCACTCAGTACAGGCCGGGGATGGAGCCTGGGCCTTTCCTGGGGCTCAGTCCCACCCCGGGGTAGGTCAGCTCACTCAGTACAGGCCGGGGATGGAGCCTGGGCCTTTCCTGGGGCTCAGTCCCACCCCGGGGGGAGATCAGCTCACTCAGTACAGGCCGGGGATGGAGCCTGGGCCTTTCCTGGGGCTCAGTCCCACCCCGGGGGAGGTCAGCTCACTCAGTGCAGGCCGGGGATGGAGCCTGGGCCTTTCCTGGGGCTCAGTCCCACCCCGAGGGAGGTCAGCTCACTCAGTACAGGCCGGGGATGGAGCCTGGGCCTTTCCTGGGGTTCAGTCCCACCCCGGGGGAGGTCAGCTCACTCAGTACAGGCCGGGGATGGAGCCTGGGCCTTTCCTGGGGCTCAGTCCCACCCCGGGGGAGGTCAGCTCACTCAGTACAGGCCGGGGATGGAGCCTGGGCCTTTCCTGGGGTTCAGTCCCACCCCGGGGGAGATCAGCTCACTCAGTACAGGCCGGGGATGGAGCCTGGGCCTTACCTGGGGCTCAGTCCCACCCCGGGGGAGGTCAGCTCACTCAGTACAGGCCGGGGATGGAGCCTGGGCCTTTCCTGGGGCTCAGTCCCACCCCGAGGGAGGTCAGCTCACTCAGTACAGGCCGGGGATGGAGCCTGGGCCTTTCCTGGGGTTCAGTCCCACCCCGGGGGAGGTCAGCTCACTCAGTACAGGCCGGAGATGGAGCCTGGGCCTTTCCTGAGGCTCAGTCCCACCCCGGGGGAGATCAGCTCACTCAGTACAGGCCGGGGATGGAGCCTGGGCCTTTCCTGGGGCTCAGTCCCACCCCGGGGGAGATCAGCTCACTCAGTACAGGCCGGGGATGGAGCCTGGGCCTTTCCTGGGGCTCAGTCCCACCCCGGGGGAGATCAGCTCACTCAGCACAGGCCGGGGATGGAGCCTGGGCCTTTCCTGGGGCTCAGTCCCACCCCGGGGGAGATCAGCTCACTCAGTACAGGCCGGGGATGGAGCCTGGGCCTTTCCTGGGGCTCAGTCCCACCCCGGGGGAGATCAGCTCACTCAGTACAGGCCGGGGATGGAGCCTGGGCCTTTCCTGGGGTTCAGTCCCACCCCGGGGGAGATCATCTCACTCAGTACAGGCCGGGGATGGAGCCTGGGCCTTTCCTGGGGCTCAGTCCCACCCCGGGGGAGGTCAGCTCACTCAGTACAGGCCGGGGATGGAGCCTGGGCCTTTCCTGGGGTTCAGTCCCACCTTGGGGGAGATCAGCTCACTCAGTACAGGCCGGGGATGGAGCCTGGGCCTTTCCTGGGGCTCAGTCCCACCCCGGGGGAGATCAGCTCACTCAGTACAGGCCGGGGATGGAGCCTGGGCCTTTCCTGGGGCTCACTCCCACCCCGGGGGAGATCAGCTCACTCAGTACAGGCCGGGGATGGAGCCTGGGCCTTTCCTGGGGCTCAGTCCCACCCCGGGGGTGATCAGCTCACTCAGTACAGGCCGGGGATGGAGCCTGGGCCTTTCCTGGGGCTCAGTCCCACCCCGGGGTAGGTCAGCTCACTCAGTACAGGCCGGGGATGGAGCCTGGGCCTTTCCTGGGGCTCAGTCCCACCCCGGGGGGAGATCAGCTCACTCAGTACAGGCCGGGGATGGAGCCTGGGCCTTTCCTGGGGCTCAGTCCCACCCCGGGGGAGGTCAGCTCACTCAGTGCAGGCCGGGGATGGAGCCTGGGCCTTTCCTGGGGCTCAGTCCCACCCCGAGGGAGGTCAGCTCACTCAGTACAGGCCGGGGATGGAGCCTGGGCCTTTCCTGGGGTTCAGTCCCACCCCGGGGGAGGTCAGCTCACTCAGTACAGGCCGGGGATGGAGCCTGGGCCTTTCCTGGGGCTCAGTCCCACCCCGGGGGAGGTCAGCTCACTCAGTACAGGCCGGGGATGGAGCCTGGGCCTTTCCTGGGGTTCAGTCCCACCCCGGGGGAGATCAGCTCACTCAGTACAGGCCGGGGATGGAGCCTGGGCCTTACCTGGGGCTCAGTCCCACCCCGGGGGAGGTCAGCTCACTCAGTACAGGCCGGGGATGGAGCCTGGGCCTTTCCTGGGGCTCAGTCCCACCCCGAGGGAGGTCAGCTCACTCAGTACAGGCCGGGGATGGAGCCTGGGCCTTTCCTGGGGTTCAGTCCCACCCCGGGGGAGGTCAGCTCACTCAGTACAGGCCGGGGATGGAGCCTGGGCCTTTCCTGGGGCTCAGTCCCACCCCGGGGGAGGTCAGCTCACTCAGTACAGGCCGGGGATGGAGCCTGGGCCTTTCCTGGGGTTCAGTCCCACCCCGGGGGAGATCAGCTCACTCAGTACAGGCCGGGGATGGAGCCTGGGCCTTTCCTGGGGACCAGTCCCACCCCGGGGGTGATCAGCTCACTCAGTGCAGGCCGGGGATGGAGCCTGGGCCTTTCCTGGGGCTCAGTCCCACCACGGGGGAGATCAGCTCACTCAGTGCAGGCCGGGGATGGAGCCTGGGCCTTTCCTGGGACTCAGTCCCACCCCGGGGGAGATCAGCTCACTCAGTACAGGCCGGGGATGGAGCCTGGGCCTTTCCTGGGGCTCAGTCCCACCCCGGGGGAGATCAGCTCACTCAGTACAGGCCGGGGATGGAGCCTGGGCCTTTCCTGGGGCTCAGTCCCACCCCGGGGGAGGTCAGCTCACTCAGTACAGGCCGGGGATGGAGCCTGGGCCTTTCCTGGGGTTCAGTCCCACCCCGGGGGAGATCAGCTCACTCAGTACAGGCCGGGGATGGAGCCTGGGCCTTTCCTGGGGACCAGTCCCACCCCGGGGGTGATCAGCTCACTCAGTACAGGCCGGGGATGGAGCCTGGGCCTTTCCTGGGGCTCAGTCCCACCCCGGGGGAGATCAGCTCACTCAGTACAGGCCGGGCATGGAGCCTGGGCCTTTCCTGGGGCTCAGTCCCACCCCGGGGGAGATCAGCTCACTCAGTACAGGCCGGGGATGGAGCCTGGGCCTTTCCTGGGGCTCAGTCCCACCCCGGGGGAGATCAGCTCACTCAGTACAGGCCGGGGATGGAGCCTGGGCCTTTCCTGGGGCTCAGTCCCACCCCGGGGGAGATCAGCTCACTCAGTACAGGCCGGGGATGGAGCCTGGGCCTTTCCTGGGGCTCAGTCCCACCCCGGGGGGAGATCAGCTCACTCAGTGCAGGTCGGGGATGGAGCCTGGGCCTTTCCTGGGGCTCAGTCCCACCCCGGGGGGAGATCAGCTCACTCAGTACAGGCCGGGGATGGAGCCTGGGCCTTTCCTGGGGCTCAGTACCACCCCGGGGGTGATCAGCTCACTCAGTACAGGCCGGGGATGGAGCCTGGGCCTTTCCTGGGGCTCAGTCCCACCCCGGGGGAGATCAGCTCACTCAATACAGGCCGGGGATGGAGCCTGGGCCTTTCCTGGGGCTCAGTCCCACCCCGGGGGTGATCAGCTCACTCAGTACGGGCCGGGATGGAGCCTGGGCCTTTCCTGGGGCTCAGTCACACCCCGGGGGTGATCAGCTCACTCAGTACGGTCCGGGGATGGAGCCTGGGCCTTTCCTGGGGCTCAGTCCCACCCCGGGGGAGATCAGCTCACTCAGTACGGGCCGGGGATGGAGCCTGGGCCTTTCCTGGGGCTCAGTCCCACCCCGGGGGAGATCAGCTCACTTAGTACAGGCCGGGGATGGAGCCTGGGCCTTTCCTGGGGCTCAGTCCCACCCCGGGGGAGATCAGCTCACTCAGTGCAGGCCGGGCATGGAGCCTGGGCCTTTCCTGGGGCTCAGTCCCACCCCGGGGGAGATCAGCTCACTCAGTACAGGCCGGGGATGGAGCCTGGGCCTTTCCTGGGGCTCAGTCCCACCCCGGGGGAGATCAGCTCACTCAGTACAGGCCGGGGATGGAGCCTGGGCCTTTCCTGGGGCTCAGTCCCACCCCGGGGGAGATCAGCTCACTCAGTACAGGCCGGGGATGGAGCCTGGGCCTTTCCTGGGGCTCAGTCCCACCCCGGGGGGAGATCAGCTCACTCAGTACAGGCCGGGGATGGAGCCTGGGCCTTTCCTGGGGCTCAGTCCCACCCCGGGGGTGATCAGCTCACTCAGTACAGGCCGGGGATGGAGCCTGGGCCTTTCCTGGGGCTCAGTCCCACCCCGGGGGAGATCAGCTCACTCAATACAGGCCGGGGATGGAGCCTGGGCCTTTCCTGGGGCTCAGTCCCACCCCGGGGGTGATCAGCTCACTCAGTACGGGCCGGGATGGAGCCTGGGCCTTTCCTGGGGCTCAGTCCCACCCCGGGGGTGATCAGCTCACTCAGTACGGTCCGGGGATGGAGCCTGGGCCTTTCCTGGGGCTCAGTCCCACCCCGGGGGAGATCAGCTCACTCAGTACAGGCCGGGGATGGAGCCTGGGCCTTTCCTGGGGCTCAGTCCCTCCCCGGGGGAGATCAGCTCACTCAGTACGGGCCGGGGATGGAGCCTGGGCCTTTCCTGGGGCTCAGTCCCACCCCGGGGGAGATCAGCTCACTCAGTACAGGCCGGGGATGGAGCCTGGGCCTTTCCTGGGGCTCAGTCCCACCCCGGGGGAGATCAGCTCACTCAGTGCAGGCCGGGCATGGAGCCTGGGCCTTTCCTGGGGCTCAGTCCCACCCCGGGGGGAGATCAGCTCACTCAGTGCAGGTCGGGGATGGAGCCTGGGCCTTTCCTGGGGCTCAGTCCCACCCCGGGGGGAGATCAGCTCACTCAGTACAGGCCGGGGATGGAGCCTGGGCCTTTCCTGGGGCTCAGTCCCACCCCGGGGGTGATCAGCTCACTCAGTACAGGCCGGGGATGGAGCCTGGGCCTTTCCTGGGGCTCAGTCCCACCCCGGGGGAGATCAGCTCACTCAATACAGGCCGGGGATGGAGCCTGGGCCTTTCCTGGGGCTCAGTCCCACCCCGGGGGTGATCAGCTCACTCAGTACGGGCCGGGATGGAGCCTGGGCCTTTCCTGGGGCTCAGTCCCACCCCGGGGGTGATCAGCTCACTCAGTACGGTCCGGGGATGGAGCCTGGGCCTTTCCTGGGGCTCAGTCCCACCCCGGGGGAGATCAGCTCACTCAGTACAGGCCGGGGATGGAGCCTGGGCCTTTCCTGGGGCTCAGTCCCTCCCCGGGGGAGATCAGCTCACTCAGTACGGGCCGGGGATGGAGCCTGGGCCTTTCCTGGGGCTCAGTCCCACCCCGGGGGAGATCAGCTCACTTAGTACAGGCCGGGGATGGAGCCTGGGCCTTTCCTGGGGCTCAGTCCCACCCCGGGGGTGATCAGCTCACTCAGTACAGGCCGGGGATGGAGCCTGGGCCTTTCCTGGGGCTCAGTCCCACCCCGGGGGTGATCAGCTCACTCAGTACAGGCCGGGGATGGAGCCTGGGCCTTTCCTGGGGCTCAGTCCCACCCCGGGGGAGATCAGCTCACTCAATACAGGCCGGGGATGGAGCCTGGGCCTTTCCTGGGGCTCAGTCCCACCCCGGGGGTGATCAGCTCACTCAGTACGGGCCGGGATGGAGCCTGGGCCTTTCCTGGGGCTCAGTCCCACCCCGGGGGTGATCAGCTCACTCAGTACGGTCCGGGGATGGAGCCTGGGCCTTTCCTGGGGCTCAGTCCCACCCCGGGGGAGATCAGCTCACTCAGTACAGGCCGGGGATGGAGCCTGGGCCTTTCCTGGGGCTCAGTCCCTCCCCGGGGGAGATCAGCTCACTCAGTACGGGCCGGGGATGGAGCCTGGGCCTTTCCTGGGGCTCAGTCCCACCCCGGGGGAGATCAGCTCACTCAGTACAGGCCGGGGATGGAGCCTGGGCCTTTCCTGGGGCTCAGTCCCACCCCGGGGGAGATCAGCTCACTCAGTGCAGGCCGGGCATGGAGCCTGGGCCTTTCCTGGGGCTCAGTCCCACCCCGGGGGGAGATCAGCTCACTCAGTGCAGGTCGGGGATGGAGCCTGGGCCTTTCCTGGGGCTCAGTCCCACCCCGGGGGGAGATCAGCTCACTCAGTACAGGCCGGGGATGGAGCCTGGGCCTTTCCTGGGGCTCAGTCCCACCCCGGGGGTGATCAGCTCACTCAGTACAGGCCGGGGATGGAGCCTGGGCCTTTCCTGGGGCTCAGTCCCACCCCGGGGGAGATCAGCTCACTCAATACAGGCCGGGGATGGAGCCTGGGCCTTTCCTGGGGCTCAGTCCCACCCCGGGGGTGATCAGCTCACTCAGTACGGGCCGGGATGGAGCCTGGGCCTTTCCTGGGGCTCAGTCCCACCCCGGGGGTGATCAGCTCACTCAGTACGGTCCGGGGATGGAGCCTGGGCCTTTCCTGGGGCTCAGTCCCACCCCGGGGGTGATCAGCTCACTCAGTACGGGCCGGGATGGAGCCTGGGCCTTTCCTGGGGCTCAGTCCCACCCCGGGGGAGATCAGCTCACTTAGTACAGGCCGGGGATGGAGCCTGGGCCTTTCCTTGGACAGTGCAGCGCTCCCTCAGTACTGACCCTCCGACAGTGCAGCGCTCCCTCAGTACTGACCCTCCGACAGTGCAGCGCTCCCTCAGTACTGACCCTCCGACAGTGCGGCGCTCCCTCAGTACTGACCCTCCGACAGTGCGGCGCTCCCTCAGTACTGACCCTCCGACAGTGCGGCGCTCCCTCAGTACTGACCCTCTGACAGTGCGGCGCTCCCTCAGTACTGACCCTCCGACAGTGCGGCGCTCCCTCAGTACTGACCCTCCGACAGTGCGGCGCTCCCTCAGTACTGACCCTCCGACAGTGCGGCGCTCCCTCAGTACCGACCCTCCGACAGTGCGGCGCTCCCTCAGTACTGACCCTCCCATAGTGCAGCGCTCCCTCAGTACTGACCCTCCGACAGTGCAGCGCTCCCTCAGTACTGACCCTCCGACAGTGCAGCGCTCCCTCAGTACCGACCCTCCGACAGTGCAGCGCTCCCTCAGTACTGACCCTCCGACAGTGCGGCGCTCCCTCAGTACTAACCCACCGACAGTGCGGCGCTCCCTCAGTACCGACCCTCCGACAGTGCAGCGCTCCCTCAGTACCGACCCTCCAACAGTGCAGCGCTCCCTCAGTACTGACCCTCCGACAGTGCGGCGCTCCCTCGGCACTGACCCTCCGACAGTGCGGCGCTCCCTCAGGACTGACCTTCCCACAGTGCAGCGCTCCCTCAGTGCTGACCCTCCGACAGTGCGGCGCTCCCTCAGTACTGACCCTCCGACAGTGCAGCGCTCCCTCAGTACTGACCCTCCGACAGTGCAGGGCTCCCTCAGTACTGACCCTCCGACAGTGCAGCACTCCCTCAGTACTGACCCTCCGACAGTGCAGCACTCCCTCAGTACTGACCCTCCGACAGTGCGGCGCTCCCTCAGTACTGACCCTCCGACAGTGCGGCGCTCCCTCAGTACTGACCCTCCGACAGTGCGGCGCTCACTCAGTACTGACCCTCCGACAGTGCGGCGCTCCCTCAGTACTGACCCTCCGACAGTGCAGCGCTCCCTCAGTACTGAACCTCCGACAGTGCAGCGCTCCCTCAGTACTGACCCTCCCACAGTGCGGCGCTCCCTCAGTACTGACCCTCCGACAGTGCAGCGCTCCCTCAGTACTGACCCTCCCACAGTGCGGCGCTCCCTCAGTACCGACCCTCCGACAGTGCGGCGCTCCCTCAGTACTGACCCTCCGACAGTGCAGCGCTCCCTCAGTACTGAACCTCCGACAGTGCGGCGCTCCCTCAGTACTGACCCTCCGACAGTGCGGCGCTCCCTCAGTACTGACCCTCCGACAGTGCAGCGCTCCCTCATTACTGACCCTCCGACAGTGCAGCGCTCCCTCAGTACTGACCCTCCCACAGTGCGGCGCTCCCTCAGTACTGACCCTCCGACAGTGCAGCGCTCCCTCAGTACTGACCCTCCGACAGTGCAGCGCTCCCTCAGTACTGACCCTCCGACAGTGCGGCACTCCCTCAGTTCTGACCCTCCGACAGTGCAGCCCTCCCTCAGTACCGACCCTCCGACAGTGCAGCGCTCCCTCAGTACTGACCCTCCGACAGTGCAGCGCTCCCTCAGTACTGACCCTCCGACAGTGCGGCGCTCCCTCAGTACTGACCCTCCGACAGTTCAGCGCTCCCTCAGTACTGACCCTCCGACAGCGCGGCGCTCCCTCAGTACTGACCCTCCGACAGTGCAGAGCTCCCTCAGTACTGACCCTCCGACAGCGCGGCGCTCCCTCAGTACCGACCCTCCGACAGTGCAGCGCTCCCTCAGTACTGACCCTCCGACAGTGCAGCGCTCCCTCAGGACTGACCCTCCCACAGTGCAGCGCTCCCTCAGTGCTGACCCTCCGACAGTGCGGCGCTCCCTCAGTACTGACCCTCAGACAGTGCAGCGCTCCCTCAGTACTGACCCTCCGACAGTGCAGGGCTCCCTCAGTACCGACACTCCGACAGTGCAGCACTCCCTCAGTACTGACCCTCCGACAGTGCAGCGCTCCCTCAGTACTGACCCTCCGACAGTGCAGCACTCCCTCAGTACTGACCCTCCGACAGTGCAGCACTCCCTCAGTACTGACCCTCCGACAGTGCGGCGCTCCCTCAGTACTGACCCTCCGACAGTGCGGCGCTCCCTCAGTACCGACCCTCCGACAGTGCGGCGCTCCCTCAGTACTGACCCTCCGACAGTGCAGCGCTCCCTCAGTACTGACCCTCCGACAGTGCAGCGCTCCCTCAGTACTGACCCTCCGACAGTGCGGCACTCCCTCAGTACTGACCCTCCGACAGTGCAGCGCTCCCTCAGTACTGACCCTCCGACGGTGCGGCGCTCCCTCAATACTGACCCTCCGACGGTGCGGAGCTCCCTCAGTACTGACCCTCCGACAGTGCAGCGCTCCCTCAGTACTGACCCTCCGACAGTGCGGCGCTCCCTCAGTACCGACCCTCCGACAGTGCAGCGCTCCCTCAGTACTGACCCTCCGACAGTGCGGCGCTCCCTCAGTACTGACCCACCGACAGTGCGGCGCTCCCTCAGTACCGACCCTCCGACAGTGCGGCGCTCCCTCAGTACTGACCCTCTGACAGTGCAGCGCTCCCTCAGGACTGACCCTCCGACAGTGCGGCGCTCCCTCAGTACTGACCCTCTGACAGTGCAGCGCTCCCTCAGGACTGACCCTCCGACAGTGCCGATCTCCCTCAGTACTGACCCTCCGACAGTGCGGCGCTCCCTCAGTACTGACCCTCCAACAGTGCGGCGCTCCCTCAGTACTGACCCTCCGACAGTGCAGCACTCCCTCAGTACTGACCCTCCGACAGTGCGGCGCTCCCTCAGTACTGACCCTCCGACAGTGCGGCGCTCCCTCAGTACTGACCCTCCGACAGTGCGGCGCTCACTCAGTACTGACCCTCCGACAGTGCGGCGCTCCCTCAGTACTGACCCTCCGACAGTGCAGCGCTCCCTCAGTACTGAACCTCCGACAGTGCGGCGCTCCCTCAGTACTGACCCTCCGACAGTGCGGCGCTCCCTCAGTACTGACCCTCCGACAGTGCAGCGCTCCCTCATTACTGACCCTCCGACAGTGCAGCGCTCCCTCAGTACTGACCCTCCCACAGTGCGGCGCTCCCTCAGTACCGACCCTCCGACAGTGCGGCGCTCCCTCAGTACTGACCCTCCGACAGTGCAGCGCTCCCTCAGTACTGAACCTCCGACAGTGCGGCGCTCCCTCAGTACTGACCCTCCGACAGTGCGGCGCTCCCTCAGTACTGACCCTCCGACAGTGCAGCGCTCCCTCATTACTGACCCTCCGACAGTGCAGCGCTCCCTCAGTACTGACCCTCCCACAGTGCGGCGCTCCCTCAGTACTGACCCTCCGACAGTGCGGCGCTCCCTCAGTACTGACCCTCCGACAGTGCAGCGCTCCCTCAGTACTGACCCTCCGACAGTGCGGCACTCCCTCAGTACTGACCCTCCGACAGTGCAGCCCTCCCTCAGTACCGACCCTCCGACAGTGCAGCGCTCCCTCAGTACTGACCCTCCGACAGTGCAGCGCTCCCTCAGTACTGACCATCCGACAGTGCGGCGCTCCCTCAGTACTGACCCTCCGACAGTTCAGCGCTCCCTCAGTACTGACCCTCCGACAGCGCGGCGCTCCCTCAGTACTGACCCTCCGACAGTGCAGAGCTCCCTCAGTACTGACCCTCCGACAGCGCGGCGCTCCCTCAGTACCGACCCTCCGACAGTGCAGCGCTCCCTCAGTACTGACCCTCCGACAGTGCAGCGCTCCCTCAGGACTGACCCTCCCACAGTGCAGCGCTCCCTCAGTGCTGACCCTCCGACAGTGCGGCGCTCCCTCAGTACTGACCCTCAGACAGTGCAGCGCTCCCTCAGTACTGACCCTCCGACAGTGCAGGGCTCCCTCAGTACCGACACTCCGACAGTGCAGCACTCCCTCAGTACTGACCCTCCGACAGTGCAGCGCTCCCTCAGTACTGACCCTCCGACAGTGCAGCACTCCCTCAGTACTGACCCTCCGACAGTGCAGCACTCCCTCAGTACTGACCCTCCGACAGTGCGGCGCTCCCTCAGTACTGACCCTCCGACAGTGCGGCGCTCCCTCAGTACCGACCCTCCGACAGTGCGGCGCTCCCTCAGTACTGACCCTCCGACAGTGCAGCGCTCCCTCAGTACTGACCCTCCGACAGTGCAGCGCTCCCTCAGTACTGACCCTCCGACAGTGCGGCACTCCCTCAGTACTGACCCTCCGACAGTGCAGCGCTCCCTCAGTACTGACCCTCCGACGGTGCGGCGCTCCCTCAATACTGACCCTCCGACGGTGCGGAGCTCCCTCAGTACTGACCCTCCGACAGTGCAGCGCTCCCTCAGTACTGACCCTCCGACAGTGCGGCGCTCCCTCAGTACCGACCCTCCGACAGTGCAGCGCTCCCTCAGTACTGACCCTCCGACAGTGCGGCGCTCCCTCAGTACTGACCCACCGACAGTGCGGCGCTCCCTCAGTACCGACCCTCCGACAGTGCGGCGCTCCCTCAGTACTGACCCTCTGACAGTGCAGCGCTCCCTCAGGACTGACCCTCCGACAGTGCGGCGCTCCCTCAGTACTGACCCTCTGACAGTGCAGCGCTCCCTCAGGACTGACCCTCCGACAGTGCCGATCTCCCTCAGTACTGACCCTCCGACAGTGCGGCGCTCCCTCAGTACTGACCCTCCAACAGTGCGGCGCTCCCTCAGTACCGACCCTCCGACAGTGCAGCACTCCCTCAGTACTGACCCTCCGACAGTGCGGCTCTCCCTCAGTACTGACCCTCCGACAGTGCGGCGCTCCCTCAGTACTGACCCTCCGACAGTGCGGCGCTCCCTCAGTACTGACCCTCCGACAGTGCGGCGCTCCCTCAGTACTGACCCTCCGACAGTGCGGCGCTCCCTCAGGACTGACCCTCCCACAGTGCAGCGCTCCCTCAGTGCTGACCCTCCGACAGTGCGGCGCTCCCTCAGTACTGACCCTCAGACAGTGCAGCGCTCCCTCAGTACTGACCCTCCGACAGTGCAGGGCTCCCTCATTACTGACCCTCCGACAGTGCAGCACTCCCTCAGTACTGACCCTCCGACAGTGCAGCACTCCCTCAGTACTGACCCTCCGACAGTGCGGCGCTCCCTCAGTACTGACCCTCCGACAGTGCAGCGCTCCCTCAGTACTGACCCTCCGACAGTGCGGCGCTCCCTCAGTACCGACCCTCCGACAGTGCGGCGCTCCCTCAGTACTGACCCTCCGACAGTGCAGCGCTCCCTCAGTACTGAACCTCCGACAGTGCGGCGCTCCCTCAGTACTGACCCTCCGACAGTGCGGCGCTCCCTCAGTACTGACCCTCCGACAGTGCAGCGCTCCCTCATTACTGACCCTCCGACAGTGCAGCGCTCCCTCAGTACTGACCCTCCCACAGTGCGGCGCTCCCTCAGTACTGACCCTCCGACAGTGCAGCGCTCCCTCAGTACTGACCCTCCGACAGTGCAGCGCTCCCTCAGTACTGACCCTCCGACAGTGCGGCACTCCCTCAGTACTGACCCTCCGACAGTGCAGCCCTCCCTCAGTACCGACCCTCCGACAGTGCAGCGCTCCCTCAGTACTGACCCTCCGACAGTGCAGCGCTCCCTCAGTACTGACCCTCCGACAGTGCGGCGCTCCCTCAGTACTGACCCTCCCACAGTGCAGCGCTCCCTCAGTACTGACCCTCCGACAGTGCAGCGCTCCCTCAGTACTGACCCTCCGACAGTGCAGCGCTCCCTCAGTACTGACCCTCCGACAGTGCAGCGCTCCCTCAGTACTGACCCTCCGACAGTGCAGCCCTCCCTCAGTACTGACCCTCCCACAGTGCGGCGCTCCCTCAGTACTGACCCTCCGACAGTGCGGCGCTCCCTCAGTACCGACCCTCCGAAAGTGCGGCTCTCCCTCAGTACTGACCCTCCGACAGTGCAGCGCTCCCTCAGTACTGACCCTCCGACAGTGCGGCGCTCCCTCAGTACTGACCCTCCGACAGTGCAGCACTCCCTCAGTACTGACCCTCCGACAGTGCAGCGCTCCCTCAGTACTGACCCTCCGACGGTGCGGCGCTCCCTCAATACTGACCCTCCGACGGTGCGGAGCTCCCTCAGTACTGACCCTCCGACAGTGCAGCGCTCCCTCAGTACTGACCCTCCGACGGTGCGGCGCTCCCTCAGTACTGACCCTCCGACAGTGCGGAGCTCCCTCAGTACTGACCCTCCGACAGTGCGGAGCTCCCTCAGTACTGACCCTCCGACAGTGCGGAGCTCCCTCAGTACCGACCCTCCGACAGTGCAGCGCTCCCTCAGTACTGACCCCCTGACAGTGCGGCGCTCCCTCAGTACTGACCCTCCGACAGTGCGGCGCTCCCTCAGTACTGAACCTCCGACAGTGCGGCGCTCCCTCAGTACTGACCCTCCGACAGTGCGGCGCTCCCTCAGTACTGACCCTCCGACAGTGCAGCGCTCCCTCAGTACTGACCCTCCGACGGTGCGGCGCTCCCTCAATACTGACCCTCCGACGGTGCGGCGCTCCCTCAGTACTGACCCTCCGACAGTGCGGCGCTCCCTCAGTACTGACCCTCCGACGGTGCGGCGCTCCCTCAGTACTGACCCTCCGACAGTGCGGCACTCCCTCAGTACTGACCCTCCGACAGTGCAGCGCTCCCTCAGTACTGACCCTCCGACAGTGCATCGCTCCCTCAGTACTGAACCTCCGACGGTGCGGCGCTCCCTCAGTACTGACCCTCCGACAGTGCAGCGCTCCCTCAGTACTGACCCTCCGACGATGCGGCGCTCCCTCAGTACCGACCCTCCCACAGTGCGGCGCTCCCTCAGTACTGACCCTCCGACAGTGCGGCGCCCACTCAGTACTGACCCTCCGACAGTGCAGCGCTCCCTCAGTACTGACCCTCCGACAGTGCGGCGCTCCCTCAGTGCTGACCCTCCGACAGTGCGGCGCTCCCTCAGTACTGACCCTCCGACAGTGCAGCGCTCCCTCAGTACTGACCCTCCGACAGTGCAGCGCTCCCTCAGGACTGACCCTCCCACAGTGCAGCGCTCCCTCAGTACCGACCCTCCGACAGTGCAGCGCTCCCTCAGTACTGACCCTCCGACAGTGCAGCGCTCCCTCAGTACCGACCCTCCGACAGTGCAGCGCTCCCTCAGTACTGACCCTCCGACAGTGCAGCGCTCCCTCAGTACTGACCCTCCGACAGTGCAGCGCTCCCTCAGGACTGACCCTCCCACAGTGCAGCGCTCCCTCAGTACTGACCCTCCGACAGTGCAGCGCTCCCTCAGTACCGACCCTCCGACAGTGCGGCGCTCCCTCAGTACTGACCCTCCGACAGTGCAGCGCTCCCTCAGTACTGACCCTCCGACAGTGCAGCGCTCCCTCAGTACTGACCCTCCGACAGTGCAGCGCTCCCTCAGTACTGACCCTCCGACAGTGCAGCGCTCCCTCAGTACTGACCCTCCGACAGTGCGGCGCTCCCTCAGTACTGACCCTCCGACAGTGCGGCGCTCCCTCAGTACTGACCGTCCGACAGTGCGGCGCTCCCTCAGTACTGACCCTCCGACAGTGCAGCGCTCCCTCAGTACTGACCCTCCGACAGTGCGGCGCTCCCTCAGTACTGACCCTCCGACAGTGCGGCGCTCCCTCAGTACTGACCCTCCGACAGTGCGGCGCTCCCTCAGTACTGACCGTCCGACTGTGCAGCGCTCCCTCAGTCCTGATACTTGGAGTGTTCCCCTGGATGATCGTTCTCGAGTCTATGGAGTGTGTGGGGCTCGAACCCCCGACTCTCTGACCCGGAGCGGGGAGAGTGAGACTGAGTGAGAGACGGCCGACACTGAGGATCATGAAACAAACGACACTGCAGGAAAACAGGCTTTAATTTCAGTGATGAGTTTATTTTGAACCATTTTGAGAATGTGATTGGACGGTGAGAGTCAACCCGGTGGGAGAGGGAATTCCCCAGATCGTTCAGTCCCCCCTCGATTCCCCAACATCAATAAATCAATTCAAGGCCGAGTTATCAGTTTACACTCTGAGTGAGAGAAGGGAAGGAGGGGCGGGGGTTATTTGGGATTGGGATTGATCAGGGGGAGGGGGGCTCCCCACTTTGGGGGGTCTCTCTTCTATCCGGTGTGTCCACGGCCTCGTCTCAAGTTCACACTGAGAGCGGGGTCACGACCCCTGACTCCGTTTAGCACGGTTCTGTGTCTGTATCGGGGGGATGGTCGGGGGGGACATCGACACCGTCCCAGTCCCTAACTCCAGCTCCTCCACCGGGGGGGGCCTCATGATCCTGACTCCGTTTAGCACGGTTCTGTGTCTGTATCGGGGGGATGGTCGGGGGGACATCGACACCGTCCCAGTCCCTAACTCCAGCTCCTCCACCGGGGGGGGCCTCATGATCCTGACTCCGTTTAGCACGGTTCTGTGTCTGTATCGGGGGGATGGTCGGGGGGACATCGACACCGTCCCAGTCCCTAACTCCAGCTCCTCCACCGGGGGGGGCATTACCTGATGGGTGACTGGTCGCTTTCTCTTTCCCCACTCCCACCCATTCTAAGCCCAGCCCCGTGTCCAGCGAAGCTCCCGTGGGATTGGAGCAAGCAAACCTGGGATTGGGGGCTGTGGCCCACAACACAACCCCGAGGACAAATCCTACAATCAGGGCACCGATCGGCATGCCGACCAGGAATCTCCGAGAGTAAGTCTTCGAACCCGGCCTAACTCCGGCTCTTCCACCGGGGGGGGCCTCATGATCCTGACTCCGTTTAGCACGGTTCGGTGTCTCTATCAGGGGGATGGTCGGGGGGACATCGACACCGTCCCAGTCCCTAACTCCGGCTCCTCCACCGGGGGGGGCATTCCCTGATGGGTAAGCGGTCACATTCTCTTTCCTCACTCCCGTGGGATTGGAGCAAGCAAACCTGGGATTGGGGACTGTGGCCCACAACACAACCCCGAGGACAAATCCTACAATCAGGGCACCGATCGACATGCCGACCAGGAATCTCCGAGAGAAAGTCTTGGAACCCGGCCTGTCATTCTCACGAAACCCCTCGGGCTCCCTCCGCAGATCACGGTCCAGCTCCCGGGGCACGGAGTCCCTCTCCTCATTACTCGGAATCAGTTCCCTCCACGTCTCCTCAACCAGATCACCAGCTGTCCCCTGCAGACGCTTCCTCACAGAGTTCACGGGGGTCTTCATCGCACACTCCTGAACACCACATAAAACACGGGTTAGATACAGAGTAAAGCTCCCTCTACACTGTCCCATCAAACACTCCCAGGGCAGGTACAGGGTTAGATACAGAGTAAAGCTCCCTCTACACTGTCCCGTCAAACACTCCCAGGGCAGGTACAGGGTTAGATACAGAGTAAAGCTCCCTCTACACTGTCCCATCAAACACTCCCAGGGCAGGTACAGGGTTAGATACAGAGTAAAGCTCCCTCTACACTGTCCCGTCAAACACTCCCAGGGCAGGTACAGGGTTAGATACAGAGTAAAGCTCCCTCTCCACTGTCCCATCAAACACTCCCAGGGCAGGTACAGGGTTAGATACAGAGTAAAGCTCCCTCTACACTGTCCCGTCAAACACTCCCAGGGCAGGTACAGGGTTAGATACAGAGTAAAGCTCCCTCGACACTGTCCCATCAAACACTCCCAGGAGAGGTACAGGGTTAGATACAGAGTAAAGCTCCCTCCACACTGTCCCATCAAACACTCCCAGGGCAGGTACAGGGTTAGATGCAGAGTAAAGCTCCCTCCACACTGTCCCATCAAACACTCCCAGGGCAGGTACAGAGTTAGATACAGAGTAAAGCTCCCTCTACACTGTCCCATCAAACACTCCCAGGGCAGGTACAGGGTTAGATACAGAGTAAAGCTCCCTCTACACTGTCCCATCAAACACTCCCAGGGCAGGTACAGGGTTAGATACAGAGTAAAGCTCCCTCTACACTGTCCCATCAAACACTCCCAGGGCAGGTACAGGGTTAGATACAGAGTAAAGCTCCCTCTACACTGTCCCATCAAACTCTCCCAGGGCAGGTACAGGGTTAGATACAGAGTAAAGCTCCCTCTACACTGTCCCATCAAACACTCCCAGGGCAGGTACAGAGTTAGATACAGAGTAAAGCTCCCTCTACACTGTCCCATCAAACACTCCCAGGGCAGGTACAGAGTTAGATACAGAGTAAAGCTCCCTCTACACTGTCCCATCAAACACTCCCAGGGCAGGTACAGAGTTAGATACAGAGTAAAGCTCCCTCTACACTGTCCCATCAAACACTCCCAGGGCAGGTACAGGGTTAGATACAGAGTAAAGCTCCCTCCACACTGTCCCATCAAACACTCCCAGGGCAGGTACAGAGTTAGATACAGAGTAAAGCTCCCTCTACACTGTCCCATCAAACACTCCCAGGGCAGGTACAGGGTTAGATACAGAGTAAAGCTCCCTCTACACTGTCCCATCAAACACTCCCAGGGCAGGTACAGGGTTAGATACAGAGTAAAGCTCCCTCTACACTGTCCCGTCAAACACTCCCAGGACAGGTACAGGGTTAGATACAGAGTAAAGCTCCCTCTACACTGTCCCATCAATCACTCCCAGGGCAGGTACAGGGTTAGATACAGAGTAAAGCTCCCTCTACACTGTCCCATCAAACTCTCCCAGGGCAGGTACAGGGTTAGATACAGAGTAAAGCTCCCTCCACACTGTCCCATCAAACACTCCCAGGGCAGGTACAGAGTTAGATACAGAGTAAAGCTCCCTCTACACTGTCCCATCAAACACTCCCAGGGCAGGTACAGGGTTAGATACAGAGTAAAGCTCCCTCTACACTGTCCCATCAAACTCTCCCAGGGCAGGTACAGGGTTAGATACAGAGTAAAGCTCCCTCCACACTGTCCCATCAAACACTCCCAGGGCAGGTACAGAGTTAGATACAGAGTAAAGCTCCCTCTACACTGTCCCATCAAACTCTCCCAGGGCAGGTACAGGGTTAGATACAGAGTAAAGCTCCCTCCACACTGTCCCATCAAACACTCCCAGGACAGGTACAGGGTTAGATACAGAGTAAAGCTCCCTCTGCACTGTCCCGTCAAACACTCCCAGGGCAGGTACAGGGTTAGATACAGAGTAAAGCTCCCTCGACACTGTCCCATCAAACACTCCCAGGGCAGGTACAGTGTTAGATACAGAGTAAAGCTCCCTCTACACTGTCCCGTCAAACACTCCCAGGGCAGGTACAGGGTCAGATACAGAGTAAAGCTCCCTCGACACTGTCCCATCAAACACTCCCAGGGCAGGTACAGGGTTAGATACAGAGTAAAGCTCCCTCGACACTGTCCCATCAAACACTCCCAGGGCAGGTACAGGGTTAGATACAGAGTAAAGCTCCCTCGACACTGTCCCATCAAACACTCCCAGGGCAGGTACAGGGTCAGATACAGAGTAAAGCTCCCTCGACACTGTCCCATCAAACACTCCCAGGGCAGGTACAGGGTTAGATACAGAGTAAAGCTCCCTCGACACTGTCCCATCAAACACTCCCAGGGCAGGTACAGGGTTAGATACAGAGTAAAGCTCCCTCTACACTGTCCCATCAAACACTCCCAGGGCAGGTACAGGGTGAGATACAGAGTAAAGCTCCCTCTACACTGTCCCGTCAAACACTCCCAGGGCAGGTACAGGGTTAGATACAGAGTAAAGCTCCCTCTACACTGTCCCATCAAACACTCCCAGGGCAGGTAGAGGGTTAGATGCAGAGTAAAGCTCCCTCTACACTGTCCCGTCAAACACTCCCAGGGCAGGTAGAGGGTTAGATACAGAGTAAAGCTCCCTCTACACTGTCCCATCAAACACTCCCAGGGCAGGTACAGGGTTAGATACAGAGTAAAGCTCCCTCTACACTGTCCCGTCAAACACTCCCAGGGCAGGTGGAGGGTTAGATACAGAGTAAAGCTCCCTCTACACTGTCCCATCAAACACTCCCAGGGCAGGTACAGGGTTAGATACAGAGTAAAGCTCCCTCTAAACTGTCCCGTCAAACACTCCCAGGGCAGGTACAGGGTTAGATACAGAGTAAAGCTCCCTCTACACTGTCCCATCAAACACTCCCAGGGCAGGTAGAGGGTTAGATGCAGAGTAAAGCTCCCTCTACACTGTCCCGTCAAACACTCCCAGGGCAGGGAGAGGGTTAGATACAGAGTAAAGCTCCCTCTACACTGTCCCATCAAACACTCCCAGGGCAGGTACAGGGTTAGATACAGAGTAAAGCTCCCTCTACACTGTCCCATCAAACACTCCCAGGGCAGGTACAGGGTTAGATACAGAGTAAAGCTCCCTCTACACTGTCCCATCAAACACTCCCAGGGCAGGTACAGGGTTAGATACAGAGTAAAGCTCCCTCTACACTGTCCAATCAAACACTCCCAGGGCAGGTACAGGGTGAGATACAGAGTAAAGCTCCCTCTACACTGTCCCATCAAACACTCCCAGGGCAGGTACAGGGTTAGATACAGAGTAAAGCTCCCTCTACACTGTCCCATCAAACACTCCCAGGGCAGGTACAGGGTTAGATACAGAGTAAAGCTCCCTCTACACTGTCCCATCAAACACTCCCAGGGCAGGTACAGGGTTAGATACAGAGTAAAGCTCCCTCTCCACTGTCCCATCAAACACTCCCAGTGCAGGTACAGGGTTAGATAGAGAGTAAATCTCCCTCTACACTGTCCCATCAAACACTCCCAGGGCAGGTACAGGGTTAGATACAGAGGAAAGCTCCCTCTACACTGTCCCATCAAACACTCCCAGGGCAGGTACAGGGTTAGATACAGAGTAAAGCTCCCTCTACACTGTCCCATCAAACACTCCCAGGGCAGGTACAGGGTGAGATACAGAGTAAAGCTCCCTCTCCACTGTCCCATCAAACACTCCCAGGGCAGGTACAGGGTTAGATACAGAGTAAAGCTCCCTCTACACTGTCCCATCAAACACTCCCAGGGCAGGTACAGGGTTAGATACAGAGTAAATCTCCCTCTACACTGTCCCATCAAACACTCCCAGGGCAGGTACAGGGTTAGATACAGAGTAAAGCTCCCTCTCCACTGTCCCATCAAACACTCCCAGTGCAGGTACAGGGTCAGATACAGAGTAAAGCTCCCTCTACACTGTCCCATCAAACACTCCCAGTGCAGGTACAGGGTTAGATACAGAGGAAAGCTCCCTCTACACTGTCCCATCAAACACTCCCAGGGCAGGTACAGGGTGAGATACAGAGTAAAGCTCCCTCTACACTGTCCCATCAAACACTCCCAGGACAGGTACAGGGTTAGATACAGAGTAAAGCTCCCTCTACACTGTCCCATCAAACACTCCCAGGGCAGGTACAGGGTTAGATACAGAGTAAAGCTCCCTCTACACTGTCCCATCAAACACTCCCAGTGCAGGTACAGGCAGATACAGAGTAAAGCTCCCTCTACACTGTCCCATCAAACACTCCCAGGGCAGGTACAGGGTGAGATACAGAGTAAAGCTCCCTCTACACTGTCCCATCAAACACTCCCGGGGCAGGTACAGGGTTAGATACAGAGTAAAGCTCCCTCGACACGGTCCCATTAAACACTCCCAGGGCAGGTACAGGGTTAGATACAGAGTAAAGCTCCCTCTGCACTGTCCCATCAAACACTCCCAGGGCAGGTACAGAGTTAGATACAGAGTAAAGCTCCCTTCACACTGTCCCATCAAACACTCCCAGGGCAGGTACAGAGTTAGATACAGAGTAAAGCTCCCTCTACACTGTCCCGTCAAACACTCCCAGGGCAGGTACAGGGTGAGATACAGAGTAAAGCTCCCTCCACACTGTCCCGTCAAACACTCCCAGGGCAGGTACAGGTTTAGATACAGAGTAAAGCTCCCCCTCCACTGTCCCATTAAACACTACCAGGGCAGGTACAGGGTTAGATACAGAGTAAAGCTCCCTCTACACTGTCCCATCAAACACTCCCGGGGCAGGTACAGGGTTAGATACAGAGTAAAGCTCCCTCTACACTGTCCCGTCAAACACTCCCAGGGCAGGTACAGGGTTAGATACAGAGTAAAGCTCCCTCTACACTGTCCAATCAAACACTCCCAGGGCAGGTCCAGGGTTAGATACAGAGTAAAGCTCCCTCTACACTGTCCCGTCAAACACTCCCAGGGCAGGTACAGGGTTAGATACAGAGTAAAGCTCCCTCTACACTGTCCAATCAAACACTCCCAGGGCAGGTACAGGGTTAGATACAGAGTAAAGCTCCCTCTACACTGTCCCATCAAACACTCCCAGGGCAGGTACAGGGTTAGATACAGAGTAAAGCTCCCTCTACACTATCCCATCAAACACTCCCAGGGCAGGAACAGGGTTAGATACAGAGTAAAGCTCCCTCTACACTGTCCCATCAAACACTCCCAGGGCAGGTACAGGGTTAGATACAGAGTAAAGCTCCCTCTACACTGTCCCATCAAACACTCCCAGGGCAGGTACAGGGTCAGATACAGTGTAAAGCTCCCTCTACACTGTCCCGTCAAACACTCCCAGGGCAGGGACAGTGTTAGATACAGAGTAAAGCTCCCTCTACACTGTCCCGTCAAACACTCCCAGGGCAGGTACAGGGTTAGATACAGAGTAAATCTCCCTCTACACTGTCCCATCAAACACTCCCAGGGCAGGTACAGGGTTAGATACAGAGGAAAGCTCCCTCTACACTGTCCCATCAAACACTCCCAGGGCAGGTACAGGGTTAGATAGAGAGTAAATCTCCCTCTGCACTGTCCCATCAAACACTCCCAGGGCAGGTACAGGGTTAGATACAGAGGAAAGCTCCCTCTACACTGTCCCATCAAACACTCCCAGTGCAGGTACAGGGTTAGATAGAGAGTAAATCTCCCTCTACACTGTCCCATCAAACACTCCCAGGGCAGGTACAGGGTTAGATACAGAGGAAAGCTCCCTCTACACTGTCCCATCAAACACTCCCAGGGCAGGTACAGGGTTAGATACAGAGTAAAGCTCCCTCTACACTGTCCCATCAAACACTCCCAGGGCAGGTACAGGGTGAGATACAGATTAAAGCTCCCTCTCCACTGTCCCATCAAACACTCCCAGGGCAGGTACAGGGTTAGATACAGAGTAAAGCTCCCTCTACACTGTCCCGTCAAACACTCCCAAGGCAGGTACAGGGTTAGATACAGAGTAAAGCTCCCTCTACACTGTCCCATCAAACACTCCCAGGGCAGGTACAGGGTTAGATACAGAGTAAAGCTCCCTCTCCACTGTCCCATCAAACACTCCCAGTGCAGGTACAGGGTCAGATACAGAGTAAAGCTCCCTCTACACTGTCCCATCAAACACTCCCAGTGCAGGTACAGGGTTAGATACAGAGTAAAGCTCCCTCTACACTGTCCCATCAAACACTCACAGTGCAGGTACAGGGTTAGATACAGAGGAAAGCTCCCTCTACACTGTCCCATCAAACACTCCCAGGGCAGGTACAGGGTGAGATACAGAGTAAAGCTCCCTCTGCACTGTCCCATCAAACACTCCCAGGACAGGTACAGGGTTAGATACAGAGTAAAGCTCCCTCTACACTGTCCCATCAAACACTCCCAGGGCAGGTACAGGCTTAGATACAGAGTAAAGCTCCCTCTACACGATCCCATCAAACACTCCCAGTGCAGGTACAGGCAGATACAGAGTAAAGCTCCCTCTACACTGTCCCATCAAACACTCCCAGGGCAGGTACAGGGTGAGATACAGAGTAAAGCTCCCTCTACACTGTCCCATCAAACACTCCCGGGGCAGGTACAGGGTTAGATACAGAGTAAAGCTCCCTCCACACTGTCCCATCAAACACTCCCAGGGCAGGTACAGGGTTAGATACAGAGTAAAGCTCCCTCTGCACTGTCCCATCAAACACTCCCAGGGCAGGTACAGAGTTAGATACAGAGTAAAGCTCCCTTCACACTGTCCCATCAAACACTCCCAGGGCAGGTACAGAGTTAGATACAGAGTAAAGCTCCCTCTACACTGTCCCATCAAACACTCCCAGGGCAGGTACAGGTTTAGATACAGAGTAAAGCTCCCTCTCCACTGTCCCATTAAACACTACCAGGGCAGGTACAGGGTTAGATACAGAGTAAAGCTCCCTCTACACTGTCCCATCAAACACTCCCAGGGCAGGTACAGGGTTAGATACAGAGTAAAGCTCCCTCTACACTGTCCCATCAAACACTCCCAGGGCAGGTACAGGGTTAGATACAGAGTAAAGCTCCCTCTACACTGTCCCATCAAACACTCCCAGGGCAGGTACAGGGTCAGATACAGAGTAAAGCTCCCTCTACACTGTCCCGTCAAACACTCCCAGGGCAGGGACAGGGTTAGATACAGAGTAAAGCTCCCTCTACACTGTCCCATCAAACACTCCCAGTGCAGGTACAGGGTTAGATACAGAGGAAAGCTCCCTCTACACTGTCCCATCAAACACTCCCAGTGCAGGTACAGGGTTAGATACAGAGTAAAGCTCCCTCTACACTGTCCCATCAAACACTCCCAGGGCAGGTACAGAGTGAGACACAGAGTAAAGCTCCCTCATCACTGTCCCATCAAACACTCCCAGGGCAGGTACAGGGTCAGATACAGAGTAAAGCTCCCTCTACACTGTCCCATCAAACACTCCCAGGGCAGGTACAGGGTTAGATACAGAGTAAAGCTCCCTCTCCACTGTCCCATCAA
Organism: Heptranchias perlo; assembly: GCF_035084215.1. Lineage (NCBI taxonomy): Eukaryota > Metazoa > Chordata > Chondrichthyes > Hexanchiformes > Hexanchidae > Heptranchias > Heptranchias perlo. The sequence continues at coordinate 317,345 of NW_027139142.1, forward strand.
ACACTCCCAGGGCAGGGACAGGGTTAGATACAGAGGAAAGCTCCCTCTACACTGTCCCGTCAAACACTCCCAGGGCAGGTACAGGGTTAGATACAGAGTAAATCTCCCTCTACACTGTCCCATCAAACACTCCCAGGGCAGGTACAGGGTTAGATACAGAGTAAAGCTCCCTCTCCACTGTCCCATCAAACACTCCCAGTGCAGGTACAGGGTCAGATACAGAGTAAAGCTCCCTCTCCACTATCCCATCAAACACTCCCAGTGCAGGTACAGGGTTAGATACAGAGGAAAGCTCCCTCTACACTGTCCCATCAAACACTCCCAGTGCAGGTACAGGGTTAGATACAGAGGAAAGCTCCCTCTACACTGTCCCATCAAACACTCCCAGGGCAGGTACAGAGTTAGACACAGAGTAAAGCTCCCTCTACACTGTCCCATCAAACACTCCCAGGGCAGGTACAGGGTCAGATACAGAGTAAAGCTCCCTCTACACTGTCCCGTCAAACACTCCCAGGGCAGGGACAGGGTTAGATACAGAGTAAATCTCCCTCTACACTGTCCCATCAAACACTCCCAGGGCAGGTACAGGGTTAGATACAGAGTAAAGCTCCCTCTCCACTGTCCCATCAAACACTCCCAGTGCAGGTACAGGGTCAGATACAGAGTAAAGCTCCCTCTCCACTGTCCCATCAAACACTCCCAGTGCAGGTACAGGGTTAGATACAGAGTAAAGCTCCCTCTACACTGTCCCATCAAACACTCCCAGGGCAGGTACAGGGTTAGATACAGAGTAAAGCTCCCTCTACACTGTCCCATCAAACACTCCCAGGGCAGGTACAGGGTTAGATACAGAGTAAAGCTCCCTCTACACTGTCCCATCAAACACTCCCAGTGCAGGTACAGGGTCAGATACAGAGTAAAGCTCCCTCTCCACTGTCCCATCAAACACTCCCAGTGCAGGTACAGGGTTAGATACAGAGTAAAGCTCCCTCTACACTGTCCCATCAAACACTCCCAGGGCAGGTACAGGGTTAGATACAGAGTAAAGCTCCCTCTACACTGTCCCATCAAACACTCCCAGTGCAGGTACAGGGTTAGATACAGAGGAAAGCTCCCTCTACACTGTCCCATCAAACACTCCCAGGGCAGGTACAGGGTGAGATACAGAGTGAAGCTCCCTCTCCACTGTCCCATCAAACACTCCCAGGGCAGGTACAGGGTGAGATACAGAGTAAAGCTCCCTCTCCACTGTCCCATCAAACACTCCCAGGGCAGGTACAGGGTTAGATACAGAGTAAAGCTCCCTCTCCACTGTCCCATCAAACACTCCCAGGGCAGGTACAGGGTGAGATACAGAGTAAAGCTCCCTCTGCACTGTCCCATCAAACACTCCCAGTGCAGGTACAGGGTTAGATACAGAGTAAAGCTCCCTCTACACTGTCCCATCAAACACTCCCAGAGCAGGTACAGGGTCAGATACAGAGTAAAGCTCCCTCTCCACTGTCCCATCAAACACTCCCAGTGCAGGTACAGGGTTAGATACAGAGTAAAGCTCCCTCTACACTGTCCCATCAAACACTCCCAGTGCAGGTACAGGGTCAGATACAGAGTAAAGCTCCCTCTACACTGTCCCATCAAACACTCCCAGGGCAGGTACAGGGTTAGATACAGAGTAAAGCTCCCTCTACACTGTCCCATCAAACACTCCCAGTGCAGGTACAGGCAGATACAGAGTAAAGCTCCCTCTACACTGTCCCATCAAACACTCCCAGGGCAGGTACAGGGTGAGATACAGAGTAAAGCTCCCTCTACACTGTCCCATCAAACACTCCCGGGGCAGGTACAGGGTTAGATACAGAGTAAAGCTCCCTCGACACTGTCCCATTAAACACTCCCAGGGCAGGTACAGGGTTAGATACAGAGTAAAGCTCCCTCTACACTGTCCCATCAAACACTCCCAGGGCAGGTACAGAGTTAGATACAGAGTAAAGCTCCCTTCACACTGTCCCATCAAACACTCCCAGGGCAGGTACAGAGTTAGATACAGAGTAAAGCTCCCTCTACACTGTCCCATCAAACACTCCCAGGGCAGGTACAGGTTTAGATACAGAGTAAAGCTCCCTCTCCACTGTCCCATTAAACACTCCCAGGGCAGGTACAGGGTTAGATACAGAGTAAAGCTCCCTCTACACTGTCCCATCAAACACTCCCAGGGCAGGTAGAGGGTTAGATACAGAGTAAAGCTCCCTCTACACTGTCCCATCAAACACTCCCAGGGCAGGTACAGGGTTAGATACAGAGTAAAGCTCCCTCTACACTGTCCCATCAAACACTCCCAGGGCAGGTACAGGGTTAGATACAGAGTAAAGCTCCCTCTCCACTGTCCCATCAAACACTCCCAGCGCAGGTACAGGGTTAGATACAGAGTAAAGCTCCCTCTACACTGTCCCATCAAACACTCCCAGGGCAGGTACAGGGTTAGATACAGAGTAAAGCTCCCTCTCCACTGTCCCATCAAACACTCCCAGTGCAGGTACAGGGTTAGATAGAGAGTAAATCTCCCTCTACACTGTCCCATCAAACACTCCCAGGGCAGGTACAGGGTTAGATACAGAGGAAAGCTCCCTCTACACTGTCCCATCAAACACTCCCAGGGCAGGTACAGGGTTAGATAGAGAGTAAATCTCCCTCTACACTGTCCCATCAAACACTCCCAGGGCAGGTACAGGGTGAGATACAGAGTAAAGCTCCCTCTACACTGTCCCATCAAACACTCCCAGGGCAGGTACAGGGTTAGATACAGAGTAAAGCTCCCTCTACACTGTCCCATCAAACACTCCCAGGGCAGGTACAGGGTTAGATACAGAGTAAAGCTCCCTCTACACTGTCCCATCAAACACTCCCAGGGCAGGTACAGGGTGAGATACAGAGTAAAGCTCCCTCTACACTGTCCCATCAAACACTCCCAGGGCAGGTACAGGGTTAGATACAGAGTAAAGCTCCCTCTACACTGTCCCATCAAACACTCCCAGGGCAGGTACAGGGTCAGATACAGAGTAAAGCTCCCTCTACACTGTCCCGTCAAACACTCCCAGGGCAGGGACAGGGTTAGATACAGAGTAAAGCTCCCTCTACACTGTCCCATCAAACACTCCCAGTGCAGGTACAGGGTTAGATACAGAGGAAAGCTCCCTCTACACTGTCCCATCAAACACTCCCAGTGCAGGTACAGGGTTAGATACAGAGTAAAGCTCCCTCTACACTGTCCCATCAAACACTCCCAGGGCAGGTACAGAGTTAGACACAGAGTAAAGCTCCCTCTACACTGTCCCATCAAACACTCCCAGGGCAGGTACAGGGTCAGATACAGAGTAAAGCTCCCTCTACACTGTCCCATCAAACACTCCCAGGGCAGGTACAGGGTTAGATACAGAGTAAAGCTCCCTCTCCACTGTCCCATCAAACACTCCCAGGGCAGGGACAGGGTTAGATACAGAGGAAAGCTCCCTCTACACTGTCCCGTCAAACACTCCCAGGGCAGGTACAGGGTTAGATACAGAGTAAATCTCCCTCTACACTGTCCCATCAAACACTCCCAGGGCAGGTACAGGGTTAGATACAGAGTAAAGCTCCCTCTCCACTGTCCCATCAAACACTCCCAGTGCAGGTACAGGGTCAGATACAGAGTAAAGCTCCCTCTCCACTATCCCATCAAACACTCCCAGTGCAGGTACAGGGTTAGATACAGAGGAAAGCTCCCTCTACACTGTCCCATCAAACACTCCCAGTGCAGGTACAGGGTTAGATACAGAGGAAAGCTCCCTCTACACTGTCCCATCAAACACTCCCAGGGCAGGTACAGAGTTAGACACAGAGTAAAGCTCCCTCTACACTGTCCCATCAAACACTCCCAGGGCAGGTACAGGGTCAGATACAGAGTAAAGCTCCCTCTACACTGTCCCGTCAAACACTCCCAGGGCAGGGACAGGGTTAGATACAGAGTAAATCTCCCTCTACACTGTCCCATCAAACACTCCCAGGGCAGGTACAGGGTTAGATACAGAGTAAAGCTCCCTCTCCACTGTCCCATCAAACACTCCCAGTGCAGGTACAGGGTCAGATACAGAGTAAAGCTCCCTCTCCACTGTCCCATCAAACACTCCCAGTGCAGGTACAGGGTTAGATACAGAGTAAAGCTCCCTCTACACTGTCCCATCAAACACTCCCAGTGCAGGTACAGGGTTAGATACAGAGGAAAGCTCCCTCTACACTGTCCCATCAAACACTCCCAGGGCAGGTACAGGGTGAGATACAGAGTGAAGCTCCCTCTCCACTGTCCCATCAAACACTCCCAGGGCAGGTACAGGGTGAGATACAGAGTAAAGCTCCCTCTCCACTGTCCCATCAAACACTCCCAGGGCAGGTACAGGGTTAGATACAGAGTAAAGCTCCCTCTCCACTGTCCCATCAAACACTCCCAGGGCAGGTACAGGGTGAGATACAGAGTAAAGCTCCCTCTGCACTGTCCCATCAAACACTCCCAGTGCAGGTACAGGGTTAGATACAGAGTAAAGCTCCCTCTACACTGTCCCATCAAACACTCCCAGAGCAGGTACAGGGTCAGATACAGAGTAAAGCTCCCTCTCCACTGTCCCATCAAACACTCCCAGTGCAGGTACAGGGTTAGATACAGAGTAAAGCTCCCTCTACACTGTCCCATCAAACACTCCCAGTGCAGGTACAGGGTCAGATACAGAGTAAAGCTCCCTCTACACTGTCCCATCAAACACTCCCAGGGCAGGTACAGGGTTAGATACAGAGTAAAGCTCCCTCTACACTGTCCCATCAAACACTCCCAGTGCAGGTACAGGCAGATACAGAGTAAAGCTCCCTCTACACTGTCCCATCAAACACTCCCAGGGCAGGTACAGGGTGAGATACAGAGTAAAGCTCCCTCTACACTGTCCCATCAAACACTCCCGGGGCAGGTACAGGGTTAGATACAGAGTAAAGCTCCCTCGACACTGTCCCATTAAACACTCCCAGGGCAGGTACAGGGTTAGATACAGAGTAAAGCTCCCTCTACACTGTCCCATCAAACACTCCCAGGGCAGGTACAGAGTTAGATACAGAGTAAAGCTCCCTTCACACTGTCCCATCAAACACTCCCAGGGCAGGTACAGAGTTAGATACAGAGTAAAGCTCCCTCTACACTGTCCCATCAAACACTCCCAGGGCAGGTACAGGTTTAGATACAGAGTAAAGCTCCCTCTCCACTGTCCCATTAAACACTCCCAGGGCAGGTACAGGGTTAGATACAGAGTAAAGCTCCCTCTACACTGTCCCATCAAACACTCCCAGGGCAGGTAGAGGGTTAGATACAGAGTAAAGCTCCCTCTACACTGTCCCATCAAACACTCCCAGGGCAGGTACAGGGTTAGATACAGAGTAAAGCTCCCTCTACACTGTCCCATCAAACACTCCCAGGGCAGGTACAGGGTTAGATACAGAGTAAAGCTCCCTCTCCACTGTCCCATCAAACACTCCCAGCGCAGGTACAGGGTTAGATACAGAGTAAAGCTCCCTCTACACTGTCCCATCAAACACTCCCAGGGCAGGTACAGGGTTAGATACAGAGTAAAGCTCCCTCTCCACTGTCCCATCAAACACTCCCAGTGCAGGTACAGGGTTAGATAGAGAGTAAATCTCCCTCTACACTGTCCCATCAAACACTCCCAGGGCAGGTACAGGGTTAGATACAGAGGAAAGCTCCCTCTACACTGTCCCATCAAACACTCCCAGGGCAGGTACAGGGTTAGATAGAGAGTAAATCTCCCTCTACACTGTCCCATCAAACACTCCCAGGGCAGGTACAGGGTTAGATACAGAGGAAAGCTCCCTCTACACTGTCCCATCAAACACTCCCAGGGCAGGTACAGGGTTAGATACAGAGTAAAGCTCCCTCTCCACTGTCCCATCAAACACTCCCAGTGCAGGTACAGGGTTAGATAGAGAGTAAATCTCCTCTACACTGTCCCATCAAACACTCCCAGGGCAGGTACAGGGTTAGATACAGAGTAAATCTCCCTCTACACTGTCCCATCAAACACTCCCAGGGCAGGTACAGGGTTAGATACAGAGTAAAGCTCCCTCTCCACTGTCCCATCAAACACTCCCAGTGCAGGTACAGGGTCAGATACAGAGTAAAGCTCCCTCTACACTGTCCCATCAAACACTCCCAGTGCAGGTACAGGGTTAGATACAGAGTAAAGCTCCCTCTACACTGTCCCATCAAACACTCCCAGTGCAGGTACAGGGTTAGATACAGAGGAAAGCTCCCTCTACACTGTCCCATCAAACACTCCCAGGGCAGGTACAGGGTGAGATACAGAGTAAAGCTCCCTCTACACTGTCCCATCAAACACTCCCAGGACAGGTACAGGGTTAGATACAGAGTAAAGCTCCCTCCACACTGTCCCATCAAACACTCCCAGGGCAGGTACAGGGTTAGATACAGAGTAAAGCTCCCTCTACACTGTCCCATCAAACACTCCCAGTGCAGGTACAGGCAGATGCAGAGTAAAGCTCCCTCTACACTGTCCCATCAAACACTTTCAGGGCAGGTACAGGGTGAGATACAGAGTGAAGCTCCCTCTACACTGTCCCATCAAACACTCCCGGGGCAGGTACAGGGTTAGATACAGAGTAAAGCTCCCTCGACACGGTCCCATTAAACACTCCCAGGGCAGGTACAGAGTTAGATACAGAGTAAAGCTCCCTTCACACTGTCCCATCAAACACTCCCAGGGCAGGTACAGAGTTAGATACAGAGTAAAGCTCCCTCTACACTGTCCCATCAAACACTCCCAGGGCAGGTACAGGGTTAGATACAGAGTAAAGCTCCCTCTACACTGTCCCATCAAACACTCCCGGGGCAGGTACAGGGTTAGATACAGAGTAAAGCTCCCTCTACACTGTCCAATCAAACACTCCCAGGGCAGGTACAGGGTTAGATACAGAGTAAAGCTCCCTCTACACTGTCCCATCAAACACTCCCAGGGCAGGTACAGGGTTAGATAGAGAGTAAAGCTCCCTCTACACTGTCCCATCAAACACTCCCAGGGCAGGTACAGGGTTAGACACAGAGTAAAGCTCCCTCTACACTGTCCCATCAAACACTCCCAGGGCAGGTACAGGGTCAGATACAGAGTAAAGCTCCCTCTACACTGTCCCGTCAAACACTCCCAGGGCAGGGACAGGGTTAGATACAGAGTAAAGCTCCCTCTACACTGTCCCGTCAAACACTCCCAGGGCAGGTACAGGGTTAGATACAGAGTAAATCTCCCTCTACACTGTCCCATCAAACACTCCCAGGGCAGGTACAGGGTTAGATAGAGAGTAAAGCTCCCTCTCCACTGTCCCATCAAACACTCCCAGTGCAGGTACAGGGTCAGATACAGAGTAAAGCTCCCTCTCCACTGTCCCATCAAACACTCCCAGTGCAGGTACAGGGTTAGATACAGAGTAAAGCTCCCTCTACACTGTCCCATCAAACACTCCCAGTGCAGGTACAGGGTTAGATACAGAGGAAAGCTCCCTCTACACTGTCCCATTAAACACTCCCAGGGCAGGTACAGAGTTAGACACAGAGTAAAGCTCCCTCTACACTGTCCCATCAAACACTCCCAGGGCAGGTACAGGGTCAGATACAGAGTAAAGCTCCCTCCACACTGTCCCGTCAAACACTCCCAGGGCAGGGACAGGGTTAGATACAGAGTAAAGCTCCCTCTACACTGTCCCGTCAAACACTCCCAGGGCAGGTACAGGGTTAGATACAGAGTAAATCTCCCTCTACACTGTCCCATCAAACACTCCCAGGGCAGGTACAGGGTTAGATACAGAGTAAAGCTCCCTCTCCACTGTCCCATCAAACACTCCCAGTGCAGGTACAGGGTCAGATACAGAGTAAAGCTCCCTCTACACTGTCCCATCAAACACTCCCAGTGCAGGTACAGGGTTAGATACAGAGTAAAGCTCCCTCTACACTGTCCCATCAAACACTCCCAGGGCAGGTACAGGGTTAGATACAGAGTAAAGCTCCCTCTACACTGTCCCATCAAACACTCCCAGGGCAGGTACAGGGTGAGATACAGAGTAAAGCTCCCTCTCCACTGTCCCATCAAACACTCCCAGGGCAGGTACAGGGTGAGATACAGAGTAAAGCTCCCTCTCCACTGTCCCATCAAACACTCCCAGGGCAGGTACAGGGTGAGATACAGAGTAAAGCTCCCTCTGCACTGTCCCATCAAACACTCCCAGTGCAGGTACAGGGTTAGATACAGAGTAAAGCTCCCTCTACACTGTCCCATCAAACACTCCCAGAGCAGGTACAGGGTCAGATACAGAGTAAAGCTCCCTCTCCACTGTCCCATCAAACACTCCCAGTGCAGGTACAGGGTTAGATACAGAGTAAAGCTCCCTCTACACTGTCCCATCAAACACTCCCAGTGCAGGTACAGGGTCAGATACAGAGTAAAGCTCCCTCTACACTGTCCCATCAAACACTCCCAGGGCAGGTACAGGGTTAGATACAGAGCAAAGCTCCCTCTACACTGTCCCATCAAACACTCCCAGTGCAGGTACAGGCAGATACAGAGTAAAGCTCCCTCTACACTGTCCCATCAAACACTCCCAGGGCAGGTACAGGGTGAGATACAGAGTAAAGCTCCCTCTACACTGTCCCATCAAACACTCCCGGGGCAGGTACAGGGTTAGATACAGAGTAAAGCTCCCTCTCCACTGTCCCATTAAACACTCCCAGGGCAGGTACAGGGTTAGATACAGAGTAAAGCTCCCTCTACACTGTCCCATCAAACACTCCCAGGGCAGGTACAGAGTTAGATACAGAGTAAAGCTCCCTTCACACTGTCCCATCAAACACTCCCAGGGCAGGTACAGAGTTAGATACAGAGTAAAGCTCCCTCTACACTGTCCCATCAAACACTCCCAGGGCAGGTACAGGTTTAGATACAGAGTAAAGCTCCCCCTCCACTGTCCCATTAAACACTCCCAGGGCAGGTACAGGGTTAGATACAGAGTAAAGCTCCCTCTACACTGTCCAATCAAACACTCCCAGGGCAGGTACAGGGTTAGATTCAGAGTAAAGCTCCCTCTACACTGCCCCATCAAACACTCCCAGGGCAGGTACAGAGTTAGATACAGAGTAAAGCTCCCTCCACACAGTCCCATCAAACACTCCCAGGGCAGGTACAGAGTAAGATACAGAGTAAAGCTCCCTTCACACTGTCCCATCAAACACTCCCAGGGCAGGTACAGAGTTCGATACAGAGTAAAGCTCCCTCTACACTGTCCCATCAAACACTCCCAGGGCAGGTACAGGGTTAGATATAGAGTAAAGCTCCCTCTACATTGTCCCATCAAACACTCCCAGGGCAGGTACAGAGTTAGATACAGAGTAAAGCTCCCTCTACACTGTCCCGTCAAACACTCCCAGGGCAGGTTAAAGGGTGAGATACAGAGTAAAGCTCCCTCTACACTGTCCCATCAAACACTCCCAGGGCAGGTACAGGGTGAGATAGGGAGTAAAGGTCCCTCTACACTGTCCCATCAGTCACTCCCAGGGCAGGTACAGGGTTAGATACAGAGGAAAGCTCCCTCTACACTGTCCCATCAAACACTCCCAGGGCAGGTACAGGGTGAGATACAGAGTAAAGCTCCCTCTCCACTGTCCCATCAAACACTCCCAGGGCAGGTACAGGATGAGATACAGAGTAAAGCTCCCTCTCCACTGTCCCATCAAACACTCCCAGTGCAGGTACAGGGTTAGATACAGAGTAAAGCTCCCTCTACACTGTCCCATCAAACACTCCCAGAGCAGGTACAGGGTCAGATACAGAGTAAAGCTCCCTCTCCACTGTCCCATCAAACACTCCCAGTGCAGGTACAGTGTTAGATACAGAGTAAAGCTCCCTCTACACTGTCCCATCAAACACTCCCAGTGCAGGTACAGGGTCAGATACAGAGTAAAGCTCCCTCTACACTGTCCCATCAAACACTCCCAGGGCAGGTACAGGGTTAGTTACAGAGTAAAGCTTCCTCTACACTGTCCCATCAAACACTCCCAGTGCAGGTACAGGGTCAGATACAGAGTAAAGCTCCCTCTACACTGTCCCGTCAAACACTCCCAGGGCAGGTACAGGGTGAGATACAGAGTAAAGCTCCCTCTACACTGTCCCATCAAACACTCCCGGGGCAGGTACAGGGTTAGATACAGAGTAAAGCTCCCTCGACACTGTCCCATTAAACACTCCCAGGGCAGGTACAGGGTTAGATACAGAGTAAAGCTCCCTCTACACTGTCCCATCAAACACTCCCAGGGCAGGTACAGGGTTAGATACAGAGTAAAGCTCCCTCTACACTGTCCCATCAAACACTCCCAGGGCAGGGACAGGGTTAGATACAGAGTAAAGCTCCCTCTACACTGTCCCATCAAACACTCCCAGGGCAGGTACAGGGTTAGATACAGAGTAAAGCTCCCTCTACACTGTCCCATCAAACACTCCCAGGGCAGGTACAGGGTTAGATACAGAGTAAAGCTCCCTCTACACTGTCCCATCAAACACTCCCAGGGCAGGTACAGAGTTAGACACAGACTAAAGCTCCCTCTACACTGCCCCATCAAACACTCCCAGGGCAGGTACAGAGTTAGATACAGAGTAAAGCTCCCTCCACACAGTCCCATCAAACACTCCCAGGGCAGGTACAGAGTTAGATACAGAGTAAAGCTCCCTTCACACTGTCCCATCAAACACTCCCAGGGCAGGTACAGAGTTAGATACAGAGTAAAGCTCCCTCTACACTGTCCCATCAAACACTCCCAGGGCAGGTACAGGGTTCGATACAGAGTAAAGCTCCCTCTACACTGTCCCATCAAACACTCCCAGGGCAGGTACAGAGTTAGATACAGAGTAAAGCTCCCTCTACACTGTCCCGTCAAACACTCCCAGGGCAGGTACAGGGTGAGATACAGAGTAAAGCTCCCTCTACACTGTCCCATCAAACACTCCCAGGGCAGGTAAAGTGTGAGATACAGAGTAAAGCTCCATCTCCACTGTCCCATCAAACACTCCCAGTGCAGGTACAGGGTTAGATAGAGAGGAAAGGTCCCTCTACACTGTCCCATCAATCACTCCCAGGGCAGGTACAGGGTTCGATACAGAGTAAAGCTCCCTCTACACTGTCCCATCAAACACTCCCAGGGCAGGTACTGGGTTAGATACAGAGTAAAGCTCCCTCTCCACTGTCCCATCAAACACTCCCAGTGCAGGTACAGGGTTAGATAGAGAGTAAAGCTCCCTCTACACTGTCCCATCAAACACTCCCAGGGCAGGTACAGGGTTAGATACAGAGTAAAGCTCCCTCTACACTGTCCCATCAAACACTCCCAGGGCAGTTACAGGGTGAGATACAGAGTAAAGCTCCCTCTCCACTGTCCCATCAAACACTCCCAGGGCAGGTACAGGGTGAGATACAGAGAAAAGCTCCCTCTACACTGTCCCATCAAACACTCCCAGGGCAGGTACAGGGTGAGATACAGAGTAAAGCTCCCTCTCCACTGTCCCATCAAACACTCCCAGGGCAGGTACAGAGTTAGATACAGAGTAAAGCTCCCTCCACACAGTCCCATCAAACACTCCCAGGGCAGGTACAGAGTAAGATACAGAGTAAAGCTCCCTTCACACTGTCCCATCAAACACTCCCAGGGCAGGTACAGAGTTAGATACAGAGTAAAGCTCCCTCTACACTGTCCCATCAAACACTCCCAGGGCAGGTACAGGGTTAGATACAGAGTAAAGCTCCCTCTACATTGTCCCATCAAACACTCCCAGGGCAGGTACAGAGTTAGATACAGAGTAAAGCTCCCTCTACACTGTCCCGTCAAACACTCCCAGGGCAGGTTAAAGGGTGAGATACAGAGTAAAGCTCCCTCTACACTGTCCCATCAAACACTCCCAGGGCAGGTACAGGGTGAGATAGGGAGTAAAGGTCCCTCTACACTGTCCCATCAGTCACTCCCAGGGCAGGTACAGGGTTAGATACAGAGGAAAGCTCCCTCTACACTGTCCCATCAAACACTCCCAGGGCAGGTACAGGGTGAGATACAGAGTAAAGCTCCCTCTCCACTGTCCCATCAAACACTCCCAGGGCAGGTACAGGGTGAGATACAGAGTAAAGCTCCCTCTCCACTGTCCCATCAAACACTCCCAGGGCAGGTACAGGGTGAGATACAGAGTAAAGCTCCCTCTACAGTGTCCCATCAAACACTCCCAGTGCAGGTACAGGGTTAGATACAGAGTAAAGCTCCCTCTACACTGTCCCATCAAACACTCCCAGAGCAGGTACAGGGTCAGATACAGAGTAAAGCTCCCTCTCCACTGTCCCATCAAACACTCCCAGTGCAGGTACAGTGTTAGATACAGAGTAAAGCTCCCTCTACACTGTCCCATCAAACACTCCCAGTGCAGGTACAGGGTCAGATACAGAGTAAAGCTCCCTCTACACTGTCCCATCAAACACTCCCAGGGCAGGTACAGGGTTAGTTACAGAGTAAAGCTTCCTCTACACTGTCCCATCAAACACTCCCAGTGCAGGTACAGGGTCAGATACAGAGTAAAGCTCCCTCTACACTGTGCCGTCAAACACTCCCAGGGCAGGTACAGGGTGAGATACAGAGTAAAGCTCCCTCTACACTGTCCCATCAAACACTCCCGGGGCAGGTACAGGGTTAGATACAGAGTAAAGCTCCCTCGACACTGTCCCATTAAACACTCCCAGGGCAGGTACAGGGTTAGATACAGAGTAAAGCTCCCTCTACACTGTCCCATCAAACACTCCCAGGGCAGGTACAGGGTTAGATACAGAGTAAAGCTCCCTCTACACTGTCCCATCAAACACTCCCAGGGCAGGGACAGGGTTAGATACAGAGTAAAGCTCCCTCTACACTGTCCCATCAAACACTCCCAGGGCAGGTACAGGGTTAGATACAGAGTAAAGCTCCCTCTCCACTGTCCCATTAAACACTACCAGGGCTGGTACAGGGTTAGATACAGAGTAAAGCTCCCTCTACACTGTCCCATCAAACACTCCCGGGGCAGGTACAGGGTTAGATACAGAGTAAAGCTCCCTCTACACTGTCCCATCAAACACTCCCAGGGCAGGTACAGGGTTAGATACAGAGTAAAGCTCCCTCTACACTGTCCCATCAAACACTCCCAGGGCAGGTACAGGGTTAGATACAGAGTAAAGCTCCCTCTACACTGTCCCATCAAACACTCCCAGGGCAGGTACAGAGTTAGACACAGACTAAAGCTCCCTCTACACTGCCCCATCAAACACTCCCATTGCAGGTACAGAGTTAGATACAGAGTAAAGCTCCCTCCACACAGTCCCATCAAACACTCCCAGGGCAGGTACAGAGTTAGATACAGAGTAAAGCTCCCTTCACACTGTCCCATCAAACACTCCCAGGGCAGGTACAGAGTTAGATACAGAGTAAAGCTCCCTCTACACTGTGCCATCAAACACTCCCAGGGCAGGTACAGGGTTAGATACAGAGTAAAGCTCCCTCTACACTGTCCCATCAAACACTCCCAGGGCAGGTACAGAGTTAGATACAGAGTAAAGCTCCCTCTACACTGTCCCGTCAAACACTCCCAGGGCAGGTACAGGGTGAGATACAGAGTAAAGCTCCCTCTACACTGTCCCATCAAACACTCCCAGGGCAGGTAAAGTGTGAGATACAGAGTAAAGCTCCCTCTCCACTGTCCCATCAAACACTCCCAGTGCAGGTACAGGGTTAGATAGAGAGGAAAGTTCCCTCTACACTGTCCCATCAATCACTCCCAGGGCAGGTACAGGGTTCGATACAGAGTAAAGCTCCCTCTACACTGTCCCATCAAACACTCCCAGGGCAGGTACTGGGTTAGATACAGAGTAAAGCTCCCTCTCCACTGTCCCATCAAACACTCCCAGTGCAGGTACAGGGTTAGATAGAGAGTAAAGCTCCCTCTACACTGTCCCATCAAACACTCCCAGGGCAGGTACAGGGTTAGATACAGAGTAAAGCTCCCTCTACACTGTCCCATCAAACACTCCCAGGGCAGTTACAGGGTGAGATACAGAGTAAAGCTCCCTCTCCACTGTCCCATCAAACACTCCCAGGGCAGGTACAGGGTGAGATACAGAGAAAAGCTCCCTCTACACTGTCCCATCAAACACTCCCAGGGCAGGTACAGGGTGAGATACAGAGTAAAGCTCCCTCTCCACTGTCCCATCAAACACTCCCAGGGCAGGTACAGGGTGAGATACAGAGTAAAGCTCCCTCTACACTGTCCCATCAAACACTCGCAGTGCAGGTACAGGGTTAGATACAGAGTAAAGCTCCCTCTACACTGTCCCGTCAAACACTCCCAGGGCAGGTACAGGGTTAGATACAGAGTAAATCTCCCTCTACACTGTCCCATCAAACACTCCCAGGGCAGGTACAGGGTTAGATACAGAGTAAAGCTCCCTCTACACTGTCCCATCAAACACTCCCAGTGCAGGTACAGGGTCAGATACAGAGTAAAGCTCACTCTCCACTGTCCCATCAAACACTCCCAGTGCAGGTACAGGGTTAGATACAGAGTAAAGCTCCCTCTACACTGTCCCATCAAACACTCCCAGTGCAGGTACAGGGTTAGCTACAGAGTAAAGCTCCCTCTACACTGTCCCATCAAACACTCCCAGGGCAGGTAAAGTGTGAGATACAGAGTAAAGCTCCCTCTCCACTGTCCCATCAAACACTCCCAGTGCAGGTACAGGGTTAGATAGAGAGGAAAGTTCCCTCTACACTGTCCCATCAATCACTCCCAGGGCAGGTACAGGGTTCGATACAGAGTAAAGCTCCCTCTACACTGTCCCATCAAACACTCCCAGGGCAGGTACTGGGTTAGATACAGAGTAAAGCTCCCTCTCCACTGTCCCATCAAACACTCCCAGTGCAGGTACAGGGTTAGATAGAGAGTAAAGCTCCCTCTACACTGTCCCATCAAACACTCCCAGGGCAGGTACAGGGTTAGATACAGAGTAAAGCTCCCTCTACACTGTCCCATCAAACACTCCCAGGGCAGTTACAGGGTGAGATACAGAGTAAAGCTCCCTCTCCACTGTCCCATCAAACACTCCCAGGGCAGGTACAGGGTGAGATACAGAGAAAAGCTCCCTCTACACTGTCCCATCAAACACTCCCAGGGCAGGTACAGGGTGAGATACAGAGTAAAGCTCCCTCTCCACTGTCCCATCAAACACTCCCAGGGCAGGTACAGGGTGAGATACAGAGTAAAGCTCCCTCTACACTGTCCCATCAAACACTCGCAGTGCAGGTACAGGGTTAGATACAGAGTAAAGCTCCCTCTACACTGTCCCGTCAAACACTCCCAGGGCAGGTACAGGGTTAGATACAGAGTAAATCTCCCTCTACACTGTCCCATCAAACACTCCCAGGGCAGGTACAGGGTTAGATACAGAGTAAAGCTCCCTCTACACTGTCCCATCAAACACTCCCAGTGCAGGTACAGGGTCAGATACAGAGTAAAGCTCACTCTCCACTGTCCCATCAAACACTCCCAGTGCAGGTACAGGGTTAGATACAGAGTAAAGCTCCCTCTACACTGTCCCATCAAACACTCCCAGTGCAGGTACAGGGTTAGCTACAGAGTAAAGCTCCCTCTACACTGTCCCATCAAACACTCCCAGTGCAGGTACAGGGTTAGATACAGAGGAAAGCTCCCTCTACACTGTCCCATCAAACACTCCCAGGGCAGGTACAGGGTGAGATACAGAGTAAAGCTCCCTCTCCACTGTCCCATCAAACACTCCCAGGGCAGGTACAGGGTGAGATACAGAGTAAAGCTCCCTCTCCACTGTCCCATCAAACACTCCCAGGGCAGGTACAGGGTGAGATACAGAGTAAAGCTCCCTCTACACTGTCCCATCAAACACTCCCAGGGCAGGTACAGGGTTAGATACAGAGTAAAGCTCCCTCTACACTGTCCCATCAAACACTCCCAGGGCAGGTACAGGGTTAGATACAGAGTAAAGCTCCCTCTACACTGTCCCGTCAAACAATCCCAGGGCAGGGACAGGGTTAGATACAGAGTAAAGCTCCCTCTACACTGCCCCATCAAACACTCCCAGGGCAGGTACAGAGTGAGATACAGAGTAAAGCTCCCTCCACACAGTCCCATCAAACACTCCCAGGGCAGGTACAGAGTTAGATACAGAGTAAAGCTCCCTTCACACTGTCCCATCAAACACTCCCAGGGCAGGTACAGAGTTAGATACAGAGTAAAGTTCCCTCTACACTGTCCCATCAAACACTCCCAGGTCAGGTACAGAGTTAGATACAGAGTAAAGCTCCCTCTACACTGTCCCGTCAAACACTTCCAGGGCAGGTACAGCGTGAGATACAGAGTAAGGCTCCCTCTACACTGTCCCATCAAACACTCCCAGGGCAGGTACAGGGTTAGATACAGAGTAAAGCTCCCTCTCCACTGTCCCATCAAACACTCCCAGTGCAGGTACAGGATTAGATAGAGAGTAAAGGTCCCTCTACACTGTCCCATCAATCACTCCCAGGGCAGGTACAGGGTTAGATACAGAGTAAAGCTCCCTCTACACTGTCCCATCAAACACTCCCAGGGCAGGTACTGGGTTAGATACAGAGTAAAGCTCCCTCTCCACTGTCCCATCAAACACTCCCAGTGCAGGTACAGGGTTAGATAGAGAGTAAATCTCCCTCTACACTGTCCCATCAAACACTCCCAGGGCAAGTACAGGGTTAGATACAGAGTAAAGCTCCCTCTACACTGTCCCATCAAACACTCCCAGGGCAGGTACAGAGTTAGACACAGAGTAAAACTCCCTCTACACTATCCCATCAAACACTCCCAGGGCAGGTACAAGGTCAGATACAGAGTAAAGCTCCCTCTACACTGTCCCATCAAACACTCCCAGGGCAGGGACAGGGTTAGATACAGAGTAAAGCTCCCTCTACACTGCCCCATCAAACACTCCCAGGGCAGGTACAGAGTTAGATACAGGGTAAAGCTCCCTCCACACAGTCCCATCAAACACTCCCAGGGCAGGTACAGAGTTAGATACAGAGTAAAGCTCCCTTCACACTGTCCCATCAAACACTCCCAGGGCAGGTACAGAGTTAGATACAGAGTAAAGCTCCCTCTACACTGTCCCATCAAACACTCCCAGGGCAGGGACAGGGTTAGATACAGAGTAAAGCTCCCTCTACACTGTCCCATCAAACACTCCCAGGGCAGGTACAGGGTTAGATACAGAGTAAAGCTCCCTCTCCACTGTCCCATTAAACACTACCAGGGCAGGTACAGGGTTAGATACAGAGTAAAGCTCCCTCTACACTGTCCAATCAAACACTCCCGGGGCAGGTACAGGGTTAGATACAGAGTAAAGCTCCCTCTACACTGTCCCATCAAACACTCCCAGGGCAGGTACAGGGTTCGATACAGAGTAAAGCTCCCTCTACACTGTCCCATCAAACACTCCCAGGGCAGGTACAGGGTTAGATACAGAGTAAAGCTCCCTCTACACTGTCCCATCAAACACTCCCAGGGCAGGTACAGAGTTAGACACAGAGTAAAGCTCCCTCTACACTGTCCCATCAAACACTCCCAGGGCAGGTACAGGGTCAGATACAGAGTAAAGCTCCCTCTACACTGTCCCGTCAAACACTCCCAGGGCAGGGACAGGGTTAGATACAGAGTAAAGCTCCCTCTACACTGCCCCATCAAACACTCCCAGGGCAGGTACAGAGTTAGATACAGAGTAAAGCTCCCTCCACACAGTCCCATCAAACACTCCCAGGGCAGGTACAGAGTTAGATACAGAGTAAAGCTCCCTTCACACTGTCCCATCAAACACTCCCAGGGCAGGTACAGAGTTAGATACAGAGTAAAGCTCCCTCTACACTGTCCCATCAAACACTCCCAGGGCAGGTACAGGGTTAGATACAGAGTAAAGCTCCCTCTACACTGTCCCATCAAACACTCCCAGGGCAGGTACAGAGTTAGATACAGAGTAAAGCTCCCTCTACACTGTCCCGTCAAACACTCCCAGGGCAGGTACAGGGTGAGATACAGAGTAAAGCTCCCTCTACACTGTCCCATCAAACACTCCCAGGGCAGGTAAAGTGTGAGATACAGAGTAAAGCTCCCTCTCCACTGTCCCATCAAACACTCCCAGTGCAGGTACAGGGTTAGATAGAGAGGAAAGTTCCCTCTACACTGTCCCATCAATCACTCCCAGGGCAGGTACAGGGTTCGATACAGAGTAAAGCTCCCTCTACACTGTCCCATCAAACACTCCCAGGGCAGGTACTGGGTTAGATACAGAGTAAAGCTCCCTCTCCACTGTCCCATCAAACACTCCCAGTGCAGGTACAGGGTTAGATAGAGAGTAAAGCTCCCTCTACACTGTCCCATCAAACACTCCCAGGGCAGGTACAGGGTTAGATACAGAGTAAAGCTCCCTCTACACTGTCCCATCAAACACTCCCAGGGCAGTTACAGGGTGAGATACAGAGTAAAGCTCCCTCTCCACTGTCCCATCAAACACTCCCAGGGCAGGTACAGGGTGAGATACAGAGAAAAGCTCCCTCTACACTGTCCCATCAAACACTCCCAGGGCAGGTACAGGGTGAGATACAGAGTAAAGCTCCCTCTCCACTGTCCCATCAAACACTCCCAGGGCAGGTACAGGGTGAGATACAGAGTAAAGCTCCCTCTACACTGTCCCATCAAACACTCGCAGTGCAGGTACAGGGTTAGATACAGAGTAAAGCTCCCTCTACACTGTCCCGTCAAACACTCCCAGGGCAGGTACAGGGTTAGATACAGAGTAAATCTCCCTCTACACTGTCCCATCAAACACTCCCAGGGCAGGTACAGGGTTAGATACAGAGTAAAGCTCCCTCTACACTGTCCCATCAAACACTCCCAGTGCAGGTACAGGGTCAGATACAGAGTAAAGCTCACTCTCCACTGTCCCATCAAACACTCCCAGTGCAGGTACAGGGTTAGATACAGAGTAAAGCTCCCTCTACACTGTCCCATCAAACACTCCCAGTGCAGGTACAGGGTTAGCTACAGAGTAAAGCTCCCTCTACACTGTCCCATCAAACACTCCCAGTGCAGGTACAGGGTTAGATACAGAGGAAAGCTCCCTCTACACTGTCCCATCAAACACTCCCAGGGCAGGTACAGGGTGAGATACAGAGTAAAGCTCCCTCTCCACTGTCCCATCAAACACTCCCAGGGCAGGTACAGGGTGAGATACAGAGTAAAGCTCCCTCTCCACTGTCCCATCAAACACTCCCAGGGCAGGTACAGGGTGAGATACAGAGTAAAGCTCCCTCTACACTGTCCCATCAAACACTCCCAGGGCAGGTACAGGGTTAGATACAGAGTAAAGCTCCCTCTACACTGTCCCATCAAACACTCCCAGGGCAGGTACAGGGTTAGATACAGAGTAAAGCTCCCTCTACACTGTCCCGTCAAACAATCCCAGGGCAGGGACAGGGTTAGATACAGAGTAAAGCTCCCTCTACACTGCCCCATCAAACACTCCCAGGGCAGGTACAGAGTGAGATACAGAGTAAAGCTCCCTCCACACAGTCCCATCAAACACTCCCAGGGCAGGTACAGAGTTAGATACAGAGTAAAGCTCCCTTCACACTGTCCCATCAAACACTCCCAGGGCAGGTACAGAGTTAGATACAGAGTAAAGTTCCCTCTACACTGTCCCATCAAACACTCCCAGGTCAGGTACAGAGTTAGATACAGAGTAAAGCTCCCTCTACACTGTCCCGTCAAACACTTCCAGGGCAGGTACAGCGTGAGATACAGAGTAAGGCTCCCTCTACACTGTCCCATCAAACACTCCCAGGGCAGGTACAGGGTGAGATACAGAGTAAAGCTCCCTCTCCACTGTCCCATCAAACACTCCCAGTGCAGGTACAGGATTAGATAGAGAGTAAAGGTCCCTCTACACTGTCCCATCAATCACTCCCAGGGCAGGTACAGGGTTAGATACAGAGTAAAGCTCCCTCTACACTGTCCCATCAAACACTCCCAGGGCAGGTACTGGGTTAGATACAGAGTAAAGCTCCCTCTCCACTGTCCCATCAAACACTCCCAGTGCAGGTACAGGGTTAGATAGAGAGTAAATCTCCCTCTACACTGTCCCATCAAACACTCCCAGGGCAAGTACAGGGTTAGATACAGAGTAAAGCTCCCTCTACACTGTCCCATCAAACACTCCCAGGGCAGGTACAGAGTTAGACACAGAGTAAAACTCCCTCTACACTATCCCATCAAACACTCCCAGGGCAGGTACAAGGTCAGATACAGAGTAAAGCTCCCTCTACACTGTCCCATCAAACACTCCCAGGGCAGGGACAGGGTTAGATACAGAGTAAAGCTCCCTCTACACTGCCCCATCAAACACTCCCAGGGCAGGTACAGAGTTAGATACAGGGTAAAGCTCCCTCCACACAGTCCCATCAAACACTCCCAGGGCAGGTACAGAGTTAGATACAGAGTAAAGCTCCCTTCACACTGTCCCATCAAACACTCCCAGGGCAGGTACAGAGTTAGATACAGAGTAAAGCTCCCTCTACACTGTCCCATCAAACACTCCCAGGGCAGGGACAGGGTTAGATACAGAGTAAAGCTCCCTCTACACTGTCCCATCAAACACTCCCAGGGCAGGTACAGGGTTAGATACAGAGTAAAGCTCCCTCTCCACTGTCCCATTAAACACTACCAGGGCAGGTACAGGGTTAGATACAGAGTAAAGCTCCCTCTACACTGTCCAATCAAACACTCCCGGGGCAGGTACAGGGTTAGATACAGAGTAAAGCTCCCTCTACACTGTCCCATCAAACACTCCCAGGGCAGGTACAGGGTTCGATACAGAGTAAAGCTCCCTCTACACTGTCCCATCAAACACTCCCAGGGCAGGTACAGGGTTAGATACAGAGTAAAGCTCCCTCTACACTGTCCCATCAAACACTCCCAGGGCAGGTACAGAGTTAGACACAGAGTAAAGCTCCCTCTACACTGTCCCATCAAACACTCCCAGGGCAGGTACAGGGTCAGATACAGAGTAAAGCTCCCTCTACACTGTCCCGTCAAACACTCCCAGGGCAGGGACAGGGTTAGATACAGAGTAAAGCTCCCTCTACACTGCCCCATCAAACACTCCCAGGGCAGGTACAGAGTTAGATACAGAGTAAAGCTCCCTCCACACAGTCCCATCAAACACTCCCAGGGCAGGTACAGAGTTAGATACAGAGTAAAGCTCCCTTCACACTGTCCCATCAAACACTCCCAGGGCAGGTACATAGTTAGATGCAGAGTAAAGCTCCCTCTACACTGTCCCATCAAACACTCCCAGGGCAGGTACAGGGTTAGATACAGAGTAAAGCTCCCTCTACACTGTCCCATCAAACACTCCCAGGGCAGGTACAGAGTTAGATACAGAGTAAAGCTCCCTCTACACTGTCCCGTCAAACACTCCCAGGGCAGGTACAGGGTGAGATACAGAGTAAAGCTCCCTCTACACTGTCCCATCAAACACTCCCAGGGCAGGTACAGGGTGAGATACAGAGTAAAACTCCCTCTCCACTGTCCCATCAAACACTCCCAGTGCAGGTACAGGGTTAGATAGAGAGTAAACGTCCCTCTACACTGTCCCATCAATCACTCCCAGGGCAGGTACAGGGTTCGATACAGAGTAAAGCTCCCTCTACACTGTCCCATCAAACACTCCCAGGGCAGGTACTGGGTTAGATACAGAGTAAAGCTCCCTCTCCACTGTCCCATCAAACACTCCCAGTGCAGGTACAGGGTTAGATAGAGAGTAAAGCTCCCTCTACACTGTCCCATCAAACACTCCCAGGGCAGGTACAGGGTTAGATACAGAGTAAAGCTCCCTCTACACTGTCCCATCAAACACTCCCAGGGCAGGTACAGGGTTAGATACAGAGTAAAGCTCCCTTCACACTGTCCCATCAAACACTCCCAGGGCAGGTACAGGGTGAGATACAGAGTAAAGCTCCATCTCCACTGTCCCATCAAACACTCCCAGTGCAGGTACAGGGTTAGATACAGAGGAAAGCTCCCTCTACACGGTCCCATCAAACACTCCCAGGGCAGGTACAGGGTGAGATACAGAGTAAAGCTCACTCTCCACTGTCCCAACAAACACTCCCAGGGCAAGTACAGGGTGAGATACAGAGTAAAGCTCCCTCTACACTGTCCCATCAAACACTCCCAGGGCAGGTACAGGGTGAGATACAGAGTAAAGCTCCCTCTACACTGTCCCGTCAAACACTCCCAGGGCAGGGACAGGGTTAGATACAGAGTAAAGCTCCCTCTACACTGCCCCATCAAACACTCCCAGGGCAGGTACAGAGTTAGATACAGAGTAAAGCTCCCTCCACACAGTCCCATCAAACACTCCCAGGGCAGGTACAGAGTTAGATACAGAGTAAAGCTCCCTTCACACTGTCCCATCAAACACTCCCAGGGCAGGTACATAGTTAGATGCAGAGTAAAGCTCCCTCTACACTGTCCCATCAAACACTCCCAGGGCAGGTACAGGGTTAGATACAGAGTAAAGCTCCCTCTACACTGTCCCATCAAACACTCCCAGGGCAGGTACAGAGTTAGATACAGAGTAAAGCTCCCTCTACACTGTCCCGTCAAACACTCCCAGGGCAGGTACAGGGTGAGATACAGAGTAAAGCTCCCTCTACACTGTCCCATCAAACACTCCCAGGGCAGGTACAGGGTGAGATACAGAGTAAAACTCCCTCTCCACTGTCCCATCAAACACTCCCAGTGCAGGTACAGGGTTAGATAGAGAGTAAACGTCCCTCTACACTGTCCCATCAATCACTCCCAGGGCAGGTACAGGGTTCGATACAGAGTAAAGCTCCCTCTACACTGTCCCATCAAACACTCCCAGGGCAGGTACTGGGTTAGATACAGAGTAAAGCTCCCTCTCCACTGTCCCATCAAACACTCCCAGTGCAGGTACAGGGTTAGATAGAGAGTAAAGCTCCCTCTACACTGTCCCATCAAACACTCCCAGGGCAGGTACAGGGTTAGATACAGAGTAAAGCTCCCTCTACACTGTCCCATCAAACACTCCCAGGGCAGGTACAGGGTTAGATACAGAGTAAAGCTCCCTTCACACTGTCCCATCAAACACTCCCAGGGCAGGTACAGGGTGAGATACAGAGTAAAGCTCCATCTCCACTGTCCCATCAAACACTCCCAGTGCAGGTACAGGGTTAGATACAGAGGAAAGCTCCCTCTACACGGTCCCATCAAACACTCCCAGGGCAGGTACAGGGTGAGATACAGAGTAAAGCTCACTCTCCACTGTCCCAACAAACACTCCCAGGGCAAGTACAGGGTGAGATACAGAGTAAAGCTCCCTCTACACTGTCCCATCAAACACTCCCAGGGCAGGTACAGGGTGAGATACAGAGTAAAGCTCCCTCTCCACTGTCCCATCAAACACTCCCAGGGCAGGTACAGGGTGAGATACAGAGTAAAGCTCCCTCTACACTGTCCCATCAAACACTCGCAGTGCAGGTACAGGGTTAGATACAGAGTAAAGCTCCCTCTACACTGTCCCGTCAAACACTCCCAGGGCAGGTACAGGGTTAGATACAGAGTAAATCTCCCTCTACACTGTCCCATCAAACACTCCCAGGGCAGGTACAGGGTTAGATACAGAGTAAAGCTCCCTCTACACTGTCCCATCAAACACTCCCAGTGCAGGTACAGGGTCAGATACAGAGTAAAGCTCCCTCTCCACTGTCCCATCAAACACTCCCAGTGCAGGTACAGGGTTAGATACAGAGTAAAGCTCCCTCTACACTGTCCCATCAAACACTCCCAGTGCAGGTACAGGGTTAGATACAGAGTAAGGCTCCCTCTACACTGTCCCATCAAACACTCCCAGTGCAGGTACAGGGTTAGATACAGAGTAAAGCTCCCTCTACACTGTCCCATCAAACACTCCCAGGGCAGGTACAGGGTTAGATACAGAGTAAAGCTCCCTCTACACTGTCCCATCAAACACTCCCAGTGCAGGTAAAGGGTTAGATACAGAGTAAAGCTCCCTCTCCACTGTCCCATCAAACACTCCCAGGGCAGGTACAGGGTGAGATACAGAGTAAAGCTCCCTCTACACTGTCCCATCAAACACTCCCAGTGCAGGTACAGGGTTAGATACAGAGTAAAGCTCCCTCTACACTGTCCCATCAAACACTCCCAGGGCAGGGACAGGGTTAGATACAGAGTAAAGCTCCCTCTACACTGTCCCATCAAACACTCCCAGGGCAGGTACAGAGTTAGACACAGAGTAAAGCTCCCTTCACACTGTCCCATCAAACACTCCCAGGGCAGGTACAGAGTTAGATACAGAGTAAAGCTCCCTCTACACTGTCCCATCAAACACTCCCAGGGCAGGTACAGGGTGAGATACAGAGTAAAGCTCCCTCTGCACTGTCCCATCAAACACTCCCAGGGCAGGTACAGGGTGAGATACAGAGTAAAGCTCCCTCTCCACTGTCCCATCAAACACTCCCAGTGCAGGTACAGTGTTAGATACAGAGTAAAGCTCCCTCCACACTGTCCCATCAAACACTCCCAGTGCAGGTACAGGGTCAGATACAGAGTAAAGCTCCCTCTACACTGTCCCATCAAACACTCCCAGGGCAGGTACAGGGTTAGATACAGAGTAAAGCTCCCTCTACACTGTCCCATCAAACACTCCCAGTGCAGGTACAGGGTCAGATACAGAGTAAAGCTCCCTCTACACTGTCCCATCAAACACTCCCAGGGCAGGTACAGGGTGAGATACAGAGTAAAGCTCCCTCTACACTGTCCCATCAAACACTCCCGTGGCAGGTACAGGGTTAGATACAGAGTAAAGCTCCCTCGACACTGTCCCATTAAACACTCCCAGGGCAGGTACAGGGTTAGATACAGAGTAAAGCTCCCTCTACACTGTCCCATCAAACACTCCCAGGGCAGGGACAGGGTTAGATACAGAGTAAAGCTCCCTCTACACTGTCCCATCAAACACTCCCAGGGCAGGTACAGGGTTAGATACAGAGTAAAGCTCCCTCTCCACTGTCCCATTAAACACTACCAGGGCAGGGACAGGGTTATATACAGAGTAAAGCTCCCTCTACACTGTCCAATCAAACACTCCCGGGGCAGATACAGGGTTAGATACAGA
The DNA here is from genome assembly GCF_035084215.1 of Heptranchias perlo. Taxonomy (NCBI): domain Eukaryota; kingdom Metazoa; phylum Chordata; class Chondrichthyes; order Hexanchiformes; family Hexanchidae; genus Heptranchias; species Heptranchias perlo. The sequence continues at coordinate 342,761 of NW_027139142.1, forward strand.
GTAAAGCTCCCTCTACACTGTCCCATCAAACACTCCCAGGGCAGGTACAGGGTTAGATACAGAGTAAAGCTCCCTCTACACTGTCCCATCAAACACTCCCAGGGCAGGTACAGGGTTAGATACAGAGTAAAGCTCCCTCTACACTGTCCCATCAAACACTCCCAGGGCAGGTACAGAGTTAGACACAGAGTAAAGCTCCCTCTACACTGTCCCATCAAACACTCCCAGGGCAGGTACAGGGTCAGATACAGAGTAAAGCTCCCTCTACACTGTCCCGTCAAACACTCCCAGGGCAGGGACAGGGTTAGATACAGAGTAAAGCTCCCTCTACACTGCCCCATCAAACACTCCCAGGGCAGGTACAGAGTTAGATACAGAGTAAAGCTCCCTCCACACAGTCCCATCAAACACTCCCAGGGCAGGTACAGAGTTAGATACAGAGTAAAGCTCCCTTCACACTGTCCCATCAAACACTCCCAGGGCAGGTACATAGTTAGATGCAGAGTAAAGCTCCCTCTACACTGTCCCATCAAACACTCCCAGGGCAGGTACAGGGTTAGATACAGAGTAAAGCTCCCTCTACACTGTCCCATCAAACACTCCCAGGGCAGGTACAGAGTTAGATACAGAGTAAAGCTCCCTCTACACTGTCCCGTCAAACACTCCCAGGGCAGGTACAGGGTGAGATACAGAGTAAAGCTCCCTCTACACTGTCCCATCAAACACTCCCAGGGCAGGTACAGGGTGAGATACAGAGTAAAACTCCCTCTCCACTGTCCCATCAAACACTCCCAGTGCAGGTACAGGGTTAGATAGAGAGTAAAGGTCCCTCTACACTGTCCCATCAATCACTCCCAGGGCAGGTACAGGGTTCGATACAGAGTAAAGCTCCCTCTACACTGTCCCATCAAACACTCCCAGGGCAGGTACTGGGTTAGATACAGAGTAAAGCTCCCTCTCCACTGTCCCATCAAACACTCCCAGTGCAGGTACAGGGTTAGATAGAGAGTAAAGCTCCCTCTACACTGTCCCATCAAACACTCCCAGGGCAAGTACAGGGTGAGATACAGAGTAAAGCTCCCTCTACACTGTCCCATCAAACACTCCCAGGGCAGGTACAGGGTGAGATACAGAGTAAAGCTCCCTCTCCACTGTCCCATCAAACACTCCCAGGGCAGGTACAGGGTGAGATACAGAGTAAAGCTCCCTCTACACTGTCCCATCAAACACTCCCAGGGCAGGTACAGAGTTAGATACAGAGTAAAGATCCCTTCACACTGTCCCATCAAACACTCCCAGGGCAGGTACAGAGTTAGATACAGAGTAAAGCTCCCTCTACACTGTCCCATCAAACACTCCCAGGGCAGGTACAGGGTGAGATACAGAGTAAAGCTCCCTCTGCACTGTCCCATCAAACACTCCCAGGGCAGGTACAGGGTGAGATACAGAGTAAAGCTCCCTCTCCACTGTCCCATCAAACACTCCCAGTGCAGGTACAGTGTTAGATACAGAGTAAAGCTCCCTCCACACTGTCCCATCAAACACTCCCAGTGCAGGTACAGGGTCAGATACAGAGTAAAGCTCCCTCTACACTGTCCCATCAAACACTCCCAGGGCAGGTACAGGGTTAGATACAGAGTAAAGCTCCCTCTACACTGTCCCATCAAACACTCCCAGTGCAGGTACAGGGTCAGATACAGAGTAAAGCTCCCTCTACACTGTCCCATCAAACACTCCCAGGGCAGGTACAGGGTGAGATACAGAGTAAAGCTCCCTCTACACTGTCCCATCAAACACTCCCGTGGCAGGTACAGGGTTAGATACAGAGTAAAGCTCCCTCGACACTGTCCCATTAAACACTCCCAGGGCAGGTACAGGGTTAGATACAGAGTAAAGCTCCCTCTACACTGTCCCATCAAACACTCCCAGGGCAGGGACAGGGTTAGATACAGAGTAAAGCTCCCTCTACACTGTCCCATCAAACACTCCCAGGGCAGGTACAGAGTTAGACACAGAGTAAAGCTCCCTCTACACTGTCCCATCAAACACTCCCAGGGCAGGTACAGGGTCAGATACAGAGTAAAGCTCCCTCTACACTGTCCCGTCAAACACTCCCAGGGCAGGGACAGGGTTAGATACAGAGTAAAGCTCCCTCTACACTGCCCCATCAAACACTCCCAGGGCAGGTACAGAGTTAGATACAGAGTAAAGCTCCCTCCACACAGTCCCATCAAACACTCCCAGGGCAGGTACAGAGTTAGATACAGAGTAAAGCTCCCTTCACACTGTCCCATCAAACACTCCCAGGGCAGGTACATAGTTAGATGCAGAGTAAAGCTCCCTCTACACTGTCCCATCAAACACTCCCAGGGCAGGTACAGGGTTAGATACAGAGTAAAGCTCCCTCTACACTGTCCCATCAAACACTCCCAGGGCAGGTACAGAGTTAGATACAGAGTAAAGCTCCCTCTACACTGTCCCGTCAAACACTCCCAGGGCAGGTACAGGGTGAGATACAGAGTAAAGCTCCCTCTACACTGTCCCATCAAACACTCCCAGGGCAGGTACAGGGTGAGATACAGAGTAAAACTCCCTCTCCACTGTCCCATCAAACACTCCCAGTGCAGGTATAGGGTTAGATAGAGAGTAAAGGTCCCTCTACACTGTCCCATCAATCACTCCCAGGGCAGGTACAGGGTTCGATACAGAGTAAAGCTCCCTCTACACTGTCCCATCAAACACTCCCAGGGCAGGTACTGGGTTAGATACAGAGTAAAGCTCCCTCTCCACTGTCCCATCAAACACTCCCAGTGCAGGTACAGGGTTAGATAGAGAGTAAAGCTCCCTCTACACTGTCCCATCAAACACTCCCAGGGCAAGTACAGGGTGAGATACAGAGTAAAGCTCCCTCTACACTGTCCCATCAAACACTCCCAGGGCAGGTACAGGGTGAGATACAGAGTAAAGCTCCCTCTCCACTGTCCCATCAAACACTCCCAGGGCAGGTACAGGGTGAGATACAGAGTAAAGCTCCCTCTACACTGTCCCATCAAACACTCGCAGTGCAGGTACAGGGTTAGATACAGAGTAAAGCTCCCTCTACACTGTCCCGTCAAACACTCCCAGGGCAGGTACAGGGTTAGATACAGAGTAAATCTCCCTCTACACTGTCCCATCAAACACTCCCAGGGCAGGTACAGGGTTAGATACAGAGTAAAGCTCCCTCTACACTGTCCCATCAAACACTCCCAGTGCAGGTACAGGGTCAGATACAGAGTAAAGCTCCCTCTCCACTGTCCCATCAAACACTCCCAGTGCAGGTACAGGGTTAGATACAGAGTAAAGCTCCCTCTACACTGTCCCATCAAACACTCCCAGTGCAGGTACAGGGTTAGATACAGAGTAAGGCTCCCTCTACACTGTCCCATCAAACACTCCCAGTGCAGGTACAGGGTTAGATACAGAGTAAAGCTCCCTCTACACTGTCCCATCAAACACTCCCAGGGCAGGTACAGGGTTAGATACAGAGTAAAGCTCCCTCTACACTGTCCCATCAAACACTCCCAGTGCAGGTAAAGGGTTAGATACAGAGTAAAGCTCCCTCTCCACTGTCCCATCAAACACTCCCAGGGCAGGTACAGGGTGAGATACAGAGTAAAGCTCCCTCTACACTGTCCCATCAAACACTCCCAGTGCAGGTACAGGGTTAGATACAGAGTAAAGCTCCCTCTACACTGTCCCATCAAACACTCCCAGGGCAGGTACAGGGTTAGATACAGAGTAAATCTCCCTCTACACTGTCCCATCAAACACTCCCAGGGCAGGTACAGAGTTAGACACAGAGTAAAGCTCCCTCTACACTGTCCCATTAAACACTCCCAGGGCAGGTACAGGGTCAGATACAGAGTAAAGCTCCCTCTACACTGTCCCGTCAAAAACTCCCAGGGCAGGGACAGGGTTAGATACAGAGTAAAGCTCCCTTCACACTGTCCCATCAAACACTCCCAGGGCAGGTACAGAGTTAGATACAGAGTAAAGCTCCCTCTACACTGTCCCATCAAACACTCCCAGGGCAGGTACAGGGTTAGATACAGAGTAAAGCTCCCTCTACACTGTCCCATCAAACACTCCCAGGGCAGGTACAGAGTTAGATACAGAGTAAAGCTCCCTCTACACTGTCCCGTCAAACACTCCCAGGGCAGGTACAGGGTGAGATACAGAGTAAAGCTCCCTCTACACTGTCCCATCAAACACTCCCAGGGCAGGTACAGGGTGAGATACAGAGTAAAGCTCCCTCTCCACTGTCCCATCAAACACTCCCAGTGCAGGTACAGGGTCAGATACAGAGTAAAGCTCCGTCTACACTGTCCCGTCAAACACTCCCAGGGCAGGTACAGGGTTAGATACAGAGTAAAGCTCCCTGTGCACTGTCCCATCAAACACTCCCAGGGCAGGTACAGGGTGAGATACAGAGTAAAGCTCCCTCTCCACTGTCCCATTAAACACTACCAGGGCAGGTACAGGGTTAGATACAGAGTAAAGCTCCCTCTACACTGTCCCATCAAACACTCCCGGGGCAGGTACAGGGTTAGATACAGAGTAAAGCTCCCTCTACACTGTCCCATCAAACACTCCCAGGGCAGGTACAGGGTTAGATACAGAGTAAAGCTCCCTCTACACTGTCCCATCAAACACTCCCAGGGCAGGTACAGAGTTAGATACAGAGTAAAGATCCCTTCACACTGTCCCATCAAACACTCCCAGGGCAGGTACAGAGTTAGATACAGAGTAAAGCTCCCTCTACACTGTCCCATCAAACACTCCCAGGGCAGGTACAGGGTTAGATACAGAGTAAAGCTCCCTCTACACTGTCCCATCAAACACTCCCAGGGCAGGTACAGAGTTAGATACAGAGTAAAGCTCCCTCTACACTGTCCCGTCAAACACTCCCAGTGCAGGTACAGGGTTAGATACAGAGTAAGGCTCCCTCTACACTGTCCCATCAAACACTCCCAGTGCAGGTACAGGGTTAGATACAGAGTAAAGCTCCCTCTACACTGTCCCATCAAACACTCCCAGGGCAGGTACAGGGTTAGATACAGAGTAAAGCTCCCTCTACACTGTCCCATCAAACACTCCCAGTGCAGGTACAGGGTTAGATACAGAGTAAGGCTCCCTCTACACTGTCCCATCAAACACTCCCAGGGCAGGTACAGAGTTAGATACAGAGTAAAGCTCCCTCTACACTGTCCCATCAAACACTCCCAGGGCAGGTACAGGGTTAGATACAGAGTAAAGCTCCCTCTACACTGTCCCATCAAACACTCCCAGGGCAGGTACAGAGTTAGATACAGAGTAAAGCTCCCTCTACACTGTCCCGTCAAACACTCCCAGTGCAGGTACAGGGTTAGATACAGAGTAAGGCTCCCTCTACACTGTCCCATCAAACACTCCCAGTGCAGGTACAGGGTTAGATACAGAGTAAAGCTCCCTCTACACTGTCCCATCAAACACTCCCAGGGCAGGTACAGGGTTAGATACAGAGTAAAGCTCCCTCTACACTGTCCCATCAAACACTCCCAGGGCAGGTACAGAGTTAGACACAGAGTAAAGCTCCCTCTACACTGTCCCATTAAACACTCCCAGGGCAGGTACAGGGTCAGATACAGAGTAAAGCTCCCTCTACACTGTCCCGTCAAAAACTCCCAGGGCAGGGACAGGGTTAGATACAGAGTAAAGCTCCCTTCACACTGTCCCATCAAACACTCCCAGGGCAGGTACAGAGTTAGATACAGAGTAAAGCTCCCTCTACACTGTCCCATCAAACACTCCCAGGGCAGGTACAGGGTTAGATACAGAGTAAAGCTCCCTCTACACTGTCCCATCAAACACTCCCAGGGCAGGTACAGAGTTAGATACAGAGTAAAGCTCCCTCTACACTGTCCCGTCAAACACTCCCACGGCAGGTACAGGGTGAGATACAGAGTAAACTCCCTCTACACTGTCCCATCAAACACTCCCAGGGCAGGTACAGGGTGAGATACAGAGTAAAGCTCCCTCTCCACTGTCCCATCAAACACTCCCAGTGCAGGTACAGGGTCAGATACAGAGTAAAGCTCCGTCTACACTGTCCCGTCAAACACTCCCAGGGCAGGTACAGGGTTAGATACAGAGTAAAGCTCCCTGTGCACTGTCCCATCAAACACTCCCAGGGCAGGTACAGGGTGAGATACAGAGTAAAGCTCCCTCTCCACTGTCCCATTAAACACTACCAGGGCAGGTACAGGGTTAGATACAGAGTAAAGCTCCCTCTACACTGTCCCATCAAACACTCCCGGGGCAGGTACAGGGTTAGATACAGAGTAAAGCTCCCTCTACACTGTCCCATCAAACACTCCCAGGGCAGGTACAGGGTTAGATACAGAGTAAAGCTCCCTCTACACTGTCCCATCAAACACTCCCAGGGCAGGTACAGAGTGAGATACAGAGGAAAGATCCCTTCACACTGTCCCATCAAACACTCCCAGGGCAGGTACAGAGTTAGATACAGAGTAAAGCTCCCTCTACACTGTCCCATCAAACACTCCCAGGGCAGGTACAGGGTTAGATACAGAGTAAAGCTCCCTCTACACTGTTCCATCAAACACTCCCAGGGCAGGTACAGAGTTAGATACAGAGTAAAGCTCCCTCTACACTGTCCCGTCAAACACTCCCAGTGCAGGTACAGGGTTAGATACAGAGTAAGGCTCCCTCTACACTGTCCCATCAAACACTCCCAGTGCAGGTACAGGGTTAGATACAGAGTAAAGCTCCCTCTGCACTGTCCCATCAAACACTCCCAGGGCAGGTACAGGGTTAGATACAGAGTAAAGCTCCCTCTACACTGTCCCATCAAACACTCCCAGTGCAGGTAAAGGGTTAGATACAGAGTAAAGCTCCCTCTCCACTGTCCCATCAAACACTCCCAGGGCAGGTACAGGGTGAGATACAGAGTAAAGCTCCCTCTACACTGTCCCATCAAACACTCCCAGGGCAGGTACAGGGTTAGATACAGAGTAAAGCTCCCTCTACACTGTCCCATCAAACACTCCCAGGGCAGGTACAGAGTTAGACACAGAGTAAAGCTCCCTCTACACTGTCCCATTAAACACTCCCAGGGCAGGTACAGGGTCAGATACAGAGTAAAGCTCCCTCTACACTGTCCCGTCAAAAACTCCCAGGGCAGGGACAGGGTTAGATACAGAGTAAAGCTCCCTTCACACTGTCCCATCAAACACTGCAGGGCAGGTACAGAGTTAGATACAGAGTAAAGCTCCCTCTACACTGTCCCATCAAACACTCCCAGGGCAGGTACAGGGTTAGATACAGAGTAAAGCTCCCTCTACACTGTCCCATCAAACACTCCCAGGGCAGGTACAGAGTTAGATACAGAGTAAAGCTCCCTCTACACTGTCCCGTCAAACACTCCCAGGGCAGGTACAGGGTGAGATACAGAGTAAAGCTCCCTCTACACTGTCCCATCAAACACTCCCAGGGCAGGTACAGGGTGAGATACAGAGTAAAGCTCCCTCTCCACTGTCCCATCAAACACTCCCAGTGCAGGTACAGGGTCAGATACAGAGTAAAGCTCCGTCTACACTGTCCCGTCAAACACTCCCAGGGCAGGTACAGGGTTAGATACAGAGTAAAGCTCCCTGTGCACTGTCCCATCAAACACTCCCAGGGCAGGTACAGGGTGAGATACAGAGTAAAGCTCCCTCTCCACTGTCCCATTAAACACTACCAGGGCAGGTACAGGGTTAGATACAGAGTAAAGCTCCCTCTACACTGTCCCATCAAACACTCCCGGGGCAGGTACAGGGTTAGATACAGAGTAAAGCTCCCTCTACACTGTCCCATCAAACACTCCCAGGGCAGGTACAGGGTTAGATACAGAGTAAAGCTCCCTCTACACTGTCCCATCAAACACTCCCAGGGCAGGTACAGAGTTAGATACAGAGTAAAGATCCCTTCACACTGTCCCATCAAACACTCCCAGGGCAGGTACAGAGTTAGATACAGAGTAAAGCTCCCTCTACACTGTCCCATCAAACACTCCCAGGGCAGGTACAGGGTTAGATACAGAGTAAAGCTCCCTCTGCACTGTCCCATCAAACACTCCCAGGGCAGGTACAGAGTTAGATACAGAGTAAAGCTCCCTCTACACTGTCCCGTCAAACACTCCCAGGGCAGGTACAGGGTGAGATACAGAGTAAAGCTCCCTCTACACTGTCCCATCAAACACTCCCAGGGCAGGTACAGGGTGAGATACAGAGTAAAGCTCCCTCTCCACTGTCCCATCAAACACTCCCAGTGCAGGTACAGGGTTAGATAGAGAGTAAAGGTCCCTCTACACTGTCCCATCAATCCCCCCCAGGGCAGGTACAGGGTTCGATACAGAGTAAAGCTCCCTCTACACTGTCCCATCAAACACTCCCAGGGCAGGTACTGGGTTAGATACAGAGTAAAGCTCCCTCTCCACTGTCCCATCAAACACTCCCAGTGCAGGTACAGGGTTAGATAGAGAGTAAAGCTCCCTCTACACTGTCCCATCAAACACTCCCAGGGCAGGTACAGGGTTAGATACAGAGTAAAGCTCCCTCTACACTGTCCCATCAAACACTCCCAGGGCAGGTACAGGGTTAGATACAGAGTAAACTCCCTCTACACTGTCCCATCAAACACTCCCAGGGCAGGTACAGGGTGAGATACAGAGTAAAGCTCCCTCTCCACTGTCCCATCAAACACTCCCAGTGCAGGTACAGGGTTAGATACAGAGGAAAGCTCTCTCTACACTGTCCCATCAAACACTCCCAGGGCAGGTACAGGGTGAGATACAGAGTAAAGCTCCCTCTACACTGTCCCATCAAACACTCCCAGGGCAGGTACAGGGTGAGATACAGAGTAAAGCTCCCTCTCCACTGTCCCATCAAACACTCCCAGTGCAGGTACAGGGTCAGATACAGAGTAAAGCTCCGTCTACACTGTCCCGTCAAACACTCCCAGGGCAGGTACAGGGTTAGATACAGAGTAAAGCTCCCTGTGCACTGTCCCATCAAACACTCCCAGGGCAGGTACAGGGTGAGATACAGAGTAAAGCTCCCTCTCCACTGTCCCATTAAACACTACCAGGGCAGGTACAGGGTTAGATACAGAGTAAAGCTCCCTCTACACTGTCCCATCAAACACTCCCGGGGCAGGTACAGGGTTAGATACAGAGTAAAGCTCCCTCTACACTGTCCCGTCAAACACTCCCAGGGCAGGTACAGGGTGAGATACAGAGTAAAGCTCCCTCTACACTGTCCCATCAAACACTCCCAGGGCAGGTACAGGGTGAGATACAGAGTAAAGCTCCCTCTCCACTGTCCCATCAAACACTCCCAGTGCAGGTACAGGGTTAGATAGAGAGTAAAGGTCCCTCTACACTGTCCCATCAATCCCCCCCAGGGCAGGTACAGGGTTCGATACAGAGTAAAGCTCCCTCTACACTGTCCCATCAAACACTCCCAGGGCAGGTACTGGGTTAGATACAGAGTAAAGCTCCCTCTCCACTGTCCCATCAAACACTCCCAGTGCAGGTACAGGGTTAGATAGAGAGTAAAGCTCCCTCTACACTGTCCCATCAAACACTCCCAGGGCAGGTACAGGGTTAGATACAGAGTAAAGCTCCCTCTACACTGTCCCATCAAACACTCCCAGGGCAGGTACAGGGTTAGATACAGAGTAAACTCCCTCTACACTGTCCCATCAAACACTCCCAGGGCAGGTACAGGGTGAGATACAGAGTAAAGCTCCCTCTCCACTGTCCCATCAAACACTCCCAGTGCAGGTACAGGGTTAGATACAGAGGAAAGCTCTCTCTACACTGTCCCATCAAACACTCCCAGGGCAGGTACAGGGTGAGATACAGAGTAAAGCTCCCTCTACACTGTCCCATCAAACACTCCCAGGGCAGGTACAGGGTGAGATACAGAGTAAAGCTCCCTCTCCACTGTCCCATCAAACACTCCCAGTGCAGGTACAGGGTCAGATACAGAGTAAAGCTCCGTCTACACTGTCCCGTCAAACACTCCCAGGGCAGGTACAGGGTTAGATACAGAGTAAAGCTCCCTGTGCACTGTCCCATCAAACACTCCCAGGGCAGGTACAGGGTGAGATACAGAGTAAAGCTCCCTCTCCACTGTCCCATTAAACACTACCAGGGCAGGTACAGGGTTAGATACAGAGTAAAGCTCCCTCTACACTGTCCCATCAAACACTCCCGGGGCAGGTACAGGGTTAGATACAGAGTAAAGCTCCCTCTACACTGTCCCATCAAACACTCCCAGGGCAGGTACAGGGTTAGATACAGAGTAAAGCTCCCTCTACACTGTCCCATCAAACACTCCCAGGGCAGGTACAGAGTTAGATACAGAGTAAAGCTCCCTCTACACTGTCCCGTCAAACACTCCCAGGGCAGGTACAGGGTGAGATACAGAGTAAAGCTCCCTCGACACTGTCCCATCAAACACTCCCAGGGCAGGTACAGGGTGAGATACAGAGTAAAGCTCCCTCTCCACTGTCCCATCAAACACTCCCAGTGCAGGTACAGGGTTAGATAGAGAGTAAAGGTCCCTCTACACTGTCCCATCAATCCCCCCCAGGGCAGGTACAGGGTTCGATACAGAGTAAAGCTCCCTCTACACTGTCCCATCAAACACTCCCAGGGCAGGTACTGGGTTAGATACAGAGTAAAGCTCCCTCTCCACTGTCCCATCAAACACTCCCAGTGCAGGTACAGGGTTAGATAGAGAATAAAGCTCCCTCTACACTGTCCCATCAAACACTCCCAGGGCAGGTACAGGTTTAGATACAGAGTAAAGCTCCCTCTACACTGTCCCATCAAACACTCCCAGGGCAGGTACAGGGTTAGATACAGAGTAAACTCCCTCTACACTGTCCCATCAAACACTCCCAGGGCAGGTACAGGGTGAGATACAGAGTAAAGCTCCCTCTCCACTGTCCCATCAAACACTCCCAGTGCAGGTACAGGGTTAGATACAGAGGAAAGCTCTCTCTACACTGTCCCATCAAACACTCCCAGGGCAGGTACAGGGTGAGATACAGAGTAAAGCTCCCTCTCCACTGTCCCATCAAACACTCCCAGGGCAGGTACAGGGTGAGATACAGAGTAAAGCTCCCTCGACACTGTCCCATCAAACACTCCCAGGGCAGGTACAGGGTGAGATACAGAGTAAAGCTCCCTCTCCACTGTCCCATCAAACACTCCCAGGGCAGGTACAGGGTGAGATACAGAGTAAAGCTCCCTCTACACTGTCCCATCAAACACTCGCAGTGCAGGTACAGGGTTAGATATAGAGTAAAGCTCCCTCTACACTGTCCCGTCAAACACTCCCAGGGCAGGGACAGGGTTAGATACAGAGTAAATCTCCCTCTACACTGTCCCATCAAACACTCCCAGGGCAGGTACAGGGTTAGATACAGAGTAAAGCTCCCTCTACACTGTCCCATCAAACACTCCCAGTGCAGGTACACGGTCAGATACAGAGTAAAGCTCCCTCTCCACTGTCCCATCAAACACTCCCAGTGCAGGTACAGGGTTAGATACAGAGTAAAGCTCCCTCTACACTGTCCCATCAAACACTCCCAGGGCAGGTACAGAGTTAGATACAGAGTAAAGCTCCCTCCACACTGTCCCGTCAAACACTCCCAGGGCAGGTACAGGGTGAGATACAGAGTATAGCTCCCTCTACACTGTCCCATCAAACACTCCCAGGGCAGGTACAGGGTGAGATACAGAGTAAAGCTCCCTCTCCACTGTCCCATCAAACACTCCCAGTGCAGGTACAGGGTTAGATAGAGAGTAAAGGTCCCTCTACACTGTCCCATCAATCACTCCCAGGGCAGGTACAGGGTTCGATACAGAGTAAAGCTCCCTCTACACTGTCCCATCAAACACTCCCAGGGCAGGTACTGGGTTAGATACAGAGTGAAGCTCCCTCTCCACTGTCCCATCAAACACTCCCAGGGCAGGTACAGGGTTAGATACAGAGTAAAGCTCCCTCTACACTGTCCCATCAAACACTCCCAGGGCAGGTACATGGTGAGATACAGAGTAAAGCTCCCTCTCCAATGTCCCATCAAACACTCCCAGTGCAGGTACAGGGTTAGATACAGAGGAAAGCTCCCTCTACACTGTCCCATCAAACACTCCCAGGGCAGGTACAGGGTGAGATACAGAGCAAAGCTCACTCTCCACTGTCCCATCAAACACTCCCAGGGCAGGTACAGGGTGAGATACAGAGTAAAGCTCCCTCTACACTGTCCCATCAAACACTCCCAGGGCAGGTACAGGGTGAGATACAGAGTAAAGCTCCTTCTCCACTGTCCCATCAAACACGCCCAGGGCAGGTACAGGGTGAGATACAGAGTAAAGCTCCCTCTACACTGTCCCATCAAACACTCCCAGGGCAGGTACAGGGTTAGATACAGAGTAAATCTCCCTCTACACTGTCCCATCAAACACTCCCAGGGCAGGTACAGGGTTAGATACAGAGTAAAGCTCCCTCTACACTGTCCCGTCAAACACTCCCAGGGCAGGTACAGGGTTAGATACAGAGTAAATCTCCCTCTACACTGTCCCATCAAACACTCCCAGGGCAGGTACAGGGTTAGATACAGAGTAAAGCTCCCTCTACACTGTCCCATCAAACACTCCCAGTGCAGGTACAGGGTCAGATACAGAGTAAAGCTCCCTCTCCACTGTCCCATCAAACACTCCCAGTGCAGGTACAGGTTTAGATACAGAGGAAAGCTCCCTCTACACTGTCCCATCAAACACTCCCAGTGCAGGTACAGGGTTAGATACAGAGCAAAGCTGCCTCTACACTGTCCCATCAAACACTCCCAGTGCAGGTACAGGGTTAGATACAGAGGAAAGCTCCCTCTACACTGTCCCATCAAACACTCCCAGGGCAGGTACAGGGTGAGATACAGTGTAAAGCTCCCTCTCCACTGTCCCATCAAACACTCCCAGGGCAGGTACAGGGTGAGATACAGAGTAAAGCTCCCTCTCCACTGTCCCATCAAACACTCCCAAGGCAGGTACAGGGTGAGATACAGAGTAAAGCTCCCTCTACACTGTCCCATCAAACACTCCCAGGGCAGGTACGGGGTTAGATACAGAGGAAAGCTCCCTCTACACTGTCCCATCAAACACTCCCAGGGCAGGTACAGGGTTAGATACAGAGTAAAGCTCCCTCTACACTGTCCCATCAAACACTCCCAGGGCAGGTACAGAGTTAGACACAGAGTAAAGCTCCCTCTACACTGTCCCATCAAACACTCCCAGGGCAGGTACAGGGTGAGATACAGAGTAAAGCTCCCTCTACACTGTCCCGTCAAACACTCCCAGGGCAGGGACAGGGTTAGATACAGAGGAAAGGTCCCTCTACACTGTCCCATCAAACACTCCCAGGGCAGGTACAGGGTGAGATACAGAGTAAAGCTCCCTCTCCACTGTCCCATCAAACACTCCCAGGGCAGGTACAGGGTGAGATACAGAGTAAAGCTCCCTCTCCACTGTCCCATCAAACACTCCCAGGGCAGGTACAGGGTGAGATACAGAGTAAAGCTCCCTCTACACTGTCCCATCAAACACTCCCAGTGCAGGTACAGGGTTAGATACAGAGTAAAGCTCCCTCTCCACTGTCCCATCAAACACTCCCAGTGCAGGTACAGGGTCAGATGCAGAGTAAAGCTCCCTCTCCACTGTCCCATCAAACACTCCCAGTGCAGGTACTGGGTTAGATACAGAGTAAAGCTCCCTCTACACTGTCCCATCAAACACTCCCAGTGCAGGTACAGGGTCAGATACAGAGTAAAGCTCCCTCTACACTGTCCCATCAAACACTCCCAGGGCAGGTACAGGGTTAGATACAGAGTAAAGCTCCCTCTGCACTGTCCCATCAAACACTCCCAGTGCAGGTACAGGGTCAGATACAGAGTAAAGCTCCCTCTACACTGTCCCATCAAACACTCCCAGGGCAGGTACAGGGTTAGATACAGAGTAAAGCTCCCTCTACACTGTCCAATCAAACACTCCCGGGGCAGGTACAGGGTTAGATACAGAGTAAAGCTCCCTCGACACTGTCCCATTAAACACTCCCAGGGCAGGTACAGGGTTAGATACAGAGTAAAGCTCCCTCTACACTGTCCCATCAAACACTCCCAGGGCAGGTACAGGGTTAGATACAGAGTGAAGCTCACTCTACACTGTCCCATCAAACACTACCAGGGCAGGTACAGGGTTAGATACAGAGTAAAGCTCCCTCTCCACTGTCCCATTAAACACTACCAGGGCAGGTACAGGGTTAGATACAGAGTAAAGCTCCCTCTACACTGTCCCATCAAACACTCCCGGGGCAGGTACAGGGTTAGATACAGAGTAAAGCTCCCTCTACACTGTCCCATCAAACACTCCCAGGGCAGGTACAGGGTTTGATAGAGAGTAAAGCTCCCTCTACACTGTCCCGTCAAACACTCCCAGGGCAGGTACAGGGTTAGATACAGAGTAAAGCTCCCTCTACACTGTCCCGTCAAACACTCCCAGGGCAGGTACAGGGTTAGATACAGAGTAAAGCTCCCTCTACACTGCCCCATCAAACACTCCCAGGGCAGGTACAGAGTTAGATACAGAGTAAAGCTCCCTCTACACAGTCCCATCAAACACTCCCAGGGCAGGTACAGAGTTAGATACAGAGAAAAGCTCCCTTCCACACTGTCCCATCAAACACTCCCAGGGCAGGTACAGAGTTAGATACAGAGTAAAGCTCCCTCTACACTGTCCCATCAAACACTCCCAGGGCAGGTACAGTGTTAGATACAGAGTAAAGCTCCCTCTACACTGTCCCATCAAACACTCCCAGGGCAGGTACAGGGTTAGATACAGAGTAAAGCTCCCTCTACACTGTCCCATCAAACACTCCCAGGGCAGGTACAGGGTTAGATACAGAGTAAAGCTCCCTCTACACTGTCCCATCAAACACTCCCACGGCAGGTACAGGGTTAGATACAGAGTAAAGCTCCCTCTACACTGTCCCATCAAACACTACCAGGGCAGGTACAGGGTTAGATACAGAGTAAAGCTCCCTCTACACTGTCCCATCAAACACTCCCAGGGCAGGTACAGGGTTAGATACAGAGTAAAGCTCCCTCTACACTGTCCCATCAAACACTCCCAGTGCAGGTACAGGGTCAGATACAGAGTAAAGCTCCCTCTACACTGTCCCATCAAACACTCCCAGGGCAGGTAAGGGTTAGATACTGAGTAAAGCTGCCTCTACACTGTCCCATCAAACACTCCCGGGGCAGGTACAGGGTTAGATACAGAGTAAAGCTCCCTCGACACTGTCCCATTAAACACTACCAGGGCAGGTACAGGGTTAGATACAGTGTAAAGCTCCCTCTACACTGTCCCATCAAACACTCCCAGGGCAGGTACAGGGTTAGATACAGAGTAAAGCTCCCTCTACACTGTCCCATCAAACACTCCCAGGGCAGGTACAGGGTTAGATACAGAGTAAAGCTCCCTCTACACTGTCCCATCAAACAGTCCCAGGGCAGGTACAGAGTTAGATACAGAGTAAAGCTCCCTCTACACTGTCCCATCAAACACTCCCAGGGCAGGTACAGGGTTAGATACAGAGTAAAGCTCCCTCTACACTGTCCCATCAAATACTCCCAGGGCAGGTACAGAGTTAGATACAGAGTAAAGCTCCCTCTACACTGTCCCATCAAACACTCCCAGGGCAGGTACAGGGTCAGATACAGAGTAAAGCTCCCTCTACACTGTCCCGTCAAACACTCCCAGGGCAGGGACAGGGTTAGATACAGAGTAAAGCTCCCTCTACACTGCCCCATTAAACAATCCCAGGGCAGGTACAGAGTTAGATACAGAGTAAAGCTGCCTCTACACAGTCACATCAAACACTCCCAGGGCAGGTACAGAGTTAGATACAGAGTAAATCTCCCTCTACTGTCCCATCAAACACTCCCAGGGCAGGTACAGGGTTAGATACAGAGTAAAGCTCCCTCTACACTGTCCCATCAAACACTACCAGGGCAGGTACAGGGTTAGATACAGAGTCAAGCTCCCTCTACACAGTCCCATCAAACACTCCCAGGGCAGGTACAGGGTTAGATACAGAGTAAAGCTCCCTCTACAGTGTCCCGTCAAACACTCCCAGGGCAGGTACAGGGTTAGATACAGAGTAAAGCTCCCTCTACACTGTCCCGTCAAACACTACCAGGGCAGGTACAGGGTTAGATACAGAGTAAAGCTCCCTCTGCACTGTCCCGTCAAACACTCCCAGGGCAGGTACAGGGTTAGATACAGAGTAAAGCTCCCTCTACACTGTCCCGTCAAACACTCCCAGGGCAGGTACAGAGTTAGACACAGAGTAAAGCTCCCTCTACACTGTCCCATCAAACACTCCCAGGGCAGGTACAGGGTGAGATACAGAGTAAAGCTCCCTCTACACTGTCCCGTCAAACACTCCCAGGGCAGGGACAGGGTTAGATACAGAGGAAAGGTCTCTCTACACTGTCCCATCAAACACTCCCAGGGCAGGTACAGGGTGAGATACAGAGTAAAGCTCCCTCTCCACTGTCCCATCAAACACTCCCAGGGCAGGTACAGGGTGAGATACAGAGTAAAGCTCCCTCTCCACTGTCCCATCAAACACTCCCAGGGCAGGTACAGGGTGAGATACAGAGTAAAGCTCCCTCTACACTGTCCCATCAAACACTCCCAGTGCAGGTACAGGGTTAGATACAGAGTAAAGCTCCCTCTCCACTGTCCCATCAAACACTCCCAGTGCAGGTACAGGGTCAGATGCAGAGTAAAGCTCCCTCTCCACTGTCCCATCAAACACTCCCAGTGCAGGTACTGGGTTAGATACAGAGTAAAGCTCCCTCTACACTGTCCCATCAAACACTCCCAGTGCAGGTACAGGGTCAGATACAGAGTAAAGCTCCCTCTACACTGTCACATCAAACACTCCCAGGGCAGGTACAGGGTTAGATACAGAGTAAAGCTCCCTCTGCACTGTCCCATCAAACACTCCCAGTGCAGGTACAGGGTCAGATACAGAGTAAAGCTCCCTCTACACTGTCCCATCAAACACTCCCAGGGCAGGTACAGGGTTAGATACAGAGTAAAGCTCCCTCTACACTGTCCAATCAAACACTCCCGGGGCAGGTACAGGGTTAGATACAGAGTAAAGCTCCCTCGACACTGTCCCATTAAACACTCCCAGGGCAGGTACAGGGTTAGATACAGAGTAAAGCTCCCTCTACACTGTCCCATCAAACACTCCCAGGGCAGGTACAGGGTTAGATACAGAGTGAAGCTCACTCTACACTGTCCCATCAAACACTACCAGGGCAGGTACAGGGTTAGATACAGAGTAAAGCTCCCTCTCCACTGTCCCATTAAACACTACCAGGGCAGGTACAGGGTTAGATACAGAGTAAAGCTCCCTCTACACTGTCCCATCAAACACTCCCGGGGCAGGTACAGGGTTAGATACAGAGTAAAGCTCCCTCTACACTGTCCCATCAAACACTCCCAGGGCAGGTACAGGGTTTGATAGAGAGTAAAGCTCCCTCTACACTGTCCCGTCAAACACTCCCAGGGCAGGTACAGGGTTAGATACAGAGTAAAGCTCCCTCTACACTGTCCCGTCAAACACTCCCAGGGCAGGTACAGGGTTAGATACAGAGTAAAGCTCCCTCTACACTGCCCCATCAAACACTCCCAGGGCAGGTACAGAGTTAGATACAGAGTAAAGCTCCCTCTACACAGTCCCATCAAACACTCCCAGGGCAGGTACAGAGTTAGATACAGAGAAAAGCTCCCTTCCACACTGTCCCATCAAACACTCCCAGGGCAGGTACAGAGTTAGATACAGAGTAAAGCTCCCTCTACACTGTCCCATCAAACACTCCCAGGGCAGGTACAGTGTTAGATACAGAGTAAAGCTCCCTCTACACTGTCCCATCAAACACTCCCAGGGCAGGTACAGGGTTAGATACAGAGTAAAGCTCCCTCTACACTGTCCCATCAAACACTCCCAGGGCAGGTACAGGGTTAGATACAGAGTAAAGCTCCCTCTACACTGTCCCATCAAACACTCCCACGGCAGGTACAGGGTTAGATACAGAGTAAAGCTCCCTCTACACTGTCCCATCAAACACTACCAGGGCAGGTACAGGGTTAGATACAGAGTAAAGCTCCCTCTACACTGTCCCATCAAACACTCCCAGGGCAGGTACAGGGTTAGATACAGAGTAAAGCTCCCTCTACACTGTCCCATCAAACACTCCCAGTGCAGGTACAGGGTCAGATACAGAGTAAAGCTCCCTCTACACTGTCCCATCAAACACTCCCAGGGCAGGTAAGGGTTAGATACTGAGTAAAGCTGCCTCTACACTGTCCCATCAAACACTCCCGGGGCAGGTACAGGGTTAGATACAGAGTAAAGCTCCCTCGACACTGTCCCATTAAACACTACCAGGGCAGGTACAGGGTTAGATACAGTGTAAAGCTCCCTCTACACTGTCCCATCAAACACTCCCAGGGCAGGTACAGGGTTAGATACAGAGTAAAGCTCCCTCTACACTGTCCCATCAAACACTCCCAGGGCAGGTACAGGGTTAGATACAGAGCAAAGCTCCCTCTACACTGTCCCATCA